>NC_089788.1:37533267-37563267 GCF_040412425.1 Macrobrachium rosenbergii
TGGGCGGAATTCCTGCTTTCACTATAGAAATGCTCAGTAACAAATTTCAATTTTAAAATTTTTAAAACTCAGAGAATGAAAATGAGGTTGATTAAAAATTCACACTTTCCTAACTTTTTTCACTTGAAATATGCTGTATCCTTTTATATAAAAGCGATTATTATTATTATTATTATTATTTATTATTATTATTATTATTATTATTATTATTATTATTATTATTATTATTATTATTGAATGACAACATTCATTTGTATAATTTAGATCAGGATTAAAAGCTTTTGATAAATACTATCTTGATAGATTTTATGAAGTTATAATTGACGCCTTTTACACTTACAAAATCGAATTCATACTCCAGTGGCTATTACAATTACATATGTATCTGGTAAAAAGTGACCAGTAGATTCTACATATAACTTTCAGCCTAAAAAAAAGCAATAAAAATCCACTTGCCCACTTGGCTATGATGGTGAGGATGGGTCTATTGCAGCTGTAATATATATATATATATATATATATATATATATATATATATATATATATATATATATATATATATATATATATATATATATATATATATATATATATATATATATATATATATATATATATATATCTGAAAACGACAGGTATGTTTTCTTGCTCTTGGATCTTAAGCTTTGTAGTGACAAGCGTATCCCAAAAAGCGCGAAGAATTCGAGGAAGTTAAGAGGGCATTGTGGCTATTACAATTACAATTATATATATACATATATACACACACACACACACACACACATATATATATATATATATATATATATATATATATATATATATATATATATATATATATATATATATATATATATATATATATACATATATATATATATACAGTATATATATATATATATATATATATATATATATATACAGTATATATATATTATGAATGAGGGAGAATGCACTGGTCCTATAACTATGGGACACCTCCAACCAACTCAGGGATTATTGTGAGCAATGGAGAGTCAGATAGTGGGTGCAAATGGCTTGAAATGGGAAGCGGAGGAAGATTGCCAATTAACTCTGACTTAATCAGTGGTATTTCGCTGACCTCAGTTCGTGCCGTTGAGCTGTGGAATCGTTAAGTTACTCGACTACTGACCTCATGTTCACAGAGAATCTTAATTTTAGTGATAGTGGTTTTTAAGTCATAATTTTTTTGTATGAAACTGGAAGTAGCGAGAATGGGAGGTTCCCGGCGTTTAAAAGCCAGAAAAATGAGAGAGATGCCAGAAAAAAAAAGAAGGATAAAAAGAAAAAGGCAATAACGGAAGAGGAAGGCGGCCAAAGTAGAGTGGAAGCTAAGTGAAGGATAGAAGGTATGTAATTGGTTGAATAGAGTGCTCAGGGTCTGGAATTATTGCGAGCACTATCAATGAAAGAAAAGCAAAAACGATTCTCTAATGAAGGGTTGAAAATATCGAACTGAGTACTACAGAAAGTCAACAGAGAAAATATGTTTATATTTGCGTATCCTACGACAGTTGAAAAAGGAAAATCTGAAATAGAGATATGAATGTGAGCTGAGATAAGAACAAATCCCAGTGGATACTGCAACGTAATGTTTCTTTTTTAAATTAAATTTCAAATAAAACAAGTGACAAGGAGATCAAATTTATAGGCATAATTTCAGTCTTATAAATAAGGCGCTGTCCTTTGGTAAGATGAAGACTTATTATCCCATCTCCTAGGTAACGTAATTTTTTTTGTTAGCTAATAGTGGTTTTCTCTCTCTATTCTATTCGTTTCCTTTCACAAACTTTCTCTTAGGCTTTTCCAACCAGACTACTTCCAGTTTAGCTTAAAATCTATTCCTTCAAGGGTTAATTTCTTTTTCTTAGAATTGTAAGCTGACAAACGCCGGAGGGTCGCTCACCTCTGAGTTGATTATATACGCTTAATGTCAGTAATTAGGTTAAACAGAAGGTAGAGAATTTCTAAGCAGCCCTTAGCGTAGGAGGGATAGTTTCCAATCCCATTACATACTCCAAGTTTGAATGCTGCTATCATCAAAGAGTATATATTACGACTGCAGTGTAAACTATGACAGTAAGAGAGGAACAATTTTATATGGGTAATTTGATCAACAAATGCCTAAAACTTTGTGTTCCAAAAATAGCAGAAGTTGTTTTGATCATATGTCCTACCTCAGGTACTTTCACAAAGAGGCATAAAAGAGACTTCAGTAAACATCGAATATATACCCAACTGCCACGTGCCATAGGAGTCTTGAAATCCTCTTGAAGTGTAAATCACAAGAGATAGTAACTACTGCACCTAATCAGATATCGGGTGATTATTATTTAATAATTACCTGTTTCAAATTGCCGGCTTACATCTAGCACTCGACTAGCAAAGACGTAGTATTTTCTTATTATTCAACGAGCCTTGAATAAGCTGCTAACCAAAAATATAGGCATTAAAATGTAAAATATATCACACTGGTAAAACAAATGCGTTCAACAATATCTTCCCCTCCCTTCAATTATTTCTCCTTTCCTTCACCTTGATTTTTAGTGTCTCACCCCTTCAGAAGATTAATCAGAAGGCTGTCATGAAAAGGGAAGGAGAATCGTTTTTACTGGTCGTTCTCACATTTATATCAGGGATATCTTTTATCAGCTTCATACCTGTGCCTTCATTGCAGATTCACTGGATCACCTTTGGCCACCTTTTTGCGTTTAAGAGTTTTTTTTTTTTTTAATTCAAGTGCTTAATGCATGTCATTCGAGAAAGGTCTTATTCTTTTGCTCAAGTAGTTCTTTTTAACTTTTATGATCAAATTTCTGTTACTTTTCTTTACAGATCAGGAATTAATAATATTTAAATTCTTTAGCCTTTTTAAGATAAATAGGTTTAATTTATAGTGTGAAGGCTAAGCATGCATGCCGTGTATACTGACTTAGAAAAATCGGAAAATGTGGTTAATAGCGAAGGGATACGAGGGGTCGAGGATTTGATTCGAATAACAATTTACCTGTGGTTAATAGACGTTTCATGTAAAGTGGAATGTGGATTAGCAAATACTGGTGAGGAAATGACTGGTTCAGTGTAAATATGTGTATGTATATATATATATATATATATATATATATATATATATATATATATATATATATATATATATATATATATATATATATATATATATATATATATATATACAGTATATATATATATATATATATATATATATATATATATATATATATATATATATATATATATATTTCTCTTCGAAATATAATCCTTAATTCCTAGAAGAACTGGAAATTAAAGAAGAAAAACGTTAAAGTAAAGAGAAGGCTGTGTAATTATTCACTTGATCAGCCCTCGTTTTTACTAGCGTGCCGATTGTTAGGCATCAGAGAGCAATTTGCCATCGTAATTAGCCTTCCATCATCAGAGCTCGTTTTCTAAAGCCTTCCTCATTACAGGCTTTCTTCATCGCAGCCTTAATCTCGCATCTTTCTAGGGGGAGCGAATTAACTCTTGACAACGCCTTGGAGTGTTTACTTAGTCCTTCCTGCATCCGATTTGCATTTGCCTTGGTTTGACAGCCTGCTTAAGTCAGTTTTTCAAGTCTTTGGCTTTTAAGTGAACCTCTTTTGCTACCTTCAAATGCAGACTCTGTTATGTTGTTTTGTATCTTAATCTTGAAGATTTTTAGTCCATTACTTGAAATGCGATAATCTTGGCCAAAAGAGAGTGACGATCGTAACTGTAACTACAGAATTCTCATTATATACTAAGGAAAGTCAGAAATCATTAGTAAGTCTTGAAATTATCCCATGCACAAAAGACGTATTTGTTTTACCATACATCTCGCATCATTGCTCTTTTGCTTATTATGAAGGGACTTGATGCAACGCCATCAAATTAAACTTGAGCCCATCTCCCCTTTCCCTCTGGTATAAAATGCCCAAATATCATTACATTCTGGATCAGAAGTCAGCGCCATGGCGTGTACATGATTGTAGTGATAACTAGGAGTTCTGAATATTCTAAGTGTTTATTAGCATAGCGAAAGAAGAGAGAGAGAGAGAGAGAAACCTTCCATTGTTAGACGTTGATGGTTAGAGGGAGAGGGAGGGAGAGATTGGAAGAAATGAACAGAGAGAGAGAGAGAAGGGATAACAAAACATCTGTGTTTTTGGCTATATCGAGATGACAAGGCCAAATTGGACAGCATAAAGGATTTGTAAACCAGTGCCAGAAAAGCAAAACCTGTGTTGTGATTACAAAAGCCAAACTCGGGTACGTGTTATGATTGTGTTGTGGTGACGAAGTCATTATGACTGCACTTAATTGAGCTGGAAATCACAAGAAATTCGTAACAAAATGCATGGTGGCCTTAACTGGATAAACAGCCGCCGGAATCCAATCTTCCAGCGACGTGCAAGCACCTCCTTTGAAGGTGGCGCGATTTCCAAAAATCCACCCAAAAAGGGACGTCTTTACATTATCCTGAACCAATTAGGCATCTACAAAGGCTGGACAGAAAACGAGGGGCTGGACATGGACTTCCAAAAATCCTTATCAAGTCCAGTTCCGAGGGGGAGCAGCAGAGAAGCAGAGAGAAGATAGGGGGTGAGGTTGTAAGCCTCATCAATTGTGGGTTGATATAAGAAGAAAGGCTCACATTTGACACTCACTATAATCTTGCACTGCAGTTCATTTTGTAAACCTACTGTAACTTTATTATTGTGTTAATGAAGTAAAGAAAACTACATTGCAACTTCTTCAAGCCTCCTGGGACTAAAACACTCTACTACATGACAAAGTCAGAACGATAAGCATCTATAATGGAAAGTAATCTTCTTAATTTGGCAACGAATAGCAGACATAAACAGAAAGAAGGAATAACAAGGACATTACATGATTTATGCACGAAAGGAATTACCTCTACCATATAAATCGGATAATTTTTTTCTTTTCTTTGTTATGAAGTGATTCGTGGTTGTCCCATGAGAAATTTTGTCCTAAAGAACATAATCTAGATCTTCATACGCAATGTCTCCAGATATAAGACGACACGACACAGGAGAAATCACGCATACAGAGTTCATGAGAGTTATTGTCTTTTGTTGCTAATTCTATGGGAAACTGTGCATACTTAAAGATGTGTTTAAAAATGGAGAGGATCATTTAATGCTTTTTCTCCAACACTAGAATGTTAAAACACTCACGGTATGCTGTGATTTAATTTTTGAAAAATATAACTCTATATTTAAGGGTTAAGAAATAAAAAAAACTTGTAGCAGTTGATGCGTTTATTAAAAAAAAAATCTGAGAATTATAGTGCTTATCCTATTGGTGAGTAATCATTACAACGTATTCCCAATCTTTGGATGCAGCGTCATGCCTCTTTACGTTAAGATCCCCTGGCAAAGATATATACAAACTGATCCTAAGCACGTGATTTTACATTGGTCCCTAAAGGTTTAACATTTAAAAGTTGCATGGAAATTTCGAATATATGTGAAATGAATTTCGTTTCTATACTACATAATTATCTTTACATTGTAAAGGTTTCATGTTTAAAAATAAATCTGTCCAGAGAGCTTTCGGGAATCTGTTCCATTCCCCTTTTGAAACTGTGGATTTGTTTCCCCATTTCAAGACTCATGCTGCTATGAGTATATTTAATAGCTCTTTTATCCCTGTAGGCCCCTCATATGAGACCACCTTGTCGTGGTGAGGGGGCTCTTGAACCCCAGGAATTTGTTTCTGGGTTCGAGTCCAAGAGTCTCATATACCATCATATATTATTTTGGATTAAATTTGTGGAATTTTCCACTTTTAGTAAAATTTATTAGACCTGATAAACAGGAAAAGATATCATAGCTGGGAATGAGTTTATATCCGAAGCTAAATAGTGGGAACTGTGGTAGGACCATCAACTGCCTGACAATGTTCGGACCTGAGAGTTGTCAGATGTACAGGTTTGCTAGAAGCGGGAATAGGGGACTGCCCATGCTACTGCCAAATTTTTGTTTGTAAAAATTACCACTGAAAGAAAACGCATTATTAGTTACACAGAGATTGATTAGTAGACAGTACGTCGGCGATCAGGACTTTGGTAAATAATGACTCGATGTCTAGGCTGAGCAGTTTGATGTTATTAAGAGGATATTTAAACTATTAAATTTTTTTATATAATCCTCTGAATTTTTGACGTGGAAGGATGAGGTTCCTAGAAAGGGTGATAATAGGTCTGCAAGCCATTTTGATAATTTACACATGAAAGGGACCCTGCTAGATATTATAGGGACTCTTTTATGTGTAAATTATCAATTTGTTTCATACCTAATGCCTTCATACCCTGGGGCTCCTCCCCCCCAAAAAACACACATATGAATGTTCTCATATCTCAAGAATATCTGACAGATTCGACATGTATACAGTTTTACTAATCAGTATTTGTGCCAGGCACCAGCTTAACATTCTCTCAAGGTTCTTCCCAATGCCGTTAAGTATACTTTAGTTTCACCCGACCACTGAGCTGATTAACAGCTCTCCTAAGGCTGGCGCGAAGGATTAGATTTATTTTACGTGGCTAAGAACCAATTGGTTACCTAGCAACGGGACCTACAGCTTATTGTGGTATCCAAACCACATTATAACGGGAAATGAATTTCTATCACCGGAAATAAATTCCTCTAATTCTTCATTGGCCAGTCGGAGAATCGAACGTGGGACCAGCAGAGTGCTAGCTGAGAACGATACCCACTTTTCCAATGAGGAACCAATGCCTTTAGCCACACCTATTAATCAAAAATCTATTGTGTATTGTACTTCTTAAAATATCTGTGATCTATGAGCTTTTCATATACTATATATATATATATATATATATATATATATATATATATATATATATATATATATATATATATATATATATATATATATATATATATAAATAATTATCGAATTCATAAGCATATAGCATGCTATAATACTGAAAGTTTTAATGGCCATGGTATAACAATATCTGATAATAAAACGGACAATCGGATTACTAGCACTAGACGAGAAACAGGAGCATTATCCCAAAATATGAATTATAACTGGAACATAATGGAATTTCCAGGAGAAGCTAATAATTGCTTTAGGAAACTGACGAGCTGAAACCTGAGGAAAAGGAAAACCATGTTCCAATTAGCCAACGCGTGACAAAGTCTCCACAAGACCGCTGGCGCATTATGTTGTTCCTCTCATGAATGTTCTTATCACATGGCGGTATAATGAGAGTTGATGCGTCTGTTTCCGAATGCTGGTCCTGGTTTTTAATTTTTTTTGTTATGAGGCTGTTACGATTTGGTTTTTTGTTCATTTCTGGAAACATGCGTACCCTGAGTGTTCCAATTTCCTTAAAAAGTCAGTTATTTATGACTTTCAAGGCATAATAAAATTGAATTTCACCGTCATCCTAAACTTGAAAACACAAGATACTAAAAGATTTATCTTGTGAATATCAAGTATGACGTTAATATTGAGAAAGGGTTATAAATTTTAATTCTTAATCTTACGTTTGCATTATATACTTATACCCAAAAACTGCCCAAAAACTAGAAATAGAATCAAAACCATTAAGCACACCAATACTCTTTTACAGCATATATATTTTTTTCATCCGTTAGCCAGAAAAAAAAAACGTGCTTAAAATGCTACATACCTGGAAATATTTTTTTCAAATAGATTAAAAAATCAATCATGCCACTTTGACCTTTACTATTAGAGGGAGGAAGCAGAGCAAACTTGACTGGTAAAACAGCAGTTTATAATGTAATCACTTCTACCTTAAAAAAACACCCAACTTCATTTAGGATTCAAGGAATGGACAGTAATAGTGATTGACCACAAAAACATTTTTCTTTTTTGGGGGAACATCGATGAAGGACCCTAACTGGCAATTTCATTGTCAAGTGACCCCTAACGTAAGTCGGTCAGTGATAATGCTGGATAAACTCAAAGTCCCTGGAATAAACTACAGTATCATTTTAGCTATATTTCCATGAAGAATGTTTGGCGGCTGTTGTGTTTAATTCCAGTGTAAATATTATTTTACTTATCATTTAGTAGCCTTTTGGCCCTACTTTAGAAAGGATTTCGTTTTAATATTTCTTTAATTATGTATTTTTATACGAATATTGTCATACTTATTAGATATATAACAATTAATGGTGATATTTGAAACTAATTTGATATATAATATAAAAAGTAAAAAATAAAAGTGTACAAATTCTTGTTGATGTCAAACGAATGATGTCTTTAACTGCAAAGTTGTCGTAGGATGTAATGAATTCCAAAGGTATATATATATATATATATATATATATATATATATATATATATATATATATATATATATATATATATATATATATATATATATATACATATATATATATATATATATATATATATATATATATATATATATATATATATATATATATATATATATATATATATATATATATATATATATATATATATATATATATATATATATATATATATATATATATAATGTTCTTACCTGGCCTGCTTACTGTACTCCTTGTTCAGGGGTCCAATCTGGGGGTCTAGCTCGTGAACAGGGTGCTTACCCTGAGATTCTGACTGCAATTGCTAGGTGAGGTAGGAAACTAAATAGAAGAACAGTTGGGCTGAAGGTCGTACTTGAACAAGGGACTGTTGCAGATAAACATTTAAGTTTACTTTAAATGGAATATAAAGTATTTGCAATTAAACACGTCAATCAGAAGACTGGGGTATGATAGGCAGATACAAAAGGAGTATGCCACGTGGTTAGTTTTTCTAGCACTGGTTCAAATATTGAAGAGTCTATAATTAATCATCTTGAAAGGGATACTGAAGAATTGATTGTACTGACCTTGCCACTGCAAGAAGCACAAGACAAGCAGATGTTTCCACAGCTGTCGATATACCGTCTACAATTACATAATGACAACGGTTACACAAGGATAAGTATAACAATTTCGGGTGAATCGAGGGTTGCACAGAAAGTGCCAAGATAACTCGATTCTGTTACGATATGCTTGCATTAAAATTCACACTGAGTTAAGTGAGTCAGGTCTTTGTGATAATTCGCACTTCAGAAAAGAAAATGAAAGTACAGTGAAAGATTAAAGATATTTGATATTCGAGAGAACCTCAAATCAGGACTTTACCTTATAATGGAGCAATGGAGAACCTTGTCGAATTTCATCAGGGATGGAGGGATCAGTTTAATGGGAATGCACAGGTAATGTGACTGGGTGGTCGAAGGATGACCACGTTGGGGGGTCAGCTCAGTAAAGAGCATACAAGGGGATGTGTGTCGGCCTGCTACCGGTAGGGTTCTGAGATCAAGGCCAGCTGTCTCGGGCTTCTTATGACCTTGTAGGCTTAATTTCTTGCTCCTTCCAGAGGGCACTGGGATCGCAAGATGGCAGCTCAGTCACCTCATTTTCTATGTCAAGACCTTTCAAATCCTGGTGACCTCTGGCAACCCATGTTCGCAAGTTTTTATGGGGGACTCACCCTTTCTGGCGGATTTTGGCAGGCTTCCGTCTCCATTCGCCTTTTACCTGAAAGGAGGCATTTCAAGCAGTCACCAGTTCTTAGGAAAGGTCAAAAATGTACCAAAAGAGGAGTATGGAGAGAAAGTTAAGCAGGGCCTGAGTTTCTCACGCCCTTCCTCAGTTAGTAATCATTAAGAAAAATACTTACAGTAAGTTACAAATCAGTTGGGGAGTTGGGTTTGCTTATGAAGTGGGTACCATGTTAAATATATAATATATATATATATATATATATATATATATATATATATATATATATATATATATATATATATAAATATATATATATCACACATTACCACAGGTGAAAAATAAGAAACAGGGGTGTAGGTCCTGACCGGTTTCGACTTTATTTCCAAGCCATTGACGAAGGACTGATACAGAGTGTGAGACATCACAAATATATATACTACAAGAACAGTACTGACGAACATACACAACCGTTAGAGACTCCATATCCCCACTCAGGCAGGTGTCGAGGTAGGAGTGGCCTTTAAAACTCATTTGGCTAAAAATCACAATAGACTCTCAGGGGACATTGCTGATAAACAGACCATACCCCACCTCAGATCCACACCTGACAGGTGTCATGGAGGCGGGAACCAAGATGTAAAAAACTTTTTTGCCAAGTTAAATCAATTAGTACCATCAATTAAATTCACGATGGAAATGGAAAATGATGGGTGCTTACCGTTTTTGGATGTCCTCATACGAAGAAATAGTAGTGGGTTTAAATATAGTGTGTATAGAAAACCCACTAATATTTCTTCTTATTTGCATTTCTATTCTGGACAAAGCAATAAGGTTAAAAAGTCAGTGTTTTCATCTATGTTTTTAAGAGCATTACGGGTATGTAGCCCTGAATATATTGATGATGAAATAGATAAGATTAGGAATGCAGGCAAGAAATTAAAATATCCTGATAGTGTATTAAACAGTGCATTTGAAGCGGCAAAAAAGACTATGTATCAAAACCAGAAAGAACCTTACAACACAAAAAATTTGCTTGTTTTGCCTTATAATAATAATATGAAAGAACAATACAACAATGAAAAATGTACTTATCAAGAACTCCCCAGACAATACTAAAGGGTGTGTATATAAAATTCCGTGTAAGTCTTGTGACAACTTTTATATTGGCCAAACCGGGAAAGCACTGGAAAAAAGAATTGAACAGCATAAGAAATGTGTGAGATATGCACAAGGGAACAGTGGTATATTTGTACATGTTAGTGAGAACAATCATGCTATCAACTGGGAAGGGGCAAAAAGGATTGTATATTCTAATAATGCACTGGAAAGGAACATCATTGAATCTAGCTTTATAAAAGAAAGTTACAACCATAATATGAATATCAGTCAAGGGATGTATAAACTTGATCCTTTAATATCAAAAGAAATTTGTAAATTGTTTAAACTTTAAGGTAGGCAGTAGAGATGAATGAAAATAGGATTATCATATTTGTAAACACAGTACGAGGGTAGTAATGTTAATGAGTTTCCAAACTCCGCCTCCATGACACCTGTCAGGTGTGGATCTGAGGTGGGTATGGTCTGTTTATCAGCAAATCCCCTGAGAGTCTATTGTGATTTTTAGCCAAATGAGTTTTAAAGGCCACTCCTACCTCGACACCTGCCTGAGTGGGGATATGGAGTCTCTAACGGTTGTGTATGTTCGTCAGTACTGTTCTTGTAGTATATATATTTGTGATGTCTCACACTCTGTATCAGTCCTTCGTCAATGGCTTTGAAATAAAGTCGAAACCGGTCAGGACCTACACCCCGTTTCTTATTTTTCACCTGTAATGTGTGATAAATGAATCACGTACAAAAGTGATAATAATCATATATATATATATATATATATATATATATATATATATATATATATATATATATATATATATATATATATACATATAGAAAGGGCGTTGGGTCGGGTATGATACATGTAACATACGCTTACCGGGATCTGAGCGATGTCAGGCAGGGCAGCCGATCGAGACTTACGGTCTACCCCAAAGCCAAATCAAAAGTCCTTCAAAGAAGGCATCGTGCTTACCCCATACAAAAATGGGAAAAAAGCACGTTAAAAGAAGAAGAAGAAGAAGTTCAAGAACTTCTAAACGATGCTGGAGACCTATGACAAATTAACGAAAGATCCCACAACAAATATTGCTGCTCAGTTTAACAAATCAGTTAGAACCATAGGGGGCAATAAAAAGACATAGAATTACTAGAGACATTCAAGGTAATCAACCCTCTCTCCCCTATTTTTCGGCCTTCCCGAAAACACATAAAGATGGGATTCCTTTACGCCCCATAATATCTAGCAGGGCTCTCTTTCATGTACAAATTATCAAAATGGCTTGCAGACTTGTTATCACCCTTTCTAGGAACCTTCTCATCCTCCCACGTCAAACATGCAGAGGATTTCATACAAAAATTTAATAGTTTAAACATCCCCTCAAACAACATCAAACTGCTCAGTCTAGACGTCGATTCATTATTTACTAAAGTCCCGATTGCCGACGTGTTGTCTTTCTTAGAGAGGAAGTTACAACCATATGAAGACCATTTTCCTCTTGGCATAGATAAAACTTTAAAACTTATCAACCTCTGTGTAATGTAACTAACAACGTGTTTTCTTTCAATGGTAATTTTTACAAACAAAAATTTGGCTGTAGCATGGGAAGTCCCCTATCACCCCTTCTAGCAAACTTGTACATGGAATATTTCGAAACAGAACTTTTGTCGTCTATCAAACCCCATAATATGATCTGGCTTAGATACGTAGATGATATCTTTACTTTCTGGGACAATAGCTGGGGACTTTAATGAATTTTTTTAATAGGCTAAATTCGCTAGTTCCGACCATAAAATTTAAAACAGAATGGGAAAAGGACGGAAAACTGCCGTTCCTAGATGTACTGATCTTAAGAAAACAGAACAGGTATGCATTTACAGTATATAGAAAACCCACCTTCGCTGTCTCCTACATTCATTTCTTAAGCTACCACGACGTCTCCGTAAAAATCATGGTAGGGTGCAACCTATTCCTCAGAGGACTTAGGATATGTTCAAATGAGTACCTGGATCAAGAATTTAACACGATCCGCCAACACCTAACGCAACTGCTCTATCCACCACACATTATCGAGAGGGCTATTAATAAAGCGAATAAAATATACTACAGAGGTCCCACTCACAACAGACAAATAGATTTCAACAACAAAATAAAGCTTCCATACGATGAAAACATCCAAAAGGCCATATGAGCAACTCAGTTCTAATAATCCTTTCATTTTCCATTATCCCAAATCCATCGGGAGTTCGCTCGTTAACGTATACTTAAATAACAAAAGGAAGAAGCCGGAGTTTACAAGATACCGTGTAGTAATTGTCATGACATCTATGTAGGCGAGACAGGTAGATCGCTCTCGCAAAGAATAACAGAGCACAAAAGATCAGTGCGTTACGCTTCGGAGAGTTCGGGAATTTTCCTACATATTAGAAATACAGGGCATGTCATTAACTGGAGTGGGCGGAGTTGGTTTTCAAGAGTAGCTGTCAGTACAAAAAGAAAGATGCTGGAATCTGCTATCATCAATCAAACCAACAATATGAACCTGTCAGGAGGACATTGGAAATCGGACGCCATCGACACCTTAATCCTCAGACCCATCTTGAAGAAGATGACCCAAGAAACGCGACCGCCAGATCCATCGCCAAACGGGAGCTAATGAGGCAAAAACCACTAGGGAATTTGGTCATTCTCCTCCTTCTTAAGAATCGCCACCTCCTTAACATCGGAGGCCTAAGGCCACACCTTCATGTTTTTTGTATATATACCATTGTAACTTTCCACCTGTCCATATTCTACCAGTGAACAGGGGCACAGAAACAAGTGCCCGAAATATATGGTTTCAACGTTTAAATAGTGTTTTATGGGCCTTCTTATTTTCATATATTATACATTATATATATATATATATATATATATATATATATATATATATATATATATATATATATATATATATGTGTGTGTGTGTGTGCGTGTGTGTGCGTTTGTGTAGTTTAACTGAAAAAAGTGAGTTATCGATAAATGGAATGTTTTATTATCCTGGTTACATATACAGTTGAATTACAGTAGTCGCAGGTTGTGGTATTGTGAACACCTTGGAAACAGCCCCAGTAGCTGTCCTAACACTGAAATAATTGTCCCAAGAAACTGACGAAGGAGAAGCCTCCAGCATTTACAAGCATTCAGCCAGATCATCTGAATATACTGTATGGTGGAGACGTCGTTTGTTCAAATTTCAGAGGACACAGATTCCGTCATTTCCTGGCAATGTTTCCTGGCTCTCTCTCTCTCTCTCTCTCTCTCTCTCTCTCTCTCTCTCTTATTTCTTTATGAACGTATATATTTTCAGTATCAAATGTTACTGATAAAAAAGACAATGTGCGCATGAAATTCTAAAACAAAATCTTGCTTACACATTTTCAGCTCAATTTATAAAAGCCTTTTGTAAATATAATTGAAAGCCTTGCATACTTAGCAACTACTGTAGGTCCAGTCTTTTTTTCATTTTTTCACTGATTTATTCTGGGTAAATTCCTAAGCCCCGCAATTACAATTTCAACATTTATTGATAAACAATTTAAATATATTTTGTTTAGATTTCTAAATTCAGTTTCATGGGTCATGAGATATGATAGAGAACTAAGTACAATATTATGATTATAGTTTTTGTAATAAGTTGCTTAATAATAACATGATATCTTAATTGATAAGCTATAATTGTTATAGTTTACATTATATCGTGAGTCATATCATATCATTATTATAATTTAGTTGAAATCATCCATCAGTGAAATGTTTGCATTTTTTCGGATCTTCCTCTTCCTCCGTCAAGCTACCGTGCTTCATTCTTTCTAAATGTCAGTGCCACCTCCAGAAACTGATATTTCTGCCTAATCTTATATTTTTATCACAGATCCCTCGCTGTTTTATTAATTCTTTAGCCACTTATGAGTGAGAAAAATTCAAATTCAATTCCTGTGAATAACTTAACATATTCAACTTCCAATAGCATTCAACATCAGCCCTTCGTTACCAGAATCTGCTGTAAATCCTTTCACTCAATACAACCCCAGCTTCTAGACTCTATAACTGGAATTTTTTGAAAAGAAAATATTAAGCAACATAATCCCATGCAGTGTAACATGATTTAGGTATGCTGACGACAATTTTGTGTATGGCCAGGGAACCAAGATGTAAACAACTTTTTTACCAAGCCAATCAATTAGTACCATCAATTAAATTCACTATTGAAATGGAAAATGATGGGTGCTTACCCTTTTTGGATGTCCTCATGCGGAGAAATAGTAGTGGGTTTAAATAGTGTGTAAATGAAACCCACTAATATTTCTTCCTATGTGCATTTCTATTCTGGACAAAGCAATAAGGTTAAAAAATCAGTGTTGTCATCTGTTTTTAAGAGCATTACGTGTATGTAGCCCTGAATATATTGATGAGGAAATAGATAAGATTAGGAATGCAGGCAAGAAATTGAAATATCCTGACAGTGTATTAAACAGTGCATTTGAAGCGGCAAAAAAAACTATGTATCAAAACCAAAAAGAACCTTACTAAACAAAAAATTTGCTTGTACTGCTTATATAATAATAGTATGAAAGATATCCCCCATCTTCTTAAGAATTTTGGTGTTAATGTCGCATTTAAAAACAATAAAACAATGAAAAATGTACTTATCCAGAACTCCCCTGACAATACTAAAGGGTGTGTATATAAAATTCCATGTAAGTCTTGTGACAGCTTTTATATTGGCCAAACGGGGAAAGCACGGGAAAAAAAGAATTGAACAGCATAAGAAATGTGTGAGATATGCACGGGGGAAAAGGGGTATTTTTGTACATGTTAGTGAGAACAATCATGCTATCAACTGGGAAGGGGCAAAAAGGACTGTATATTCTAATAATGCACTGGAAAGGAATATCGTTGAATCTAGCTTTATAAAAGAAAGTTACAATCATAATATGAATATCAGTCAAGGGAAGTATAAACTTGATCCTTTAATATCAAGAGAAATTTGTAAACTGTTTAAATTTTAAGGCAGGCAGTAGAGATGTATGAATATAGGGTTATCATATTTGTAAACAGTACAGGGGCAGTAGTGCTAATGAGTTTCCAAACTCCGCCTCCCTGACACCCGTCAGGTGTGGATCTGAGGACGCCTATGGTCGGTATGTTTATCAGGATTGTCCCCTGAGAGTATATTGTGATTTTTAGCCAAATGAGTTTTGAAGGCCACTCCTACCTCGACACCGGCCAGTGGGCAGTGGGTGGATACGTAGTCTCTAACTGTTGTGTATATTCGTCAGTACTGTTCCTGTAGTGTATATATATATATATATATATATATTTAAAGGACACATATATGCATTTCATAGATTCAATGCTTTAAGGTGTGATGAAAGAATTTTTGGAGCAAGATGGAACTAGGGCGAGAGACTTGATGTAAAATCTTTGTATTCAGCAAATAGTTTGATTCCTCAGCTATCTGCGCGAGAAGCTCAGCAATATTGGCGATCAGATGATCTCCGGAGAGTTATGTATATTCGTGAGTACGTGTGTTACTTTGATCTAGATTATGCCAAAATCTGCCCTAAAAGTGAGTTTGATCGTTCATTAACGTGATAGAACTGCAGTTGTCCAGCCATAGCTTTGGAGTGGGTCCAGGCTTTGAAAATCGGCAGATAAGGTAGAGTTTCAAATCTCTGTTTTTATGGGAGAAAATTGAACTTGTGATTTTTACCATGACTTTCTAATCATTATGAACTTTTGAACTGGTGTGGGAGATTTAATATGAATATTCATACCTCTTTTATATTATTATTTTGTTATGTTATGTTTGCCATATCTTGGCTATGCATTTTACACTTTCCATTATTGTGTTTTGCATTTCATATATTTTTGGGAGTTTTCTATCATGTTTAATTCTTTCGACAGATGTCTGTGGACTTGGGAGTTTGAGAAAATGGACATGCAAGTCATTTGCAATGTCAATCTCTTTATGTGGTAGACTGTTTTTCTTGACATGACTTTAGTTATTGATTTGGGGAGTATGTGTGATTTTGGGTATTTTCAGGCTATTAGCCATAATGAGACTTCTTTAATCAGAAGTGTTTGCAGTTTAGAGTTTAGTTATCTGACTCGATAATTCATTTATTATGCATTTTAATCTTTGCTTTGTTTTATTCATTTCTTGTTGGGTTATTTGAATAATAAACCTATTTTTGTAGAAACGATTGTGTTTATTTAAATAGTCCATTTAATTGCCTTGAGAGAATGAGTGAGGTTAGGGTGGGGGAGCTTTGGTAAATGATGAGAGAGAGAGTCCATACACGGTGAGAGAGAGAGAGAGAGAGAGAGAGAGAGAGAGAGAGAGAGGGGAGAAAAAATGTGAGTGTTATCATGGGTCGAATCTTTTCACGTCTTTTTCCTGAAGTAAGATCGCTAGATCACGCTACGTACACTTTCAAAAAAGTGTTGATTCTGTTCCTTGTAACAGAAGTTAATGGTGGCAGCGGTGCCTCATGATATTAATGGCGGCAGCGGTGCCTCATGATTTTAATGGTGGCAGCGAACGGTGTCCCATGTCTTTAATGGTGGCGAAAGAGGGAGATTACTAATAGACTAATTGATAACGTTGATGCCCAAGGCACAGACTCGCCTCGGGGCAAAAACGACCACTCAGTCTTAAGAGAGCGAGTTTCATAGGTGGGTCGTGATTACGTGTATACACGGGTGATTACGCGCTAATACGGGGAATCTTTTTTTTTTCCGTTTCTATTCGAGTATTGGGAGTGGGGAGTTGTGAAATAGATCTGGATGATCTCTAGAGCAATTTTGGGGTTAACAAAATACCCAAAGAAGTGTGAATAGTGGCGATTGTGAGTTAATTACGCAAAGTGGTGATTCAACAAAAATCACGCTGGTGTTTTCCTCTGCTCCGTCTTCGAGTGGGTGACGTCACAGGTTAGCAAGTCGAGAGATAGGTGCTCCGTTTTCTGTTCAAATTGGTAAGTACCCCATTCTCGTAAGTTGCGCAGAACTCCGTTTTCTATTCTTCTTTTAGAGGGGGTAACTTTTGCCTTTCTCTAGTGTTCTTTTTGGTTTCTTTTTTATGTTGTTACGCTCAGGGCATGTGATCACTCACAAAATGCCGGACGATGCAGCAAGCACATCCCAATCAGCTGTGGTGCATAAAGTGACGAGCGTTAGCGCGGGAATTACTAATTTTAAAGGGTTAGTTGACGGGAAGCCAACCCAAAATATAGAAACTTTCATTGAGTCAGTGAACAATTATCTGAATTCCAAGAAAATTACGAATGGCGCTGAAGGTTTAACAGAGGCCAAATCATTTCTGGATTTAGATAAAGGAGATATTGGGAAACGGGCACGCAGTTTCGGGTTCAGAAGGTGTAAAACTTGGAATGAACTGCAGAAATTTCTACGAGCTACTTATGGCGGAGTTCAACGTGAATGTGCAGTTCGGAATTTGCGAGAGTTTCTCAAAATAAAGAAAGGCAATGATTCACTAGTCACATACAGTGCAAATTTATTTGATGCAGTAGGTGAGTTAAAGAAATCTATAACAGGCTCTCCATGGGTAACTGGAAATAATATCTCCTTAGATAATTTTGAAAGATTGTTACACTTTGCTTGCCTTTTAACGTCGGTCCCAGATGTAATTGTAGATAGTTTTGATAAGAGAATTGATCAGGATACAGACGAATCCTTTTTGTTTGCACAGATTAATAAAAATCTATCAAAATGCCCGACACTGGACAGTAGTTTTGTACAGGGAGGTGCAAAGATGTCAGCCGCGGTTTCGAAACCACAGAATAATGCTAGTACCTCGCATTCGGGAAATGATGCAACAGCGAAGACATGTGCACGAGTAGAATCGAAGAAAATTCCAGAGAGATCAGTCACAACGATACGTTGTTTTAATTGTGATAAACTAGGACATAGTAAATCAAATTGCAGAGTGAGATATTGTTCAGTTTGCAAATCTTCAGACCATGGATGGAGATTTTGCCCAGCCACGAAGAATAGAGATTATTCAGGGAAGTCACGGGGAGGTTTTTCTAGATATGACAGGAGAATTCCACATGATGCAAGTTCTAGATACACAAAGGAACAGTAGAATTTTCACAAGATAAGTTCGAAAACGGACACAGGATAATGAGCAATCAGGTCTTAGAGTCACTAGAACCTAGGCCGATTGTACGTGGATTCTCTAATGGCAGTGAAATTTCTATTTTCATTGATTCTGGCAGCTCAGTTAACTTAGTAAATGCTGAACTTTTTCACTCGAAGTTTCCAGAGTGCAAATTAGTCCCTTCTAGTGAGACAGTGTGTGATGTACAAGCGAGGAAACTGAATATTTTAGGTTCGTCATTTCTTACGCTTTGTATCGGTGGAAAGACAATAGTAGAATCATTTTTGGTCATAGAAGGATTAGCCTTAGGTGAAATGGTTTTGCTAGGACACCCTTCTTGCATGCGACATAACATCAACATTCTTACGGGAATTCAGGGGATAACAATAGGTGAGTCAGGTTGTTTTGTTCCATATATACACAGGAAAAAAACTTGTGAGAAACCTAAGACACAGTCTGAGACATGTGTAACACATTCATTAGAGAGTGAAGATATTCCGCAAAGATCTTTCAAAGGATTTTTGTTGGAAGATATTGAATTGCAACCGCGAGTTCCTACATTGGTTAAAGTGTCGCTGAAAGAGAAAAAGTTTCCTTCTCAAGTGTGCGTTGTTGAGGGAACCGAGAAATTCAAAGACGTTGTGAGTACGGTGTCAGTGAATGAAGTTTCAGTCGCAGGCGTGACTTCAGTAGAATTAGTTAGCTATCAAGACTCAGTGAAAAAATATCACAAGGGTACTTATGTAATTGATCTTGAAGAGTTTAATGAAGAGCATAAATTAGTGAGTTTTTGTGGAGACGGGAATATGTTTCCTAACGAGGAGCAACAGCTCCGAAGTCAGGTTCTGCATGAACACTTGGCTAAAGTTGATTATCCTGAGTATTCAGATAAAGTAGAGAAAGTGTTGAAAGAATATCTAGATATCATTGCTTTGAAGGGAGATAAATTAGGAGTTACAGATGTTTTAGAACATTCAATCCGCCTAGAAAAGGGTACAAATCCCATATATATTCCAGCATATCGAATTCCTTTTAAGATCAGAGAAGAAGTAGAAAAAGAAGTTCAGAGGTGGGAGTCGGAAGGCATTATCAGGCCGTCCAATTCTCCGTTTAATTTTCCTTTGCTTGCAGTTCCTAAGAAAGACGGTAGTATCAGAGTTTGTGTAGATTTTCGTAAATTGAATGAAAAAACATGCCCAGATAGATATCCTGTAGCTTGTTTGCCTGATTTGTTTGTTGAGATCGGTGGCAAGAATATATATTCATCTATAGATCTTATGCAAGGGTTTTTACAGGTTCCGCTTTGTGAGAGTAGCCGTAAATATACAGCATTTTCAGTAACAAAGGGACATTACGAGTTTAATAGGATGCCTTTTGGATTACAAGGGTCCCCAATAACATTTACTAGACTGGTTAACACAGTACTTCATGGCTTGTTAGGAAAGTCGGTGTTTGTGTACATGGATGACATTCTCATATGCACAGATACGATTGAAGAACATCTAAAGGTGTTAAAAGAAGTCCTCAAGCGATTACGGTTCGCTGGATTAAAGGTCAAATTGGCCAAATGTGAGTTTCTGAAGAGAAAAATTGTCTATTTAGGACATGTTATCTCTAAAGAGGGAGTCAGAGTGAATGATGAGAAAGTTAAAGCCATTGTGAATTTTCCAGTTCCCAAAACCAGGAAACAGATTCGTTCGTTCCTAGGTATGTCGGGTTTCTTTCGCCGTTTTGTGCGGAATTTTTCTACAATAGCGTCTCCATTGACAGATTTGTTACGAGAAGACGTTAAGTTTGTTTGGGGTGATAGTCAACAATTAGCTTTTGAGAAGCTTAAGAACGCTTTTTGGTGAACCCACCAGTTTTGAAGTTTCCAGATTTTAGTCAACCGTTCACCTTAGTGACTGACGCGAGTCAGGAAGGTATAGGTGCGTGTTTGATGCAGAAATTTGAGGAAATTACACCCAATTGCTTTTATAGCAGAAAGTTCAAAACGCGTGGTAGTAACGAAAGGCTGATGTCAGTTGTGGACAAGGAGGCTTTCGCAGTCGTCTCTAGCCTTGTTCATTTTAAGATGTTGTTGTTGGGAAATAAAGTTGAGATTTTTACAGATCATCAACCGTTGTTAGAGCTTTTTAATAAGCCAGATTTGTCGCCCAAGAGAGCACGGTGGTTCCTAACGTTGAGAGATTTTGATGCAAACCTCAAATACATTGAAGGTAAGCATAATGTAGTTGCAGATGCATTGAGCAGATATTTTCCGGTCGAGGATGAGGAAATACACACCGAATCCTGTGTGGGAGAAGAGAGTAAATACTTGGTGTCTAATGTCTCTGATATTAGTAGTTCTGAGAGATCGCATGTAGAGGACATACACGTTTCTACAGTGCATACTTCGGGGAGAAATAGTGAGTCGGCAGTCTCGGGAGAGATTGTTGTTCGTGATAGTGAGAGTAACGCAGTGTGTTATATTACGGGTGAAAATGTCACTTGGGACATAGGCTTGCTCGAACAAAAGCAAGATGAAGACAAATTGTTGTCAGATGCTAAGGCATTTCTTAGGGGAGTTTCACCGAAGAAAGGGTATAAGTTGCCTTTTTCTGGTCTAGAGTTGGAGAATAATTTATTGGTGAGGAAAGTTAAGTATAACTTGCATGAAGTACTGAAGCATGGGTGAAATTACACAAATCATCGTGCCAGAGAGTCTAGTACCACAAGTTCTAGACATTGTACATTGTAAATTTGGTTCTCCTCATTTAGGTGTGGACAAGACGTATGAAAACGTCAGGTCAAAGTTCTTTTGGAAAAATATGTTTTCTGCAGTAGAAGCCTTTGTGAAGAAGTGCGCTATTTGCAATGCGAATAAGCCAGCGACGACAGTGTCGTGTCGTTTGGGTTCATATCCCATACCACATAGGCCGTTTCAGAGAGTGCATATGGATATTCTGGGTAACTTCTCAGAGTCCGCTTATGGTTATAGACATTTATTAGTAGTTGTTGATGAGTTGACTCGCTTTGTCGAGATTTTCCCACTGAAATACAAATCAGCTGAGGAAGTTGCTATAGCGTTCTTTAAGGGGATAATTTGTCGATATGGTGTTCCTGAATGTCTGATCACAGACAATGGTAGGGAGTTTATTAATAAGACTTTAGACGGTCTTGCTAATTTGCTGGGAATAAAGAAAGTATCTATAATCCCGTATAGACCTGAAGCAAATGGTTTATGTGAGAGGGCGAATCGGAAAGTAATCGAAGCTTTGCGCATGACGGTGGGTGGTTCCGATACACATTGGGACAGATCGTTGGATGAAGTGCGATATAGTATCAATACTATGATGAATGACACAATTAAGATATCTCCAGCAGAAGCTTTGTATGGGTACAAGTTGAAAGGACCTTTTGATTTGTTACCAGAGCGAGTTCAGGGTGATGTTACGGTCACTTCATTGATAAATACAGCGAGAGAAAGATTTGCACGTATCAGTAAAGAACTTGAACTTAGTTCGCGCGCAATGGTAGAGAAAAGTAACGCGAAATCGAGGAGTAGCTTTTTCGATGGGTGATAGAGTGTTTGTTAAAGTGAATGTTCGGAATGATCTGAATTATAAATTAAGTCCGAAGTTCCACGGACCTTTTGAGATTGTAGAGATCAAAAGAGGAATAGATTTGTAGTTAAAGATGTAAATACTGGAGTGACGAAACTGACCCATATTTCGAAGTTGAAGAAAGTTGGGATGTAATGGAACATTTGTATATAGTCATGTAATGGAACATTTGTATATAGTTAGAGGGATAAATGGGTTGATGTTTGTATATATATGATATTTTTTTTTTTTTTTCTCTTGTTCATTTTAGATGTTGAAGTTCTTAATCATTTGTTTTCGAGTGATTTTAGGAATTGAGACATGGGCTAATTTCATACGAGACTTGACCCGTGTGTTATTGTGTTATGATGTGCTTTGTCATCTGACGCAATATGTGTGTTGTTTAGGATTTTTTTTCGGGGAGGTACTTAGTATATCGGACCGAACAAGTCTGATCCTTTTTTCGGGTTGGTATATCGAATTTGAGTATTTGGATTTTTTTTCAGTTTTTTTTTAAAAATGAAGGGAGCTGTATTGTGAGTGATTGTAGTTGTTAAGATCATGGGAGCGATTGCCATTACGTCAATTGCTATTTTGTTGAGAATTAGTCAGGTGTTGCGAAATATTTGCTAATCGGAGTAGAACTTTCATGTCTTTTACGAGATATGATACCTTTTGTGCTTGGATAGGATTCTCGAGTGTTTTTTTTTTTCTGTTGGATAGAATTGTTTTTTATGAGTGAGTTCCGTAGAGTTGTTGTGTGCTTAGTAGTGAGTTGACTGTGATTATTCTGAGATACACACTTGGAATTAGTTCACATTGTGAGTGTTTGACTTTTGCATTAGTAGTTTTGTTTGGTTCAGTAACATGAAACCTTTTTGTTATTATGTCCCTATCTATCTAATTATTCTTTTAACTTTCCTATGGCTGCATATTTATGTCTCCTAGTTGAGACGCATATTTGATAATGTAATGAATGAACCAGTCTTTTCCAGTACATACCTGCCTATCTACACGATATCGATACCTTGTCAGCGTCATTTATAAACCTTTTCTTTTTTTTATTTCGCACTGAAACTGAGCTGCTATCTCTCTCTCTCTCTCTCTCTCTCTCTCTCTCTCTCTCTCTCTCTCTCTCTCTCTCAGACGCACACACACACATACAGCTATTTTACATGAAAGTAATCGAGCTGAAAAAAAAAAAACTTAATTTCTAAAGGGATTTTAGGGTCACCACAACAAAACTTACAGCGTCTTCGCAAACAACAGTTTTCCCCTTCCAGCTAGAAAAATATTTCTTAGCAAAAGCCGAACATTCTCGGCCTCTTTTATAAATGAATAAGGTTACGCCTCAGGCTGACCTCTAACGATCATAACTGTGCCGAACCCGTAAGTGAAGCCCCTTCCCATTTAACTGCTGAGTGATCCGGTCTCTCTCCCGGGCTAATTGATTTGATACACACGAAATGCATGGGAGAATGATTACCAATTATGAGGCAGAGTGTTCAAAAGGCATCTGCTTGTAGCCATGGGAAATTATCGCCTCTTTGCACAAAGGGGACGCTGCCCCTCCCTCCGGGATGCGTTGTAAGTGATGCAAAGGGAGAGATGAATCAGTCTCATTTTATCGAGGGTTGATGAGATAATTGTAAGTCAGGTCGCTTCTCTCTCTCTCTCTCTCTCTCTCTCTCTCTCTCTCTCTCTCTCTCTCTCTCTCTCTCTCTCTCATCGATACTAATTAAGCATATACAGTATATTCTGGATATTCTATTATTGTACTTTAAACGCAATCTAAGTACATTAATGCATATTTATCTGTTGTGAATTTATAAATAATGCTAATGTTGATACATTATAAACAATATACTTCTTTAATAATGAGTCCTTTTACTGTCATCTGCGTTAGAAGACTATAGAATAAATAATTCAGAACATCGAAATACATTTAAGATTTACCTTAGTTGCATTTTTTTTTTGGAGTTGTTCAGAATCTGCCAAATAGAATAGAAGAACGGTTTCATCGGTTTTTTTTTTCATCTGACACAACCTACTGTACAATGAGACAGCCCAAAGCAAACGCTCTTATTGACTGTGCAGGTTGATAGCCTGCGATTTGTCTTTTCTTTTCCGCTTCTTAATTTTTTTCTCTTTAGGGGAGGTGGGGTTTCTTTCTTTTCCTTTTTGCGAATGTGACGAGGATTCTGTTGACATCCCCTGTTGATCAAGGCGCCTTGAGATTTATGTAATTGATTTTGGTGTATTAAAAAAAACGATGAAAAAATCTGTAAATAAAGATTGTCAAGTCTAATGTGCGTATTCGCACACAGCCCCACACACACATGCAAGACTATTTATCTGTATATGCCAAGTGTTTAAGTCAGCGTTGTTATGCATACTGATAGTTCCTCTGGGCGGGTTGGTATCGTTCTCGGTAGCACTCTGCTGGGCCCGCGTTCGACTCACCGACCGTCCAATGAAGAATTAGAGAAATGTGTTTCTGGTGATAGAAATTCATTTATCGTTATAATGTGGTTCGGATTCCACAATAAGCTGTAGGTCCCGTTGCCAGGTAACCAATTGGTTCTTTGCCACGTAAAATAAGCCTAATCCTATGGGCTAGCCCTCTCTAGGAGAGCTGTTAATCAGCTCATTGGTCTGGTTAAACTAAGGTATACTTAACTTATGCATATTGATGATTTGCATAATCCCAATAACCCATATTTCCTTCTTGTAAATACGTGAAACAAATTCCACATCATATCAGCTCATGAAAGTTGCCTTCCTCAGTTCTGGCGTGATTCCATTAAATCTCCGGCTAAACGGGCAAGCCTGGGCATTCTCTCACCAAATGTGAAGTGAATCTATTTTCCAGATAAGGAGAGGACAGTCGGGCAGTGGTTCAAAATACAGTAATACATTTGACAACTTCATTACTGTCTAATTATTATGATCAAGACATTGTCAGTCACGCTACAGTCTTTGTAACCTTTGTTGCTGTTTTTAAAAGACACGTCGTTGCAATCAAAATGTTACTATTATTTCTCAGTAAAATATATTACCGGGCATTTTCCTTATTTCGTGACCAAAAAAATTAAGCTTGCAACGTATCTCGCAGTTTCCAAGAACAATGATTTTTCCTTTCCCCATTTGTAAATTGATCGTCTAACATCTTATCATTGGACATTATACAGACAGACTAATAGCATTTTATTTTCAATGCACAAAATAATAACAGTTCTTATAGTAATATCCCGCCGTACTACTCTACTTCGACACTTGAAATAATTGAAAAGTTGCCAAGAGACTGGTACAAGAACACATTGCAATATGAAAGGATGCATAAGCAAAAATAAAAAAGAGATAAGCAAAAATAAAAAAAAAGATTAAAAAGGAAATATAGACCAAGAGAATAGAGGCAATTCATGGGAAGATTATTTTCTGCATTAGCTGCACACAATGAAGAGAGGAGGGGAGAGGGTCTGGACTGGAGGCTCTTGAAACCAATCTGAAAGGATATTATAAATAAGGGGATCAATTGGGTCTCTTCCTCGGAAGACAAACAACGCAAATCTGCCTCCATAATGGCCCCTGAATTCCGAATGAATGTCAACACCGTCTTAAATCTCAGAGCCTTTAACCATTGTAATTATTTTTCCAGAAATTATGGTTTTAATTAATAATCTATATTTATACACAATAATGAGTCTATTCATGTCATGCCTGATAGTTTTCAGATGGAATGGTCGTTGTTATACTAGCATGAATTTGTATAATGTATCATTAAGTGTAAGACTAACTCATATTTAATGTTATATTTGATGTGTTTCCTTTTGTTAATTTTTTATTTATAAAGGTTTAATCCAACAACCACTTCTCATATCTATAATACCACATGCTTATACTACAACCAGCGTAATAGACTTCTAGCGTTCAATTTGTATTAGAATGTTTTTTCCTCTAAAGTCACTGAAAACGAACTTGAAATCAAATCTAGAATCGTTCCCTCGAAAATTTATATTTGCTGATAATGAATGAGGTTGGAGGACGCTTTTATCGCACTGCTGCATAAATGCTTCGAAAGGAACATGTATCCTAAAATAACATGCAATAGAAACTTTAAGGGTTCCATGTATTTATTTCTCACTGAACTGACAGAGTTCAGGTGAAAGGGACTAAACCATTATAACTACAGTATCTCTGATCTACTCAACCTTCCTACTCGTGCTAACCTTTTCGTCACCTCTTCTTAAGGAGTCCATATTCCTCACCTTCTTCTCTATCAAGCCCTTCTTAGGTGTAAAGTTCATATCGACAGGTGGGGCCAGTTTGTTTCTTCTGCCTTTGTATCTGTTGTTGTTGAGCAATCCTTCTTAGCCCATTTGTCTGTCACCTGGGCAGTCAGTCCGTTTTGCCTCATACAGTACATTCTGGGCGGATAATTTATCTCAAAAGTCTGAGTTGCTTTTCCCTAATTTCGTATTTTAGGTGTTATATATTATGTTCTCATTCTGGATGATGAGGGTTTCCTCATCAGAAATAAATTAACCTTGAAGGGCTATGTATGTATGTAATACTTTCTTGTGAAGGATTAAGAGATATGTTTAGCCTGAGGAATTAAGTGTATAATTATATATATATATATATATATATATATATATATATATATATATATATATATATATATATATATATATGTGTATATGTATATATTTATATATATATGTATATGTATATATATATTTATATATATATATATATATATATATATATATATATATATATGTATTTATATTTATATTTATATATATATATATATATATATATATATATATATATATATATATATATATATATATATATATATATATATATATATATATATATATATATATCATGCAGACATGCACATACAAAATAAATATGTAAAAAGAGTGTATTTGTGTGTAATAAGAATTAAGCTTTTAGGATATTGTGAACAAATTAATAAATGGAAATTAAATTTAAAAAATCGACTGCAATTACAGCGCAAACCCACAGGTGATGTTCTCGCAGGTATGCTTTCATTTCACCTAATTAGATTCGAGAGTTTAACTTAATCACATTAATTAGGGATCCACCTGCTGCTCAAAAAATGACGTACGAGTGGTGTAAAGAGAAATAGACTTGTCCTCACTATAACCGTCAACAGAGACCTACCAGTACTCTAAGTTAAGTATATCTTAATTTAACCAGACCATTGAGCTGATTAACAGCTCTCCTAGAGAGAGAGGGCTGGCCCGAAGGATTAGATTTATTTTACGTGGCTAAGAACCAACTGGTTACCTAGCAACGGGACCTACAGCTTATTGTGGAATCCGAACCACACTGTGACGAGAAATGAATTTCTATCACCAGAAATAAATTCCTCTAATTCTTCATTGGCCGGCCGGAGAGTCGAACGCTGGACCAAGGTAGTGATATGTTTCCTTCTCTCTCTGTCTCTGTCTCTCTCTCTCTCTCTCTCTCTCTCTCTCTCTCTCTCTCTCTCTCTATCTCTCTATATATATATATATATATATATATATATATATATATATATATATATATATATATATATATATATATATATATATATATATATATATATATATATATATATATATATATATATATATATATATATATATATATATATATATATATATATATATATAATATATATATATATATATAATATATATATATATACAGTATATATATATATATATATATATATATATATATATATATATATATATATATATATTATAGATAGATAGATGTACAGTAGATCACATGACATGGCTACCAACCAACCGTCACCTTTTCATCTGTCTTCTATTTTCCTTTGATTCCTGAAAGACTGCAACATCGATACATTGGATTGAAGCCCTGTTATTTTATTTTTACTTACTCCCATCGGCTTTACATAGTTTAGGGGACTGGTTCCTAGTTTTACCTGTCCTTGGTTTGTAGAAATAAAATAAAAAGAGGAGGGCCTAGACTAGAGAATAAACGGAGTAAAACGGATTTATCGACAACCGAAAGTATCAGGAATTCAGGGAGGTAAATAACTGATATTTTTTTCATAATGAACAGACTCTTACAAAATCTTATTCCTAAATTCACTATGTGGGCTTATGTTATTTATTTCTTGTAAGGAAAAGTATTTCGTGCTTATGAGCGTACTTAGAATGTATTAGCAAACCCCTTTTCTCGATGAGTGTCAAAGAATGCTCAGCATCTTTTCAGGGCAAATGTTACGTGTCAAAATGAATATTTTGTTATTGATGAAAGGAATAAAAGATATCTCATGTTATTCCATGAAATTGAGAAGCACTGTTTCAAGGGAAATCAATTCATCTTTACTGAATTCGAAAATAATGTTGTTACCAGCAGTTTTAACAATATTCAGTAGCTCTATATTTTTATAGTCTTCAATGAACCATAGCCTATGCGCTGATAAGAAAAAGTCTTGATAAGATTTCAGTTCCTTTCATCATTATTCCGGATAATTAACAAAGATAACAGATGGAAATACACTTACTGATTATTTAAAAGCATTGCAGACGAATATCAGAGTAAAATATCTCGTCTCTTTTATGATCGATATAAGGTGCATTTGTGCCTATTCTCAGGTACAAGCAAGTAACATGAAACACTTCTGTGACAACACCCGCTCAAAATGGCTTTTGTATAATTATGTTTCATAACTTCTCTGAGCACCTCACAGTTCTCAACCTTTCTTGCCTTCCCTCTGGTCTGTCGGTCATATGTGGATTGTGGCTTATTCCAGGAAGCCTACTTGAGAAGCTTGATGGAAAGTCTTAAAGGATTCTGGTATAGATAGCAATTTACAGTATGATAATACAAGGTAACCAAAGTGAAATTCTTATATTGCCTTTCTTCGTAAACTTATCTTTATACCATTTCTGTCAGTCTGCTAAGTAAAGGACAGTAAGTCGAAAGGCCTAGCACCACTCTGTTGTTTCACTATCCTTCGTGGCGTTGCCTTCATGTATATATTCATCACATTCCATATTTTCGTGATTCAGTTATATATACACACACACACACACACACACACACATATATATATATATATATATATATATATATATATATATATATATATATATATATATATATATATATATCTATATATATATATATATATATATATATATATATATATATATATATATATATATATATATATATATATATATATATATATATATATATATATATATATATATATATATATATATATATATATATATATTTGTTGCACGTACTCTACCTTCCTTCTGACTTGAACGCAAAAGACTTGAAACTGTAATTACTCTCAAGCTACCGCTACAGCCGCGTTTTTGCATAGGACAAGAAATCATAAGTGATAACAGTAATAAATAATGCCACGCACCAAGAACAGCAGCAACAAACTACTACTACAGGATAGCAAAAACAGAGCCACCACGTCCTCGGCTCCTCGAA
>NC_089788.1:37568267-37575767 GCF_040412425.1 Macrobrachium rosenbergii
AAGTAAGATGGGTACAGATGTTACTAATAACAGGTAAGGTCAATAGTTTTGAATATGTCCATTTGATCTTTGTGAATGTGATACGTACATTGTGATGACTGATTTGGTGGTAGAACGGAAGTTCATGAATACACTTCCACAACAGAGAGAGAGAGAGTGTGTGTTAATTAGTAATTTAATCAAGAAATTACATTTAAAGAGGGCTGTAAGATGTATGACGGAACATAAATCATTCATGGAAAGTGATTTGTATCTAGAAGAAAATTTGATTATCCGAATTAGTTGGAAATTCCTGAGTCTTGTTATCGAGAGTTTGTCCTTCTCTTCCTTTGAAATGAAGCCGCACTATTTAATTTAATTTATTTCTTAACAACGTTTCTTTTACAGATTGCCGTTTGTTACATTACTTCTGCTTTGGGCGCACATTGCAGTTTAAACTATGTTGCTAACTATAGTCAGGCCAATATCTTTCGTTGTATCGAAGTCTTTATTTTATTTTTTTTTTTTTTTAGAAGAGTTAACGGATGCAAATTATACTTTATCGCCAGTTGCACTTGTATAGTATAAAAAATGCATTAAATTTACGGGCCCTCTTTTTTAAAACATATATTGCCAACCTAATGATCTTGTCATCAACATCATTTATTTACGATGAGTTTCGTCCTTGCAGCATTACTGCTTATTAAACTCCCTTTTATCCTAGAATTTTTTCGTCAGTATTGAAAGATTCCCATTTTCTTGTGTTTCCTTGGACACTAATTTATTCCTGTTTCTTGTGTGTGCGTGTGTGTGTGTGTGTGTGTGTGTGTGTGTGTGTGTGTTTGTAACCCTCATTCATAATCTATCCTTCATTATATTTTGGTCGTATTTTTTAAAGTTTTTTCTCAGTTTGTTTTTTATTCTGTATTCATCATTACATTCTTTCATTTATTCACTTAAAAATTCATTACTTTCCTCCTTTTTTGACGTTTTGCTCATTACATCCACTGTGATATCTTTTATTTCGACAGATAATAAACAAGAATTTTTATTCTTCCCATCTTTATTTGCTTGGTAAAATTCCAAAGTAACGTTCCACTGGTTTAGGTTTAAATGTCTTTTGCTTGAAGGAGTAAAATATTGACTTTTCACGTCTTTTGAAAAAACTGACGATTTTTTTGCCCACATGCAAAACGTTTGCCATTGAAGTGCAAGTTAAGTTAAGTATATGGATATGCAACGGAAAAATCCCATGATTTCAAGGTGAAAATTGCGCTGGAAAAAAAATTGAATTTTTTTCTTATAAATATAAAATCCTTTCGGTCTAATATAATTATACTCCACAAGTAATATCTGGGTAATTCCGTCTTACTTTTACTTCATTTCATTTCGTTTTTCTTAAATGGTATAGTATTACTTTTTTAAGGTCACCATTCATCTGATATTTCTAAACTTCGCTGAATCATATTTCCCCAGCGTATTTTAGCCTTATCCTAAGCCTCTCTTTCTTGTAAACAGTATCCTTTTGATACATTACACTATCTTCTTTTTATTTTCCTTATCAAATTAGTGTTTTTATTGTATTTTTTACTTTATCTGGCATTTTACACCCAATTCTTTCTCTGTATTTATCCATCATTTTCGAGGTATTTACGCTTCCTGGGGTTATGTACAAAATTTTTTGGTTATTTCTACTCGTCATAAATAGAATTTCTATATAAGTATATCATTTTTAGAAAAATCCTAAGTAAAACCCCAAAATAGTAGTGGACGTAGGTTAAAAAAGTCTTCTTAGTAAATATATTTTTTTTTATTGACAACGAATCTAAAACAATGATTTTTCGCACTATTGAACAAAAAATTAGACATGTTTGTTCAGATGGAAGAAAAATGTCTGTGAAAAGTTTTATCGTTGTCGAATATTATTTTTCTAAAAGGCAGACTGATGGAAACAAATGCAGAGGTAGGCAGAAACTAAATATCTCGTGGCATTTCCTATGAGTAAAAGAACAATAAAAAAGAAGGTGCCTTCTGTCTTCATAGGCTATTAACTGATGAGGACAGACTTTTTGTACGTTAATCTCTTTGCTTTAGTTTGGGTTGAATATTATGACTAAGTAATATAATGATGTTTCCCTTATGAAGGCTTGTTCTCTATCCAGTTGATGTGGGAGAAAATGTTTAAATAGCGCGAGACTTCCAGAGTGAATGCTCACATTTTTACAAATTTATCACAAATGAGTTTTATACAATGAATTGTTAACAACGATCCTCTCAGACGAACTGAACACGATTAATTAAGTAAATCTGAGCTTTAATGAGACTCCACCAAACATACACCGAGTTCAGCGGCTCCGGGATACAAGTTGATGTTGAAAATTAATCATTCGAAATGCACAGCGTCATCATCGACGCGGATATATATATATATATATATATATATATATATATATATATATATATATATATATATATATATATATATATATATATATATATATATATATATATGGTGTTCGTTTGTCTTTCCACAACTGCAACTTACTAATCCACTTGGATTGGTATCCTGATCTTCAGGCGTTCTCTTGTCCTCAGTGGTTGTTGCCTGTGTTGGGGATTGTCTCCGCTCTTGAATGCTATTTTCATTTTTTTATTTCCTTTGTTATATAAGCTTTTCTTCTGATTTTTTTTTTTTTTTTGCTATATATCAGTGCGTTTGTCACCCTTTATGCATCTTTTTTTCCGTAAATATAAGATAACTTCTTCATTTACCCTAAAATATATTCAGTAATAATGATGGTCTTAATATGGTAATGTATAAAATTAAAATGCTCGAGATTAACAAGTTAATTGAGAACATGGCTGACGCCAAAAATTTCCATTACCAACAATAAAGCCAGATAAGATAAAAGGGCACACATTGATGGTATTCCTAAAGGCAGATAGATAACTCCTACAGGTGACTCCTGCAAGCACAAGATATACTTGCAAAGCAAGAGTTCCCCGATGATAGCTATTTCTAGTATGAAGGTCAAGATCGAGATAAGAAGGTCAACGTTAGTGTCATCTGAAAGGTCTTCATTAATGGAATATGTAAACCGTAACATGCAGCCTATCTCCTATAGGTTAAAGTTGTGCACAGACAGGAAAACAGACGGACAGACAGACAGTTCTCTCTCTTTATGCACGTCTATGCACGATGTTTATACAAACTAAGCAGGCTGTTTCCTATAGCTTATAGTTGTGTAGGGACAGGAGAGCAGACAGACAGACAGACAGAAAGTGATTTTCCTTTTATATACAGTACATGCTGTACCACCTATGCACGATGATCTGCATCTGGGTAACGTTTCCAACAGTCACTTCAGCCATTTCAAAGGATCTGCGTTTGGTGGCAGACCGGACAGACACTCTGACGCTCAGTTAGACGGACTTGTCCCACATGTAAACTTTTTTCCTACAACCTGATAATCCCCAATCAAGTCAGACCCCTCGGTCACAGCGCAGTCTTAGCTTCCAATGCCCCACTTGCTGTAGTGCGATTGGCAACAAAAAGTATTGCAATGTTCCATTCAGAACACACCATATACAAAGCATTATTAATTTTCACCTTTTCCCGTCGTAACGAAAAATCAATGGCATTGCTTTATTCAGATGGTGAACTAACATCAGCTGTTTCGATCAAATGTTCCAGAACAGATATGTTCTTCTTCTTTTGAATCTCAAGAGCTTATTCTAAGTTTCGAGAAGTGTTCAGTGATACATTCCATAGCATGTTTACTCACTTAGGAGCATCTAAGCTTGTTTATACAAATACGTGTTTTTTGGATTCATGTTTGTATTCATGCATACAGTGCATGCGATTGCACTTAGAGTGTAAAATATTTCGTCAGTGTCTCTCCATGTCTATGTAACGTGCAGATATGAAGAAATTTTGTCTACGAATAGATTGCATTTGAACCATTCAAATATATAAAAAAAAAAACTAATTAGTTCTGTGAAGTCTCCGAACTTATCTACGTAGTGTATCTTTCTCGAAACTTAGTTTACTTCCTTTCTCTGTGCTCCTTTACTTCTCAGTACTTTGATAATAATTACCAGTGTACTTCTCTCTACGATTTTGCACAAGAAGATATCGGGTTAAACATTGTCCTATAATCAAGTAAAGAATTCCTGCGTCTCCATGGACGGGAAGAAGAAATTCCGTGCATTAGCACTAAAGATTAATCAACGTTTGAAGAGGCGATTCTATGGGAAATTTCACTTGGAGGGTCAGAAACTTTTACCAGGGATTCAAGAGATAATTGAATCCCAATGAAAAATTTGAGACCGTAAATGGAGAATCATTTCACTCAGATGAATCTTAATTTGATCTTTGTTATCAGAGCGTCACTGCAATATTTTATTTCAAGTTGTGTTAATTTTAGTAAAGGAAGTGGTTTTCATTTCAGGTGAAAGTAGGGTTTTATGATATATCGGCTAATAGTAAGTGTATAAAAATCAGACGAATGAAATTTTATTTTTACTCTACTCGTTCTAAAGGCTTACAATTATTACTAGTTCATGTCTATCTTCAGACTCTGTGAAAATGAAAAGCGTGATTTATAAAAAATAAAAAGAATAATGGAAATATGACCTAAAAACATACATCAAATTATAGATGGAAAAAAGTTTTTGAAAAACAAAAAACATTTATGTTGTATGATTACAAATTGTTCACCTTAAGGAGTTGTTGCTCGTACTGCCATTCTCAAAGCCTATCAACAACAAAAGACAAATATTCGAAAATCTCCATCGAATTGTATTGCCGACTATCTTTCTATTTATCTACCTTCCTATCTATCTATCTATATATATATATATATATATATATATATATATATATATATATATATATATATATATACATTATACAGAGAGAGAGAGAGAGAGAGAACATATTTTTATACTTGAATTTAAAAATAAATTTCTCCATTAAAGCAGCTAGCAAAAATATTTCAGGTTGAAAACTGTGGTGCAACCGTTTTCTAAGAATTCATATCAGCGTCGCCTATCTATACCGGCATTATAAATTACATCCTTTAATGAAAAATTATGAAGCGAGCGTGACGGGTGATGGTTGGTACAAAATATCAATATTAATGATATACTCCCCCAGTGCACTAATATGCCCCACACATTCATATTCGACCCTCCATCAAACGAATTTTGCTTTTAACGAAAAAGCAGACGAACATTATGGTTATTATTCGAAGGTTTTTCTGAGCGTGTGTCACAAGGGACTTTCTGCGAATAGAAATGAAAGACAAATATAAACTAATCAATTTCCCTAAAATTGAACATTTTCATGTATCTCCATATATATGATGTAATGATGATTACAAATATATATATATATATATATATATATATATATATATATATATATATATATATATATATATATATATATATATATATATATATATATATGACTATTTATCACATCACCGTGATTCATATACAATCAGAAAGCTACAAACGTCCTTTAATATCCAATTCACTCTACCTTGGAAATAATATATTTTCATATATGTTACCGAAGGGAATTTTTGTTGATAATAAGTCCACCGTCCCATGGGGTCGAACCAGCGACGGACGAGGAATCAGGACTACAGTGACGCACTAACGAAATCGGCCACAAGAGAGGTATAAGTGAATAACATCTCCCATCAACTCACCCGTCGAACTCAGGTGTTTTGCGTTTGGAGACGATATCCACCCACCTCTGCCATGTTGACCGTGTAGTGCGTTTTGTCGCACGTAGCCATATTATGACTATTTATCACATCACCGTGATTCATATACAATCGAAAGCTACAAACGTCCTTTAATATCCAATTCACTCTACCTCGGAAATAATATATTTTCATATATGTTACCGAAGGGGAATTTTTGTTGATAATAAGTCCACCGTCCCGTGGGTCGAACCAGCGACGGACGAGGAATCAGGACTACAGTGACGCATTAACGAAATCGGCCACAAGAGAGGTATAAGTGAATAACATCTCCCATCAACTCACCCGTCGAACTCAGGTGTTTTGCGTTTTGGAGACGATATCCACCCACCTCTGCCATGTTGACCGTGTAGTGCGTTTGTCGCACGTAGCCATATTATGACTATTTATCACATCACCGTGATTCATATACAATCAGAAAGCTACAAACGTCCTTTAATATCCAATTCACTCTATCTCGAAATAATATATTTTCATATATGTTACCGAAGGGAATTTTTGTTGATAATAAGTCCACCGTCCCGTGGGGTCGAACCAGCGACGGACGAGGAATCAGGACTACAGTGACGCACTAACGAAATCGGCCACAAAGAGGTATAAGTGAATAACATCTCCCATCAACTCACCCGTCGAACTCAGGTGTTATGTTATTCACTTATACCTCTCTTGTGGCCGATTTCAAAAGTGCGTCATTGTAGTCCTGATTCCTCGTCCGTCGATTGGTATCGACAATCACGGGACGGTGGACTTATTATCAACAAAAATTCCCCTTCGGTAACATATATGAAAATATATTATTTCCGAGGTAGAGTGAATTGTTGATAATAAAGACGTTTGTAGCTAGATGTTGATTGTATATGAATCACGGTGAGTGATCAAATAGTCATAATATGGCTACGCGACAAACGCAATTACACGGTCAACATGGCAGAGGTGGGTGGATATCTCCCGTCTCCAAACGCAAACACCTGAGTTCGACGGGTGAGTTGATGGGAGATGTTATTCACTTATACCTCTCTTGTGGCCGATTTCATTAGTGCGTCACTGTAGTCCTGATTCCTCGTCCGTCGCTGGTTCGACAAAAAATCACGGGACGGTGGACTTATTATCAACAAAAAATTCCTTCGGTAACATATATGAAAATATATTATTTCCGAGGTAGAGTGAATTGATATTAAAGGACGTTTGTAGCTTTCTGATTGTATATGAATCACGGTGATGTGATAAATAGTCATAATATGGCTACGTGCGACAAACGCACTACACGGTCAACATGGAAGAGGTGGGTGGATATATTTCCAAACGCAAAACACCTGAGTTCGACGGGTGAGTTGATGGGAGATGTTATTCACTTTATACCTCTCTTGTGGCCGATTTCGTTAGTGCGTCACTGTAGTCCTGATTCCTCGTCCGTCGCTGGTTGACACCACGGGACGGTGGACTTATTATCAACAAAAATTCCCTTCGGTAACATATATGAAAATATATTATTTCCGAGGTAGAGTGAATTGATATTAAAGGACGTTTGTAGCTTTCTGATTGTATATGAATCACGGTGATGTGATAAATAGTCATATATATGGCTATATGCGACAAACGCACTACACGGTCAACATGGCAGAGGTGGGTGGATATCGCCACCAAACGCAAAACACCTGAGTTCGACGGGTGAGTTGATGGGAGATGTTATTCACTTATACCTCTCTTGTGGCCGATTTCATTTTAGTGCGTCACTGTAGTCCTG
>NC_089788.1:37578267-37583955 GCF_040412425.1 Macrobrachium rosenbergii
GAAGAGAAATAGCCTTTACCAGTACAAAACTGCTTGCTATATCTACCAGTATAGACATCTGTTCTGTTATATTTTCTTATGGGCGCAGGAAAAATTGACTGTGTCAGACGCTGACCAATTGTTCATGTAATTTCCTCGTTATCACCGCACATTCTTTCTTTGTCAGGACTAATTGGGAAGTAAAGGGTTTGATGTAATCCATTTGTTGCAGAGTAATCCGTTATCCGATATATTGTTTCCCAGACTGGCGACCTTATTCAGTTAAGTAATTGTTTGTCTTTGAGGTTAACTTCAGCTTTAATTGACAGGTTACGTGTGCCGTTGGCAATGCAGGCCCCATAAATTACATTAATTAATAAACTCATCAGCCAAGCTCCAAAATATATATATATATATATATATATATATATATATATATATATATATATATATATATATATATATATATATATATATATATATATTTTACAAAGCATTCCAAGTACCTAGGTAGTACACAACTAATCACAGAATTAAAAAAATTTCCTCGCTTCAGCCAGATACCTGAACTCTTATAACAATAGAAATTACAACTAAGTGCTGTAAAGGTAATAGTGATACCTTAAAAAAGATCATTAATAGCATAAAAATCAAACTAAGTTTATCAAGACTAGTGTGAGGTATCAACAATTAAAAAAGAAATATACTCCATCGAACAACTTTAACTATTTCTCTGGTCTTAATTCACTCCAGCAAAACTAAAAGAACAAAGCATGTTTATCACTTTGCCTTATGCACACAATTAATCCTATTCACTGTTGGTCAATAAATTAAATATTTTTCAAAAATTTTAAATACAAAAATTTATTTTTAAATTCAAAATTTATAATTAGAATTCACAGTCTGAAAAATTTACTGTTACTTGAAAACATCACAAAATTTAATTAATTCTTCAGTTAAATTATTAAACAAAACGAAATCACAAAACTTTGATTTATCAAGAAATTAAATTAATCAGGCAAGATTTAAACTATCAAGAATTACTCAAGATTTTAAAAGAAAATCTTAGTGAATGAAAATTAAATCAAGTATGCAATGTTAAATTATTAAAAAATATTTAAATTGTTATGTAAATAAATGTTAAATAACCAAAGTATAAAATATGAAAAATCAAGAGATTGCAAACACAAGAACACACAAAAATACACAAGAGATTTATCAGTAATAATTTCACTTAAACAAAAATTCTCTTAATATACCTTATTATACCATGGTAATAATAAGTAAAATTCACTTAACCTTACACAAGCTTGTGAAAACCTTTGCAAAATCACGCAGCTGTTTTGAATTCACAAAACACAATTTTCTATACAATAAGCAGTTCTAGAAGAAGGAAGCAAAAAGTTTTGAACTGCAACCTTACAAAACATGGCGTAATCTATTGGGACATGTACTCTTACTCTCAAAAGGGCAATACATAATCAAAGCAATGTACGTAACATTGCGAAATCATTCGTCTTCTTCTTGTATGAGACAAAGCTTTTACATAAGTCTTTGCAGGATCAAACACACTGCAACTGGCTAATTATGATGGGCATGTTTTAAAAACAAAAGGAAAAACCTGAGTTGGTTTCCAGAACAGATCAGCAATTGTTATTCCGACCTGTCAGCGCTTTATCTTTCACGATGACAACTGAAGTGAAACAAGCCTTTGCAGAACACACATATGTTGCTCATATACTACACTACTATTAAAATGTATTATTAATTCTAAATTTTGCTGTTAAGTTATCTAAATCATTAACTCTTTTGAGATCTGACACTACACTACATACAACATTTCAACAATTATTACTATTACACATAACACATGATAAATAGAAGAGTAAATATATCAAAACTATAGGATGATATGCATATTACAAGGCATCATATATATATATATATATATATATATATATATATATATATATATATATATATATATATATATATATATATATTTGGTGTATGCTTGCATGAATAAATCGAATTCGGGTTCAGCAAGGTCTCTGGTGAATGGATATGGAAGGGAAGTAAGATAAATAAATTGTTTTCTGCAATAAGAAATATTTTTATTTTTTGAACTTCCGAGAAATGCCTTAGCAAGGGAAATGCTTTTAATCCTGGATGAAATATGTATAAGAACACCTAACTCAGCAAGGTTAATTTCTTTCACAGATATGCTCGAGTATTTCACAGATAGGGATATCCGCGCTAAATATAAATCGTTACTAATAGGCAGCACCGTGCTAATGTCTGATTTTTCTAACTAAGAAAAGTTCACTGACCTCGGAAATGAGAATATCAGTTAATGATCCGACAATTAATACTCAATATTTATATTTCACATTTCTCTTTCATTTTAACTAAAATATATAAAACATGTTCAATAACATTAATGATAAAATCAAACTGGAACAAACATGACTGATATGCAGTGCGAATATTCCACAAAATTAAGAGAGAATTTCGTTAACTATTCAAATATATGAAGAGAAATGATCTTATATACCTCTGACTCTGCTGCATTTACTCGACGTAAGCTGACACCAGAATCCAGGTTAGAGGGAAGGTAATATATATGAAGTTCTGCAAAATATAATTCTCCTCCTCCCTTAGTATGCGCAGAAATAATAGATAAGTATATTGGGTTTCCTGTTCCTCCAACCTCTGTATTTTAAGTAAATAGTGACTATATGTTATGAATGGGTAAAGAGCTATGTCCTTTGATATAAGATGTCATTTCATAAAATAAGAGACCTAGAGCTTCATCATCTGCCTTAAATTCAGTTCTACTCAAGAACAGCGTGTATCTGATTGGATTCAATAAAACAACATTCAGATCGTAGCTGCATAATACTGAATTCGGCCCGTGATTTGTATTTCGCACAGGAAACAGCTTTCGATACCTGTCAACTCACGATATAGAAAAACTAGGTCATGAAAAGGCTCATGCACTTCCGATGTTTGATGCTCTGATCGGCTGAGAAATGTTCTATTTTGCTTCATGCCAAACGAGATCATTCGTAGGATTAGAAAAGAGGAGAATTATGTTATCTCTGAAGAGACACAAAGTCACTTAATCTCCCCAGCGAAGGTTATCTTAGAGGGGCTTATTAAGATGACCGTGTATCCCGGGGGGTCATCATTAGGGAAAAAGAGCTAGATTCACTATATAAACAAACTGCCAAACTCATCTGAGGGGGTACAGTTCAACCTTTGGCCATGAATACTGATGTAGGCCGGTCTAGCCGTGAGCTTATCTCATGCTAATGTGTAAGACCAGCAATGTGCAAGGCCTTAGAGTGCACAACTATTGTGTTTATGGGGGAGAATAATTGACAGCCTTTCCCACAATGTCGCTAGGTTTTGGCTGTAACTGTTACCGCTTTGGTTTCTAGAATCAAATCAAATAAGGAAACATGGTGGATTATCTATAATCTTCCATTCTGTTGGGAACCATAAAGAACATAAATGAAAGATTAATCATTTAAGGGTAGCCATATCAAAACCAATTGTAGGATGTATATATTTTGCTTAGAAAGGCGAATAATAAATTACTCATGGACAGGATTTACTGGAAGCACTGGCAATTTTACCTTAAATAAGAAGAAGTCGTGTAGGACACAATAAGGACACTTGTCTACGTCCAATCCAGTTGGGCATTTCTGTAATAGTTTATCTCAGAGTTTTGGAAGTTCATTGTGACATCTAAGAAGGTTTTTGCTGGCCTTATATGAGCACGGGCTCGAGCCCAGGACAACACCATATTCCTATTTTACGTTTAGCTAGATAAATTTTTATATATATATATATATATATATATATATATATATATATATATATATATATATATATAAATATATATATATGTATATATATGTATATATATATATATATATATATATATATATATATATATATATATATATATATATATATATATATATATATATATAATGTGTGTGTATGTATGTAAGTAGGTGTCTATGAAATAAAGCCTTATTCACGGGTGTTGTTTTAAAGCACTAGATTTTATAAACTTCGACCACCCAGTCCAGATATATAGCAAAAATTCTCCAACAAAAACGAAGAAAAAGTAATAAAGGATAGTAAATACTTGCGTATGTTTGAGGAAGCTTTCAGAAAATAAAATAAAGCTAAAGAAAGCCATGGTAATTTCATTTACTGTTTTTAATATGAGAAGATAAAACAGAAAAAGGACTACATACTTCTTTAGAATATGTTGTGTACCCTTGTTCTTATATGCGAGAAATGAATGACTGCTATTTAGGAATTAGTCAGTATGATTCTTCGACTGAATTATGAATATGACAGTGAACATTCTGTAGTTTTTCACAGAGGTCATTCCATACAAAAGGAAAAAAGTAATGATGAAATATATACACATCTATATATATATATATATATATATATATATATATATATATATATATATATATATATATATATATATATATATATATATATACATATATATAACACATTGATATGTGCATGAGCATACGTACACGCCTCCACAAATACACACACACACACACACACACACACACACATATATATATATATATATATATATATATATATATATATATATATATATATATATATATATATATATATATATATATATATATATATATATATATATATATATATATATATATATATATATATATATACACATAGAAGGAGAGGAGAAGCCACGGCCAAAAATATACACATCCTCAAGGAACAAGGGAACCGCAGACCTCCATTCTTACAAGTTTATTGCCGACGTTTCATGACACATGTCACATTTTCAAGGCTAAAAAGAGAAAATAATTTGCACCTCAGATAGAACCACGCTATTAAAAAAAATTATAAAAAATTAAAATATTAAAATTTCACAAAAAATGGCGATGCAGCGTTAAATTTAGGTATATAAATGAACAGAAAACAAGAGAGAAAAAAAGGACCACGAAAGATGTAGGTCAGGGGAACCAAGACACAGACTCATCAAGTGAAATGAAAGAATAATACTAAGTGAATGCAGAAAATAAGCATATAGGAAAATCTAAGCAACATATAACGGAGTTGACGAGAATTGAGTATTTAGCGAGGGAACAGTTCTCTTTATAATAATCGACTCTAGGATAGATCGTGATGGTTGGAGACCCGCCCTACTGTTGAAATATCTTCATCTCTGATGTTTGTTTTGCACCGTACAGCATCGTTTCTGATGTCAGAGGCCCCTGGATTCGATAATTTGCATCCTGTACGGTAGCTTAAGCCTCTATGAGAGTCAATTCGTACCCTGAACAGCCTCCTCGTACATCCCACGTACGATCCGTGATTACATCGCGGACAAGTGTAATTATATACAGTATTGGATGTGATGACTGTAAAAAATGAACCAATGGTTAGAGGATTCTTTGGTATTAATTTAACACCAAAGAATCTTCAAACCATTGGTTCACTTTTCACAGTCAGGATGGTCTCAGCCCCCTCTTCACATCCAATATTGTATATAAATACACTTGTCCGCGATGTAATCACGGAACATACGTGGGATGTACACTCAGCAAGGAAAACGAGGATACAGTTTTCATTAGATTTCGTTCATCGAATTTTAATTTTTTTTTCTTACAGGAAACACATAATCTC
>NC_089788.1:37629455-37636955 GCF_040412425.1 Macrobrachium rosenbergii
TGGGTCTAAGTGTCCGAAATGCCACAGAACGTTGGGGATTTTAGCAAATTAATATTTTAATTAAACTGCCAGTGCTAAGCAGTTCAACAAACCAAAATCTTCCAGGTTTCTGGAATTGAGACAGATCAGTCTATAAATAAAGTCGCTGATGCACCGTTTGACGTCCAAGTTCAAGGTCCGTGGAGGTAAGGAAAAATTTATCTGAATGAGCTCACGTTACATTAAAAAATATACTAACGGATTTCAAGACATCCGCGTTATTGCGCAAAACATTAAGATCAGTCTCTTTTTTTATGTCTGCCGGAAAATCACCCCCTCCCCCCATCCCCACCCCCACTCCAAAGACTTGCATCTTCTCGTCGCGAGAGAGAGAGAGAGAGAGAGTATTTCCGGTAAGAGTCTGCAAAGGTTATTCGCTTTCTTCGCGAAATTTGGAGCCGTGGGGCGTTCTCTAGACGTGGCAGTGGGCATGCGCAGTGTGTTGTGTATTTTGAGAATGTATATACTTGAAATAGATTTAATTGAATAACTTGAATAAGGTTATTTACAGATATGCATACACACAGTGCATTCTTATGAATAGGTAGAAGTATTCCGTTCATATTCTTCTTACATATTCTTCTCTGTGCGTAAATTTATTTAAAGGATGTTAATAAGCCTGCCTACAGCTATACGGACACAAAAAATAGAGGCTGCCCACATCAATACAAAGATTTTATTATTATATATTTTTGAATGAAAACTGTAGCTGACAATTTCATAGTGTCAGGAAAAAGGGAAAACTTCTCAGTTCATTTTCGACTTAAAATCCATTTCAGCTGTGTCTATGGTACCGTTTTTGGCAAAACATCTTTTGTACGAAGAGTCCCCAGGAAACGGCTGTTTCACAGCAGTTTGTGGACTTGGCTCTCTGCTGTTATGTCGAAACTTTGGCCCTAAATTGGAGAGAGGACGCTGGAGAGGCCTAGACGGTTCTCACCTGCAGGCTTTGGGCTGAATGGTTTTTGGAAGTAGGCGGAAATGACGTCATCTTGAGACTTTCCTCAAGATGACATAGTTTTGTGATTTAAATACTGCTGTTTATGTAAACCAGGAAAAGGCATTTACTTAGCCAACTCCGTCGGCCTTCACTTGAAAATTGGTCCTGACTCTTGAGAAGTGTATCAAAATTGAACAACAAAAAGGAACATTGGCATGATTTTCATCGAGGTGCATTGTCTACTAGGCCTGTTCATTGATGGACAGGTGACCAAAAATTAATAAATTACTTTGATCATCTACAGTATAAGGTCATGGGCATATGGGGCTAGTAGCTTCATCCCAAAAGTTAAAATTTGTTTCTTCTTAAATTGTGATTTAACTCCTCTGGTTCTTGATTGCTGAGAGAGAGAGAGAGAGAGAGAGAGAGAGAGAGAGAGAGAGAGAGAGAGAGAGAGAGAGAGACTTAATTCTCTCTCCTCTCACTTACCTCCATGTCTTTTCTCCTCTAACCCCGTTCCCCCACCCTCAATAGTCTCCTCCAAATCCAGTCTAGACAAAACTAATGACCTTACAAGTTAATTTTGATCCCAAAGCATAACAGACAGACACAACCACCTCGTTGTAGTTGGCAGCGTTGCATCTGCTTCTTTCCCCAGCTCCCAGTGATGTTATGATTCTCATAACCTTCCACCTATCAAGAGGCGTTCTTTACTCCTTGTTTTCTGCGGGCCTGGGCTAGACAGAGACACAAGGTTACCTGTTCCCGTCACCTCTACATTTAACACGACAAATGAAAGTCAGTTTTGTCATCAGTGAAAACTTCTTCCATATCACAAAGAAACTTTTCGAAGGGTTATCACAATCTCATTACACGCCTGACTGAGAGGGTGCTCGTTCGTGGCAACTTAGCAGCGAGCTTTCCCGTTTCTTCTGAATATCTTCTTCTGGCTAACGAAAGAAGATTGAAAGTTCTTCTCATAATGGGAAAATACTTTGTGAGCAAAAATTTTTAAATTGTTTGGTGTTTGTTTTTGTAAAATATCTGTCTGTCAGTTGGGTTGGGAGAATGGAGCTGAATGTTGTCTCACAGAATACTACTGATAATACAGTGAGGTATTTTAGTAAGTAATCTTCGTAATATTTTGCTATTTACGTAAGAATGGTATTTTTAGATAAATATTTTCTTCGTAAATTAGTTTGAGATTTTAAGATTGTTTTAGTTCCATATAAAGATTGTTTCTTTAGTCATTCTCTCTCTCTCTCTCTCTCTCTCTCTCTCTCTCTCTCTCTCTCTCTCTCTCTCTCTCTCTCTAAGTAACTAAGAACGTAGGATAACGTGATATATAGATACACTATTAATATATTAATTTTGTTATTATGTTGAAGCGACATAGGCCCAAGAGACATCTTTGAAAAAGACAATTGCCTCTGGTGAAATAGTGCCTTTTACTGTAACTCCATTCCCGCCTCCTATCTTTGGTCTTGATGTCCAACCTCTCCAACTATTAAATCTTAGAGCAACTGTGGGGTTTTCTCCCAGTTCCACCTTTTGGCCCTTGTAGCACTTCTCCTTTATTTTCTGGGTCTCTTTATATTTTGCTGTCCAACCACTCAACTCTTTCACACTGTCTTGAGGTTGAATGGCCTCAAGTGACCCCAGTGCTTGGCTTGACAGCCTCAAATTTGTAAAATTAAATAAACTTTAGTGAAACAATGAGTGTGAACTTTGGATATAGAAAGTGGACAAAATAAACAATACAAAATAAAGGAATAAGAGAGATGAGAATAAATGGTAATAACAGGAGAAATAGTGGACAAAATTACAAAATAAGGAATAAGGAGATGAGTGATAGGACTGGTATTAACAGGAACGGAAAAGCTAAACAGAGCACCAATTAGTATCAAGATTATCATACAGTAGCTACTTCAAAAAGAGTTGAGAAGCCTCTAGGGTGCAGCTGTCCATGAGAGAGAGAGAGAGACCAGAGAGGTTTCAATCACACTTGCAGTATTCAAGAGCTAGGAGAAATGGAACTGTGTTAATCATGTGATTTTGGAAAAAATATATATATTTCTCATATATAAATCAAATATATAGTTTCTTATATATATATTGGTATAGTCAACATACAGTATATACATTCAATGAGCTATATATTTATATGCCATCATAATAGCATTAAATAAATTATAAATACATGTTCCAATTATATAATATATATAGCTTCATATTATATATATATTTTATGCAATATTATCACTGGACAAATGCCACAAAAGCTACCATAGATATGCTGTAATCCACTAGATTATGGATTACATTTTGAAAGATGACTTCTGGTACCAATTGTTTCTGAACCTAATCAACCCCTGATTTTCCATTTCCATGTTACCTGTAAAAAGCATTTAGGTCAAATGTATGGCTGTGGTGTAGTGGGTCATTATTAGTGTACTGTCAAATGGGAGTTAATTGGAAGCATCTGCAATCCACATGGCTGTGGAAGATATCATAATGATTCCAAAGGCAGTGAAGATGATTTAATGGTATAATATAAATAAGGTTTATATGTGATTTTTTTCCAAACAATATGGTTCGTTATATATATATAGTGTATATTTATTTGCTTAATTTATATATATATATAGTATTGGGATACATATATATAACAATTATGTATGATATAAATTTCTTTTCATTTTAATTTCTTTTTATTTATACCTTTATCTATGAAAATTATATCAAACCATCCCTATTATGCATTCTCCTATTCAAGACCTTTGAAATAATATATATATATATATATATATATTCTAGTCATTTATTGACTTTTATCATTTTTCACATTTCACAGTTCATCTCTTAGCTTTCTGCCCTGTGTGATTATGAACATGTCTCTCTCTTTTTTTATGTACTCTCTCTCTCTCTCTCTCGAGACTTCTGATTCTCACTCTTTCAGTTTTCCATCTTCCACCCCCTTCTCCTCCTCCTCCAGCTTTCATGAACTAAGTAACAAACAAGTTCATTAATTTATGAATATTTATGAAATCCGTCAAAGGATGACAGAGTCCATCGGATTTCAATCAGATTTAGAAGGGGATTATCATTTGGTCATTTATTACTTCAGTAAAATTGACCTGGAAATGATGGTGTTTTTGTTGAACATCATTCTCCGAGTATCAGGATTTTTATTTGATAGTTTATGATCGTGGGGGGTCCCCTCCCCTGTTATCCTCCCTCCCCTTATTTGGGTTGGTGGAGGAAGGCAAGTGATTATGTAACCAGTGTTCCCGAATCTTGGCCTGTGTCATAGCATATGTTCTCCTGATTTTTATAATTCTAATGCTAAGTTCACACATTCACATATTTTTCACGCCCGCACGCACAGCCGGAATTTGTGAAACTTGCTAACGTGAAAATATAGCCCGTTATTTAAAGCATTAACCCGCCTAACTGGATACGTGTCACGGGATGATGTGCATGATGCATGCGTATTATAGTGCGCCGCAAATGTACGCACTGCGTAAGGGTGACATATTAACGTGATTTTACAATTTGGCGGCGCAGGCAGAAGTCCCCAGACCGTGGCAGAGCACGTAACACCAAGCACTAATGGATACTGATGTGACGTTCTTCTTTTGAGTTACGCAAACGTCACGTTCTCCAATGAGCTCGGGTGTTAAACCCCAGCTCTTCAGGGCCGGCAGTTGAAAATGAGGCTAGTCAATGCCGTAATACCACAGCGTCAAGAGATACTACCAAGCGTGTTGATTATTCAACATGGACAAGTTAGCTGAAATGCGTCAACTTATAGGTTTGCAAGTTTTAGGAATAGAACAGAAATGTTTATGTTATTGAATATGTGCACGTCATGTTACTGCTGGAGATTGCAATGATTGCTGCAAAGCACACAGAACAGAAAAAAAGGCGGGCAAGGAGGGTGTGGGTGTGGCCGTACCTGCAGAAAAGGATGGAGCAAGGTCATTATGACAACCTGATGGAGGAGTTGTCAATGAAGCCCCAGACCTGTACAGAAATTTTACCTGGATTGACAAGGACCCATTCAATGAAACTGTTGAACGAGTCACACCTACATTCAGAAGAGTGACATTCTGGAGGAAACCCATTGAGCCAGGCCTAATGTGATTGCTATCACCCTACGATTCCTTACAGGTGATTCATACAAGAGTCTGCAATATTCACAAGTAATGTAGCCCACAACACCATTAGTCACATTTACCAGAGACCTAGGGCCATTGTTGCTTTTTATTTCGGGGATGAGGAACTGCAGGTTATAAACACCTGAAGTGTTTTAGGAGGTTGCATGGGGTTTTGAGGAACGGTGGAACTTTCATTTAACGTAGTTGGAAATAAATAAATACATTATATTTAATTTTAAACCCTCCCTTTTTTTTGCACGCATTTTTCAACTACAAGAAGTTCTACTCATGGTATTACTTGCAGTTGCTGATGCTTCATACAAGTTCCTATACGTCGACGTGGGTGCCATTGGGTCAGAGTCAGACGGTGGTGTATTTGCCCAGACCCGACTGGCAGAAATGCTGTTGCAGAGAGAAGCAAATCTTCCCAACAGGATGCCCTGTTAGTGGTCATCCTAGTGGATCTCCTGTGCCCTACTTCCTAGTTGGCGATGATGCCCCCCCTGAGGAATTACCTTATGAAGCCCTCCCCCAAAAGAGGACTTAGCAAGGAGGAACTGATTTACAATTACAGGTTAAGTAGGGCACGCAGGACGGTGGAGAATGAATTTGGGATTCTGGCAAATAGATTCCGAGTATTCCACACTGCAATATGCTTGAAGCCTGACCATATAGAGCCATTAGTGATGTCGGCATGTGTTCTGCACAATATGATCATAAGAAGAAATGCACGAAGACAAGAAGGAGATTGAGCACCCCGTCACACATGCTGTCATCCCTGGTAGCTGGAGGAGTGACCCGTCATTCAGCCCTTCCAGATTTGACCGGCAACACTGCAACGAGGGATGCAAAGGAACAGCGTAACATACTGAAGGAATTTTTTCATCGGCTGAAGGCTCCGTGCACTGGCAGGAGAACATGATTTAGTTACTTTCCTACATACCTAATTGTTGTAATTACTTAAATGTCTGTTCCTGCATTTATTTTGGACTTATTTAAAATTCAATAATGTATTAATTCAGGATTATTTTGCCCTGTGTATTTGTGTACTTCTGTTTGTTTTAGTTGATTTAATAAAAGATATTGCTAAAATCCATGATATATTACTCTCATCAATACTTGGTAATTCGGAAGAGGATAGAGCGGGACATGACATTGCAAATGTATGTTTAATCAATATGAAACAAACATACATATAAATAAAAGAAAGAAGATGTAGTTATTTTGCCCTTTTTAATAATTTCTTAACATGGAATCTATTCTGATATGATAATTCTATCATTTTTGAAAGTACCTTCTCTTAACATTGTTTCTATTCTGATATGATAATTCTATCATTTTTGAAAGTACCTTCTCTTAACATTGTTTCTGTTCTGATGTGATAATTCTATGTTCTTGAAAGTACCTGCTCTTAGCATTTACATTGTTGATATTCTGATATGAAAATTCTATCTTTTGAAACTACCTTCTCCCCGATATTTGTGACGTTTTATATGACTTGCTAATATTTGGTCTGTTGTCATTTTGCTTCTGTGCACATCCTTTACATAAAGTATTATGAATTTATTTCAAAGTCAGTAATGTAAACTGAAATGTTAGTGTATTCAGGTTCATTTTGCCTTCTTTATTTGTGTACTTGTATTTTAGTTACTTCATTGAATACATGATATTTGAGCAGAGGATAGAGCTAGAGATGATATTGCAAAAGATATTTATTTAATATAAAATACAAACATACATATAAATATAAGCATAAGTAAATACAATAAATAAGTTAATTTTGTAAATTATTTAAAAAGGTGGTGTCAATCGACAGGTTGCTTAGTTCCTTTGGTGTCGATGTCACCAACGTTGCTTGCAGGAGCGCCAGCTGCTGCTGCAATGCCGACAGGCTGGCAGGAACTGCAGGTGCCTGACACTCTGCTGTCACTGCCATGGTGTGGGTCATCATAGCCCTCGACGGCACCGTGGAGCCCTCTTTTGGCACGGATGTACCTCTGGATGGCACCGAGGATTCCATTTTCAGTTGCAGACTCAGCTGCTCTGACACCTGCGTGCACTCGTCCTCGACCTCTTGAAAAAACTTCCTCCAGTAGAGGACGCGGGGGTTACGAGGAGCTGGCTGCACATTGGTCAGCATATCGTCCCGGAGGGCCTGTTCCTTCGTGAAGGCGACGTCGAACAGCTCGGAAACTTGGTTTTTCCGAGCCTTGGTGCTCGCTGGATCAACCGGAGAGGACGAGGGCGTCGGTGTCGGGGCAGAAGAAACAGGAGCAGCAGGCAGGTCCAGAGCTTGGGCAGGGAGGGCGGCAGCAGCACAGGCAGCCTGTAAAAAGAGGAGGAACATATATGAGAAAATTA
>NC_089788.1:37641955-37656955 GCF_040412425.1 Macrobrachium rosenbergii
TCTCTCTCTCTCTCTCTCTCTCTCTCTCTCTCTCTCTCTCTCTCTCTCTCTCTCTCTCTCTCTCTTAGTCGATCTACCATCTTGCATAAAACTGATTCATGTGTATATACCCTTCAGAGAGAATTAGCTGTTCATGAAATATATCCGTCGTTCGTATGAGAACAGATGATTATTTTGGTATCCCGAGAGGGACGAATTGCAACATACCTGGGCTATGATTAGGGAGCGAAAACTAATATATGTACAAGGGAATTCTCAGAGAGATGAAAGACAATACTTTTGGGAATCCTCATCCTAAAACGGAATAGGGAAACCAATTTAGGATTCTTAAACTCTGTTGTGCGTCTGACCTAATTAGCCTGTCTGCCCTCAGAATAAGCAATAAATAAATAAATATGTAAATTTAAATGCCACTCGCACTTCTCTCTGTCTATCTGCCAGAAATGGTCATGACTATAATCTAGAAAATATGAAATCGTTCAATATGTCCACATTTAGTGTAAAGACAGCTTCTCATCGATCCAGCATCCTATAAAGCGACGCCTCCCTTCAATTCCCCAATATTTCTGCTTCAAGGCGAAGGGAGGTGAGGGTGTGGATTAGGGAGGGGGATGGTAGGAGGGAGGGAAGGAGAAGGGGGAGTGTTAATAAAAGCCAATATGGAAGGCGGTGGACGTGCTGTCAGCAGTTTCAGATGAGGGGTCGGGTTTTATTGCTGACAGCAACGAGGCACCCAGGAGGATCTCCGTCTGATTTAGCAGCCGTGTAGAAGGGACGGCTTCAGCCTCCAAGTGGAACGGAAATGCCTCGATATTTTGGGAGACGTCATGAATTGCGCGAGGAAGCGGGTTTTCTGGGGACGGGGGTAGGGAGTGGGGATAGGAGGTCCCGGAAAACAGGGGTTGGTCCCTGGAAAAGACTGGGTGGTTCCTAAAAAGAAGGGGTGGGTCCTGGAAAGGAAGAGCGGGCCCTGGAAAAGGAAGTGGGCCCTGGAAAAAGAGGGATGGGTCGTGTAAAAGGAGGGATGGGTCCTGTGTAAGGAGGGGTTGGTCTTAGAAAAGAAGGGATAGGTCCTGGAAACGGAGGGGTAGGTCCTGGAAAAAGAAGGGATGGGTGCTGGAAAAGGAGAGGTGGGTCCTAAAAAGGGGGTCGTGGGTATTGGAGAAGGAGAGGTGTATTATGGAAAAGAAGGGGTGTGTCCTCTAAAAGGAGGGGTGGGTTTTGGTAAAGGAGGGATGGGTCCTAGAAAAGAAGGGCTGTGTCCTGGAAAAAGATGGGTTAGTCCCGGAATAGGGGGACTGGATCCTGGAAAAGGAGGTGTAGGTCCATGGAAAAGGAGGGGTGAGTCCTGGAAAAGGAGGGATGAGTCCTGGAAAAGGAGGGGTGGGTCCTGAAAAAGTAGGGGTTTGTACTGTACAGACTCAGAGTACTTCCACACTATAGTAGAAATGTTATTAATATGTCTTTAATTTTCTGCATACATATCACAAACATGTTGAATACAAGTCGTCGACCTTGGTAGCTCTAACCAGTGCTCCATACGATTACCCAACATTTGCCAAAGTTAGTTCTCCACTTGCGGTCGCTGATTGAAATTTTTAAAAGTAGCCACAAAGACCGCAAGGTCAAAGGTCTGTCTGAGGAGTCAAGCTAATGTCGGCCACTAGAAAATAATGGCCATTATGAGTGGCGGCCATTGGCCACTGAAAGTGGCCCACAGTGGCCCAGTCTTTTCTCCCCTCCCCTCTTCCATTCATCTCACTGACAACAAACTTAAAGTAATTTGAAATAAGTCTTTTACGTCTAATAGCTCCTTTCCAAAATGCGTCCATGTGCTTAGATCTCACATTTTGTTGTTCTACTTACGAATCTCCTCCTACACGACCGCCTCCTGTTTTCCTGTTCCTTCCTCGCCCTCCTGATCCTCAATGGCCCCAAAAGGTCCATAACGCTCTTCTTATTCGACGCCTTCCGCCATTTTGCTTACGGAGGAAAGACCCAGAGGATTTCGTGGGGTCCTTCTCAGAGGAAATGAACCAGAATTTCTTATAAATGTATGAGGCAGATGCTCTGCGAATGTTTATGGAGTGTATTTCTGTGTTTGTTTATTTGTGTGTTTGTTTGTGTATGGCTGCTGACTGGAAGAAGGTCTTCTTAGAAATCAGTCACAGTAATAGCTACTTTATAACGTATCATATTTAAGTTTGTGTATCAGTACGTCCACTGTTTTTGTTCTTTGTTTTTACAAGCAAGGAATTTTTTAAGTCAGTGCTTGACGTCGAACTCTACGTAATGTTGCAATGTATGTATGCATGAGGTCGAGACAAGCTTTTGTAGCTTTCTCAGTGAGTGTTTTCGTAGGAATTGTATTTGTCTGATTTCATCTAAGATTTACTGTCAGTTAGGCTACTGACTAACTTTTTCTCAGCTTATATTCTTCTTCAGTTGTGTGGATCAACTAAGTAAAAGAAAACTATTATGCCTACTTTATCTGTCATCCGCCCTCACATCTTAAAAACTACTGAGGAGGCTAGAGGGCTGCAAATTGGTATGTTGATCATCCACCCTCCAATCATCAAACATACCAAATTGCAGCCCTCTAGCCTCCTCAGTAATTCTTTCTATATTTAAGGTTAAAGTTAGCCGTAATCGTGCGTCTGGCAACGATATAGGACAGGCCACCACCGGGCCGTGGTTAAAGCTTCATGGGCCGCGGCTCATAGAGCATTATACCAAGACCACCGAAAGATAGATCTATTTTCGGTGGCCTTGATTATATGCTGTACAAGAAACTCGATTGTGCCGAAGAAACTTGGCCGCATTTTTTACTTGTTTTAACTGAATCTGGTCAGCGGTGAGTAATCTCACGGATATATTTTTGTTCTTGTCATTAGCTTTGTTAAGCCACTTTTTAGCTTTTTCGTCTACATCCGTTCCCTCTTCCTTCCTTCAGTCTTGCTGTCCAGCCTCTCTGACTATCACTCCTTAATAAAACTGTGGGGTTTTCTCCCAGTTCTACCTTTAGATCCTGAAATTTCATCTCCTTTCCTTTCTTAATCTCTTTATCCTGCTGTTCAGCCACTCCAACTCCCTTCTTTCACTGTCTGAAGCGGTGAGTGGCCGAATGTGATCCCCAGTGCTTAACTTTTTAGCCTAAAATTTCACTAAATCATAAACTCATTGTATTTTGTACTGACAGAGGAGGGTCCCCAGAGCGTTGGGGCAGTGATATGGAAGGATATTAAACCCTTCGCTTGACGCTGCGTCTCTGTTGTTCTTCTTCTTCGCCGTCAAAGGCTCCAGGATTCATGGTTCCTGGAATCCCAGCTTCCAGTTTGTGTGCAAATACTCATGCAAATGCTTAGGAGCATCTGCAGTCGTGTCTGCTCTGAAGCAGCGCGGCGGGCAGGGAGGAATGTAAACACACACTTCAATGCGTGAGTTAGATGTTGACCTTTTTCAGAAAGGTGAAAAACGCCTCGTGACGACTGGAATATTGTCTCTGAGGATGACCTGAAGGAATGGCGCATCTTTTGTGCGTAACGGTATTCAATCAAGCGAAGATATTCCTTGGAATAAGCTCAGTTCCAAGAATATAGTCTGGGCGTAAGGCTCATAATGCTCTGATGTACGTTCTAAGCCCTGAGAGGTAGGCAACGGGTGTGGCTAACACACATTTCTTCGTAAAAAAAAAAAAAAGGGGGGGGTGTTGGTTAGGGATGTCTGTAAACCCTTTCAAAAGACCTGAAAGGGTCAGATGCAAGCGGTGATTTGGTCAGTGGGAGTGTATCTAGAGGAACTTGCATCCTTTACCTGTTATATGATGACAAGAGATGACGTCATTCGCTGTATTTGTTCGAGGTCAGGGAAGGTCTAACGTCATCGTGTCCCCTTTCTTCTGTTTCGTCACAGACAAACCTGTTCATGGACTGCACAACAAAATGGCGTCGTTAATTCAGGCCTCGCGAGAATCTTTAATCCTGTAAAAATATTTTGGTTTCATTCAACAGATTACTCGCTCAAGTATTTTGTGACTTTCGTTATTTCGTTAAAATCTTGCGAATTTATTTAGTTCTCGTGAATATTGTTCTCTTGAAAATTTTCATTTCGTAACCAGAGCCTTCAGTGGAAAATAACTACCTTTACTTTTATTAGTATTTTTTTGTCAACCGATGAAAATTGTGTGATCCTATTAGACTCCTTAGTCCCCAAAATAGAATTTACTTGGTACCTCTCTCTCTCTCTCTCTCTCTCTCTCTCTCTCTCTCTCTCTCTCTCTCTCTCTCTCTCTCTCTCTCTCTCAAGTATTAAGGCAAAATTTTCAGATAGACTCTGGTGAATTTCTTTTCATGAAAGTTCAGCCATGATCCACACATCATATCATATTTAAGGCTGGGAAAAACTTATCAAATACTTTTGTTTTGTTATTAAAGGAATTGGAATGTATTCAGTTTTGTGTGTGAAGGTTTTCTGTCTTAATTTGCATGTACAAAGTAGCCGTTGCGAAAGCATTATTATTATTATTATATTACTATTATTATTATTATTATTATTATTATTATTATTATTATTATTATTATTATTATTATTATTATTATTATTTATGTTTGCTGTCGACACTAGACATTGGAAGTTGCAGCATTAAGCTATTTATTCATTTATTTATTTAGTTTTTATCTATTAAAAAATACCGTATTTTTCTTGCAACGAACTGGAATTTTAGCAGTGTCAGTTTTTTTTTCTTTGGAGAATTTTAAAGCCATTATTAGGATACTTAACTTACACGTAACTTAAGCAAATCTCTGGGTTTTTTTTCTTTTTTTCAGAACCCCATTTGCATAGTTGTATCTTTTAAAGATTTGTTCTTATTTATTTATGCATTTATTTAGTTATTTATTTATTATGCATTTTTGAAGAATCCTGATCTCCGGGATCAAGGTCACGTGACCCGACACTGGCGTTGTGGATTAGAGACAGACTCTGGTCGGTGGTTTTTTTTTTTTTTTATTTCCGCTCCAAAATTTTTAGAATTTATTTTAGCGTTTATATTTGTTACTTAAATTAACGGAACCTTCTTTAAGAAAGGGGTGATTTAAATAAATGCTGTTGAATGTTTTTTTTTAAATTAAGTGGTTCTTTTGAGTGGTGAAAGGCCTATAAACAACATACAACAGACATAGGTCAAATTAGTTACTATACTAACACATTCTTAAATGACAAGTTACTCCTCTCTCTCCCCCTACTCTCTCTTTTCTCTCTCTCTCTCTCTCTCTCTCTCTCTCTCTCTCTCTCTTGTAATAAGGTGGTTAAAAAGTAAATCTTAGTTTAACCAGACCACTGAGCTGATTAACAGCTCTCCTAGGGCTGGCCAGAAGGATTAGATTTACTTTTACGTGGCTAAGAACCAATTGGTTACCTAGCAACGGGACCTACAGCTTATTGTGGAATCTGAACCACATTGTAGCGAGAAATGAATTTCTATCACCAGAAACAAATTCCTCTTGTTCTTCACTGCCGGTCGGAGATTCGAACTCGCGACCACCAGAGTGGTAGCTGAGAACGGAACCCGCTCACCCAGCGAGGAGCTGTAATAAGGTGGTGATAGGCCTATAAACAACATGTAATAGAAATAGGTTAGATTAGTTACAGTACTAAAAATTTCCTAAATAATAAGTTTCTCTCTCTCTCTCTCTCTCTCTCTCTCTCTCTCTCTCTCTCTCTCTCTCTCTCTCTCGTAATAAGGTGGTGATATGCCTATAAACAACGCGGAATAGGTGCAACTTAAAATAGTTATAATACTAAAACATTCCTAAATCTCTCTCTCTCTCCCTCTCTTACGTTGGAAGTTTCAGAAATTGCGTTAAGTTTAACAAAATTCTACTTGAATTTATTAATTTATGTCCCGGTTTTACCCTCCGGGATGGCAACTGACGTACTTATACAGTAATTCCGTCCATTTCTGGAGTTGAAAGCTTTGATTAAACTATAAAATTTCAATGATCTTGAAGAGTAAAGACTTCAAACTTCGTATGTGGAATCAAGGGTCGATGAGGATTCAGCATTATACGGGTTGGATGCAAGGGTCAAGGTCATTCTTGGAGTCACAGGTCAAATATGAATATCTATCACCTTCTTTATTGAAGATTGCCAAACGGCCTTAGTTAAATTAGTCTCCAGATAAATAAAACGACGAATTTATATGAAAAAATAAAAGAAATAGAGTGAAAAGATTAATTTATAATATACCTATAATACAATATACCTGTCATTATTTAAATATAATCATTATAAAAGTAAATGATTTAAAAAGTTAACGACTGACTTTTGTTAAACGGATGGGGGTGGCAGGTGACGTGCCAGATGTACGATGTGTCTACTTTCTTCGTAGTGAGTCTGTTGTGGTGTGTGTGTGTGTGCGCGTGCGCTCGTGTACTTGCGGTCGTCCTGCTAATTTCGTGAGTAATTAGCGAACTTGGAAGCGTAATTCCTGTCGGTAATTGTTTTTAGAATATTCGAAAGCCGCAATTGATCTGTGCTAAAAGAGAAATAAAAAGTTATAGGGTGCTTTTAGATGACGTCATCATGGCTTCCGTGAAACCAGTGTTTGGTCCTTCGTCGACAAAGGTCAGGATTTGGATACGTTCATTCAGCTGCATTTTCATGTTAAAAACGTTAAATTTGAAAGTTAAATTGTTTATCATTTACTTGTCGTTATTGATAATGGGGAATGTTGTCCATTGGGTTTGTGGTCAATGGCGTATCATGGCGGGTAAGACAAACCTAGGCGTATGTTTCCCAGACAGGATTGATTAGCCTCTTAGTTTGTTAGATATTTTAGTTGTACTTTCGAGTTTAAATATTAAATTTAAGGCTTTGAAATTGTAATATATACGTAGAGAGCCATTTACTTGTCGTTATTCTTGCGTTATTGAATAATCCGAGTATGGTGTGTCATTGGTTTTCATGTTACTGACGTATCTTGGCTAAGTCAAGCCTAGGCCTACGTTTCAGCGACAGGGTTGGTTGACCTGTTGTTTGTTTGTTTAATTGGGCAGTAGTTTCGTGGTTAGATATTAAATTTGATATTCAGATGAAATGTGTATAGACATCCATTTATTGCAGTAATTGATTAATCCATTGGTTTTGTGCTTGACGACATTCCTGGGCTAAGCCAAGCCAAGGCCTATGTCTTCGAGACATGATTAGTTAACTTGGTAGTTGGTTAGGTTAAATTATGTTTCCTTACGGCATCACTGCCCTTTAACTTGACTTATTAAAGGGTATAATTGTTCTGCTTTGGACTTGTCAACCAAACATTGTTTAACAGGATGATTATCGTAGCTCAGTACATAGCTGTCTAACACCATGCTTCTGCCATTGACAACGGCCCTTCACATCTTGTATCAGTTTCGGTTGGAGGCGGTAAACAGGTTTAGTTTCGTATTCATTTACTATTATTGGTCTTCATAAAAGGTCACTTTTGCGTGACGACGGTCTTTCCCTTTTAACTTAGCTTTCGTAAGTGTATTGAGCCGCTGTACTGGCGTGTTAGTGACTAGGCTAACCACCGAGTTAAAGGTTTATTTAAATCTCAATTTTATTTTCATAAAATTTTTTGCATATATTTACTTATTGTTGTTGTGCCCACGATCCAGTCTACTTGGATCTTGGTTGTATCTTCACGTTAACACCTGAGGTTGAATTACGCAAAATTCTTGGGCAGCTTTTTATTATTGTAAAAAATATCCGTTCTTGTCTTTAAAAGGAGGTTAAGGGGAGTTGGATAAATATGTTGCTCTAATTTTTGGATTAAGGGTGGGGTATCACACCCCCATTTACTCATTTTCGGCAGTTATTAGAGAGAGAGAGAGAGAGTGTGTGTGTGTGTGTGTCTGAATAGTTACTTTATTTCGTCGAAACCAATCCCGTATTTAATAGGTATAAGATGTTGCAGGTTTCGACTAATTCCTGACGACTTCCGTTCGTTACCTCTCTCTCTCTCTCTCTCTCTCTCTCTCTCTCTCTCTCTCTCTCTCTCTCTCTCTCTCTCTCTCTGCTGAAGCAACGCCTAGCACGAAGCATGTTCTGGTTTTACGGAAATAAATCCATTGTTGTTCATCTGTTGTATAACACATTTTTCGTTTGGCTCAGTACAGCTTAGGAGGCGACTTTGCGAAATGGAAAAAGTTTCCTGATGTTCGTGGTATTATTGACTTTGTTGCCTCAGGAACCATATTCGGACCCATTGACACCTGCACTGGTCCCCTAATGCTTGTTGCAAGCTTCTGTCAAGCTTCTTTTGTTTCATGAAGTATTGGCGTTAACTTTGCGTTTTTTTATTTTTTTTAATTTTTCATAATTGTTGTTTTTGGGACGAATTTGAGATACTTGCGGAATTCATTTTATAATTTCAAGACTTATTTTGTGACTGAATATAGTAGTAGTGAAATTTCAGACTTGGTTACGAGGCTGATTTTGAATCCATTTATCAGTTTTCCCAACAGTCTTTTCAAACTTCGCTGTGGGTTTGAGGATGATTCTGGAAGTAACTTCTGGTTGGTTGAAGGAACATAGGCCTAGTGTGGCCCTCTGGACTTATATCGTCCAACCTCATCGGTTTGTGGAATGAAAACTGCTACTGGTTTACACTGAAACAATGATTTTTGGAGGAAAATGTTTTTGCCAGAATGAAAAAGGAGCGTGAATTCGCATAGACGGCTCTGTATTCTAAGAAGTCTTTTTAGTTATTTAGAATGTAGGAAATTCCGATTGATTTTAAGTTATTCTTTGCGTATTTAGGTTTTCAAATGAAGAGCCGAATATTTATACATTCCCATGTAAATAGTTTTACGTTTTGTAGAGTAATCTAATACGCAGTCGAATAATTATTTATATATATATATATATATATATATATATATGTGTGTGTGTGTGTGTGTGTGTGTGTGTGTGTGTGTGTGTGTGTGTGTGTGTAGGCCTACTAGTGTGAGACTCATTCAGCTGAAACAGGAAACGGGAAATTACGAAATCACTAGTTACAATTGGCAGACCAATTGTAAACATAAACACTAACCAATGAGTTTGCAACCAACGGGAAGTTTTCATTACGATAACTGGCTTTGCATTATATAACACGAGAGAGAGAGAGAGGAACGGCTTTCACACGACTGTGGTAAACGATCAAATTCCACTTTATTTCCTGACAAATAACTTGAAATGTACCAGAAAGAATCGAATATTCAATATAAAACTTGAGTGTGACAAAACACTCGAACAGAAAGACCTTTTGAAAGTAAATGAAAAACTAAATTGGACCAAAGTTTCGGGTGGACCGTTGAAGGGGAAATTCGGATGCCAATGGCAGCGTTGCCAACGCTTCGTCTTGGACTCACTCCGGAAGAAGGATGAGATCCTACAAGAACAGTCTTACTGGAAATATGATACGCCATAATTGAGATAATCCTTTCAAATATTCTCTATATTGGGGTCATGGTTTTGTTCACATCAAAGCTCTGATGTGTTTTACACCTGACGAAGTAAAGTTTGGTTTTATTTTTGAACAAGTAATGCTGTTCATTAAAATACCTGTTATACTTATATTTACGTACTTATGTTAGTTTCAGTAAATACTAATAATTTTTTTTATATAGTTGACGTCCTAACTGTTATTAATAATGATTACTCTTTATTTTCTAATTTGAAGTCCACATAGGCCTAGGTGCAACATGAGAGGTTATTTTAGAAAATTGTAAAAGTCTAAAATGATGATGTTGGGAAGCGAGAGAGAGAGAGAGAGAGAAATTTGTTTATCTAAATTATAAGTTCTCTCTCTCTCTCTCTCTCTCTCTCTCTCTCTCTCTCTCTCTCTCTCTCTCTCTCTCTCTCTCTCTCTAAAGTAAAAATACAAAAAGTAAAAATAAAAATACTAAAAAAATAAAAATACTAAAAATAAAAATGCTAAAACTAAAAATGCTGAAAATAAGCATACTAAAAATTGGAAAAAATTAAAAATACTTATAATACTAATAAGAATACTAAAAATAAAAAGCTAAAATAAAATTAAAAATTCTAAAAATAAAAATACTACAAATAAAATTACTAAAAATAAAAAATACTAAATATAAAAATACTAAAAAAAAAAAAATTCTAAAAATAAAAGTACTAAAAATACTAAAAATAAAAATAAAAATACCAGAAATAAAGATAAAAAATACTAAAAGTAAAAATAAAAATATAAATACTAAAATTCAAAATGAAAACATTTTAAAAATAATATAAAAACACTAAAAATACTAAATACTAAAAATAAATATACTAAAAATAAAAATAAAGTTACTAAAAATCAAAATAAAAATGCTAAAAGTAAAAATAAAAATACTGAAAATTATTAATAAAAATAAAAAATAAAATACAAAAAAATTCTAAAGAAATAAAAGTAAAAACTCTAAAAATACAATTAAAAATACTAAAAATAAAAATGAAAATAATAAAACTGAAAATAAATTTACTAAAAATAAAAAATAATGAAAATAAATATAATGAAAATAAAAATAAATTATCTAAAAATAAAAACATTAAAAATAAAAATACTAAAACTAAATATAAAAATACTGAAAATAAAAATAATAAAAAACAAAAATAAAAACTAAAAATGCAAATAAAAACATTGAAAAAATAACAATACTAAAACTAAAAATAAAAATACTAAAAATAAAAATACTAAAATAAAAAATACTAAAAATGAAAATAAAAAACTAAAAATAAAAATAAAAATACTAAAAATTAAAATATTATAGTACCGCTATTTTTATTTTTAGGATTTTTTTATTTTAAGTATTTATATTTTTAGTATTTTTTTTATTTTTAAGATTTCTTTTTATTTTCAGAAATTTATTCTTATTTCAAGTATTTTTATTTTAAGAATTTTTATTTTTATGTTTGATATTTTTGTTTATTTATAGTATTTATATTTTAGTGCTTTTTTATTTTTAGCATTTTTATTTTTATTTTTTGTATTTATTTTTATTTTTAGTATTTTTATTTTTATTTTTTATTTTTATTCTTATTTTTAGTATTTTTATTTTTATTTTTAGTATATTTTTATTTTCAGTATTTTTATCTTTTTTTTATTTTTAGTATCTATATTTTTATTACTTTTTATTTTAGTCTTTTTATTTTTATTTTTGTTTTTAGTATTTTAATTTTTTGTATCTTTATTTTTAGCAGTTTTTTTTTGTAATTTTATATTTAGTATTTCTATTTTCATAATTTTTACTTTTAGTATTTTTATTATTAGTATTTTCATTATGAATATTTTTATTTTTAGTATTTTTATTTTTAGTATTTTTATATTTAGTAATTTTATTTTTAGTAATTTTATTTTTATCATTTTATTTTTAGTATTTTTATGTTAAGTATTTTTATTTTTTTAGTATTTTTATTTTTGTATTTTTATTTTTAGTATTTTGGTATTATTTTTAGTATTTTTTTAGTATTTTATTTTTAGTATTCATATTTTCATTTTTAGTATTTTTATCTTTATTTTTAATATTTTTTTATTTTTATTTTATTTTTATTTTTAGTATTTCATTTATACTTTTAGTATTTTTATTTTTGATATTTACATTTTTATTTTTAGTATTTTTATTTTTAGTATTTTTATTATTGTTTTTAGTATTTTTATTTTTACTATTTTTTGTTTTTAATATATTTTTTATTTTAGTATTTAATTTTTAATTTTAGTATTTTTCATTTTAGTTTTATATTTTATTTTATTTTTTGTATTTTTATTTTTTTATTTTCAGCAATTTTACTTTTATCTTTTTATATTTTACTTTCAGTTTTACTATTTCCATTTTTATTTTTAGTATTTTTATTTTTAGTATCTTTATTTTTGTTTTCAGTATTTCATTTTTGTTTTTAGTACATTTAGTATATTCATTTTTATTTTGAGTATTTTTATTTTATTTTGAATATTTTTATTCTTATTTTTACTTTTTTTATTTGCATTTTTATTTTTAGTATTTTTTTATTTTTGTTTTTAGTTTTTTATTTTTGTTTTTATTTTTCTAATTTTTATTCATATTTTTATTTTCAATAATTTTATTTTTAATTTTAGTATTTCACTTTATTTTTAGTGTTTTATTTTTATTTTTAGCATTTTTTATTTTTTTATTTTCAGTAATTTTATTTTTATTATCTTTATTATCTTTATTTTATTTTTATTTTTAGTATTTTTAATTTTTGTATTTTTATTTTTGTTTTTAGTATTTAATTTCTATTTTCAGTGTTTTTATTTTTAGTATTTTTAATTTTATTTTTATTTTTTTAGTATTTTTTATTTTTATTTTTAGTATTTTAACTTTTATTTTTAGTATTTTTATTTTATTTTTAGTATTTTTATTTTTTTTCATTGTTAATTTTTTTTTTTTTTTTTTTTTTATTTTTAGCATTTTCTTTGTTATTTTTATTTTTAGTTTTTATTTTTTATTTTTCTAATTTTTATTTTTATTTTTATTTTTAGTATTTTTATTTTTTTTATTTTTATTTTTAGTATTTTTTTTACTATTAGTATTTATATTTTTTTTATCCTTAGTGCTTTCATTTTTATTTTATTATGTTTAGTATTCTTATTTTAAGTATATTTTATGTTCAGTGTTTTTATTTGTAGTTTTTTATTTTAGTATTTCATAATTTTTGTTTTTAGTTTTAGTTTTTATTTTTTTAGTATTTTTATTTTTAGTATTTTATTTCATTTTCAGTAATTTTATTTTGGGTATCTAATTATATTTTTATTATTTTTTTATTCTAGGGTTTTTATTTTTAGTTTTATAATTTTTTATTTGTAGTATTTTTTCTTATTTTTTGTATTTTTAATTTTATTTTCATTGTTTTCATTTTTTTAGTATTTACATTTTTATTACTGTATTTTATAGTATTTTATTTTTATTAATATTTTTATTTATATTTTTCGTAATTTTATTTTTAGTATTTTATTTTTATTTTATTTTTAGTTTTAGTATTTTTTATTTCTAGTATTTTATTTTTAGTATTTTATTTTTATTTTTAGTATTTTTATTTTATTTTTAGTATTTTTTATTTTTAGTATTTTTTTTTTTTAGTATTTTATTTTATTTTTAGTATTTCATTTATATTTTTAATATTTTTATTTTTAATATTTACATTTTTAATTTACTATTTTTATTTTTATTTTTAGTATTTTTATTTTTATTTTTATTTTTTTTAATTTTACTTTTTCATTTTTTTTTTATTTTCACTGATTTTTTTGTTTTTAGTTTTTTTATTTTATTTTTATAATTTTATTTTTAATTTTAGTATTTTTCATTTTAACTTTAGTACTTTATTTTTATTTTTTGAATTTTTTTATTTTTCTATTACCAGTAATTTTATTTTTATCTTTATTATATATTTTTTTACATTTTTATTTTTATTTTTCATATTTTTATTTTTATTTTTTGTATCTTATTTTTAGTATTTATAGTTTTATTTTTAATTTTTAGAATTTTTACTTTTAGTATTCTTATTATTAGTATTTTCATTATTGGTATCTTTATTTTTAGTATTTTTATTTTTATTTTTACTATTTAAATATTTAGTATTTTTATTTTTAGCATTTTTATTTTTATTTTTATTATTTTTCTTTTAGGATTTTTATTTTTACTTTTATTTTGATTTTTAGTATTTTTACTTTTATTTTTAGTATTTTTATTTTTAGCATTTTTATTTTGGTATGTTACCTTTTCGTTTTTTTAGAATTTTTTTTTATTTTTAGTATTTTTATTTTCATGTTTTTTTAGTATTTTGGTTTGAAGTCTTTTCATTTTTATTTCCATTTTTAGTATTTTTATTTGAATTTTTTATTATTTTTATTTTTATATTTTTATTTTTATTTTTCATTTTTCATATTTTTATTTTTAGTATTTTTATTTACATTTTAATTTTTAGTATTTTAATTTTTTAATATTTTTATTTTTATTTTTAGTATTAATATTTTAATATATTTTTTACTATTTTTGTTTTTAATAATTTTATTTTTACAATTATTATTCTTATTTTTCATTTTTTTTCATTTATATTTTTAGTATTTTTATTCTGTAGTATTTTTATTTTTATTGGTAGTATTTTTATTTTTTAGATTTTTATTTTTATTTTTATTATTTTTATTTTTAGTAATTTCATTTTCAGAATTTTTATCCTTATTTTTGGAATTTTTTTTTTAGCATTTTTTGTCCTTTTTAGTTTATTATTATATTTTTATCATTAGTATTTTTTATTTTTATTTTTAGTCTTTTGATTTTTATTTTCATTTTTAGGATTTTTATATTTTATTTTTAGTGTTTATTTTTATTTTTTTAATTTTAGTATTTTGATTTTTTTAATATTTTTAGTATATTTATTTTGAGTAATTTTTATATGTTTATCTTCAGTATTTTTATCTTTATTTTTATTTTTATTTATAACATTTTTATTTTTATTTTTATTTTTAGTAATTTTGTTTTATTTATTTTTATTTTTAGTATTTTTATTTGTAGCATTTTCATTATTAGTGTTTTTTTATTATTTTTTATTATTAGTATTTTTATTTAATTTTTATTTGGTGCTTTTACTATTTTTAGTCATTTTACTTTTAGTTTTAGTATCTTTATATTTGTTTTTAGTATTTTTATGTTAATTAAAGTATTTTTATTTTTAGTATTTTTGCTTGTATTTTTATTTTTAGTATTTTCATTTTTATTTTTATTTTTAGTATTTGTATTTTTGTTTTTGTTTTCTAGTATTTTTATTTTTATTTTTAGAATTTTTATTTTTATTGTTATTTTTAGTATTTTTAGTTTTATTTTTTATTAATATTTTTTTTATTCTTAGTCTTTGTATGTGTCTTTTTATTTTTAGTATTTTTATTTTAAGTGTTTTATTTTTATTTTAATATTTTTATTTTTAGTTTTCTTAATTTCAAAATTTTTATTTTTATTTTTAGTA
>NC_089788.1:38396955-38424455 GCF_040412425.1 Macrobrachium rosenbergii
TAAAAATAAATAAATAAATAAAAATAAATAAATAAAAATAAAAAATAAAAATAAATAAAAATAATTAATAAATAAAAATAAAAAAAGAATAAAGAAATAAAATAAATAAATAAATAAATAAAAATAAATAAAAATAAATGAAAATAAATAAATAAAAATAAATAAAAATATAATAATAAATAAATAAAGAAAAATAAATAAATAAATAAATTAAAATAAATAAAAGATAAACAATAATAAATAAAAATAAATAAATAAATAAAAATAAATGAAAATAAATAGATAAATAAAGATAAATAAATAAATAAGAATAAATAAATAAACAAAATTAACGAAAAATCTAAAAGGGATTTCCGGGGGATTCACCCTGAAATCACGGTATGAATTTTGATTTACCTTAATGGTTTTCTCTCATTGAAACGTCTACAGGTTTAACAGGCTTTTAAAACCTTTTTTACAGTTGAAAAGTAACAGGGTATCCAGAAAGTTTTCCTAATTTCAGTTAGCAGGGAATGGCATCCTGCATGTGCAAATCTCTCATGATAATTCTCAATAATTAACTGAGTTAGTGGACTGTCTTTGGAAAGTAAAATGGGAAACCTGTATCTCCTGTCCTCCTTTAATTTGTCCAGTTTGCTACGTACTCGCAAGAGCCCTTCATTATCAATGTAAAGGTTAAGTTGTCCAACGATCTTGGGTAACTCTTTGCGTAAACGTTTGCTGGAATCAAAACACTTCAATACTTCCTGGAAACGATGTCTTTGGTCTTTCAACAATACAAGACGACTCGCATCTGCGAAAAAATTATGTCCAGAATTATAAATTTTCAACCAGCAAACTTATCAGGATGCTTTGATTTAACCTTAAGTTTCAATTTATTTACATATATTAACACACCTCTGTAAGTCAGGATAAGTTTGTGAAAATCTGAAACTCTACACAAAGTCCGCACATAATGATCACCTGTTTCCCCAAAAGATAAAGTAGCTTCATAGGAATTAATCTCTTCCAGGGATGGACTTATTGATATATCAGGGTTAGGAACAGTAAAGACTAAAGTGTCTTTTCTACTCGTCTCCGGCCTAAGGTTATTCCTCAGGAACTCAGGACCTGAAAAGTAATTTGTTCTCATCAGCTGTTTGTAAGACAGACAACGAGTAATGCAATCAGCCGGATTATCTTCCCCAGAAATAAAGCTAAATGTAATGGGATGTTTTTCACACATTTCATTGATGTCCAGCAATCTGTTCTTGATAAAAACAGAAACTTTCTGTAATTTATCAAGTTTTATGGAATAGGAATGAATCCAGGACAAAGCCACCAAGCTATCCGAATATACCTGCAAATCGACTATTCTGATAGGGTTAACACAAGTGTGACCTGCTAATTCCTCATACAAGTCAAGCAGGCACTCAGCAGCCAAGGCAATACCCTGGAGTTCGAGAGAAGGAATACTTTTAGAATTCAAATTCTTCCCAACAATGCGGTTCTTTGCCATAACAAAGTTTATGCTACCAGTTGAAATGTTCAAAATAAAAATCACAACTCCAAAGATAAATTTACTACTGTCAGCAAAAGCTAACAAACTGTAACAGTCATTTCTACTTCCAATAAACCCTGGGAAGCATTAGCTTGCTTAGCAATATTCTTCCACTGTCTCTGTAGATCTTTATCCAGAACATCGTCCCAGCCTAACTCATTATTACACTGTAGAGAGTGCATAAATAGCCTACTGCGGTTAAGCATCGGACCATTAAAGTTATACAAGTCGAACTGGGAGGCAATAGACCGTAAGATATCCCTCTTGGTTTTAGCATGTACATCAAGATTAAAGGGTCTGGTAGATAGAGAGTTTACATCTCAATTCCAAAACAGACCAAGTAACTTTACCACTGAATTCGTAGAAATACTGTATTTAATATCAACAGACTTCTGCAGGGTTAAATCATTAGTGACAAACTGCTGTAACTTGAACTTGTAAGGATCAAATATATGGTTTAGTTGCAAATATGCCCATTCAAGATCCTTTGAACAGTCTAAGGCCACTGCGCAACTATCCATGTAACAAAGCTGATAGATAAGTTTCTTAAGCTCAACCAAACGCGCACTATCGTGTTCCACTTCTAAAATCAAAATCTTATGAAGGGCTAGGAGCAACAGAGCTGGGCTGCATCTTAAGCCAAAACTCAGTCTCATATTTCTGTAGCCCACATAAGTGAAATCATTCTTTTCAACATTTCTGAGCCATAAACACAATAGTCTATTACTATCTACCTCATTAAGAGCAAGATTATTAAATGCCTTACAGATATCAAAACAGAGAAGATGTGAACCAAAACGAACACGTAATAAAGCAGAAGCAATTTTTTGGTTCAATGTCGGTCCAGGATAAATGGCCTGATTATGGCTTACTGTAATTTCCCTGCTAGGATCCTTCTGACAAAGATTAGAAAGATAAACCACTCTGCATTTAGTGGTTTCACGGTCTAATCTAAATATACCAATATGAGGTTAAAAGCTATGGTTAGGATGCTGGGTTAAGAATTGATCAAGATTATTAATACGTTCAATTATACCAGCTGCTTCTTGCTCTTTGAAACTCTGGTCCATAAGAGCCAACTGTGTAGGATTATTCAAAAGTTTCCTTAGATTAGATTTCAAAGCCATCTTGGCAAGTTCATGGTTAGTTCCTAACAAATGAGCAACTTTGAAATTCCATAGCAATGGAACGATAATTCGTCCTTCTTCATCCCTTTTCATATTTTCAAGGGCATATTTACTAAGTTTAATATTAATTTCACACTCATTTTCTTCAGGCTTACCATCCTCCACACCTAGGTACCTGTTATAATTCTCATTCAAAATGCAACTAGCAGCCCTCTCAAGCTCATTATGAACAACTTCGCCTTTGTCATCTAATATACAAAAATCCCTGGGAACAGATTTATCATCAATAAACCGGTCCGAAGCAAGACAAGCGTTGCCAGAGACGCCCATAACCTTAAGCAAATCGCTATCTGACGTCTTTACAGAACCATTAAAGCAATGTCCTACATAAGGCAAATGTGACAAATCCTTAAGCACATGTATTAAATTACCTTGAAGCAATACTCCTGCAGAGGTTTGAGAATACATAGATAGGCTTTCTGCACCGAACAGGTGTTCACTTTGGGGAAGACAAAAACTGGAATTAGCACCCAATATAAAATCTATGCGGCTAACCTCATCATCATTACTGGTTAAAAATTCATCAGCCAAAACATAACCTCGATCTTTAAAGCCTCCAACAACCTTACCCAAAAGGGGAAGCTTTAAATGTATGTTAATGCAGGGTAAACAAAGTGCTTCAATTATTTTAAAACTGCTGCCGAATTTGAGTTTAGCCTCTACTAATCTAGTGGTATATTGTTGAGATGTGTTTATACCATTAATAGTCAAGGAAATATTGTCTCTAACCGTTTTCAATCCAAGTTTATCAGCAATACCGGTAGAAATGAAGTTACACTGACAGCCACTATCCTTCAAACACCTAACCTTTAACACCCCTTCGAATGTACTGGTAAATGTAGGCAAAATTGAGTCAATATCAGAATATACCTGAAAAGCCTCTGTTATGGTTAACATACTACTAGAAACTCTTGGTTTTTCATCAGTAAGTGACTTAACATTAGAGGGAACAGGTTTAGCCTTTACTTTACCAGTTGAAGGTCCAGATTTAGCTTCAGCATTATTATTACGTTCATCAGAACTAGAGCCCTTAACACATAAAAATACCATGTGCCACCATTCTGAGCAGTACCGGCAACGAGAACTAAAATAGTATATATTTATACAGTATATGTATATATATATGTATATATATTGTATATATATTATGTATATATATGCATATATAAAACATGTAAAGAAGGTAAATTAATAAAAAATTAATGGTAATTTTATTTTGTCAACAAATTAGGAAGAGGTTGTTTCAGAAATATATGAAGAATTTTTACCATTTCCGATCAAAGAAATGGGGCCATATAATGGCCTTTATTTGACCAATGAAAATTATGACAACAATTTTTTCTGATTCAGCACCTTTAAATAGACTAAAAACCGTTGAGAAAATTAGGGCACCTCGAAATGTGCACACAACCCCCCTGTGCTCCTAGAGTATAAGGTTTCTAAAAAAAAAAAAAAAAAAAAAAAGGGGATAGATAGATCTGTGTCAAAGACAACAGCAAGAAATCTGGAAACCAAAGTAGTATAGTATGATACGTCGGTCGTGTCAGATATTAAAGAGGAAAACATGCCACCGCTGCCTCCTGTACACCAGGTTTTTCTTTAATTAATAATAAGCCTTTTCATTATTCTCTACCACCGCTGGGCATTTCGAATTTCCTCAGAAATTCTCAACCATCAAAGGTAAAGGGGTGAACAAGATAAAGTAGCAGGGGCAGAGCAGCCATGTATAGAGTAAAGATGCTTGATGACGAGAGAGAGAGAGAGAGAGAGAGAGAGAGAGAGAGAGAGAGAGAGAGAGAGAGAGAGAGAGAGAGAATATACGTATCCTATAATGTCCTTCGTAGTCTCCTCTTCTTGTCATCCTTAAAACTTCGCAATCTCATTATTGAAGTTATATATTACAGACTAAACAATTGTTGAATTGGTTTTCGGTCACCGGCTGTAATGTATTAACTGCCTGACATTTGAAGAGAAGAAATGCCAGCTGAGGGAAAAGGGCTGTTGACCTCCTTAACGACGTGGTTGGCAGTACCAACAATTTGATCACAGAATGCATCACACACACCAAGGCAGTAGTTACTTTGTGCAAGAGCATCATTTGCATCACGTGGCTCCAGGGTTTCTGTCACCTTAAGGCTCAAATCGCCTGTCCCACCAACTTTGGACTTTTTCCCACTCGTGTGGGACTTCGATGGAGAGTCAGTCCAGCGTCCCTCCTCCCCCTCCTCCTCCTCCAACATGCCCGGGGAACCTGTCTTGGAATTCATGACGTGCCCTCAAAACCTTCAGTCTCATCATGTACATAAGTTCCCCGGGCATGTTGGAGGAGGAGGGGGAGGAAGGACGCCCGACTTACTCTCCATCGAAGTCCCATACGAGTGGGAAAAAGTCCAGAGTTGGCGGGACAGGCGATTTGAGCCTTGAGGTGACAGAAACGCTAGAGCCATGTGATGCAAATGATGCTCTTGTACAAAGTAACTACTGCCTTGGTGTGGACGATGCATTCTGTGATCAAAATTGTTGTTACTGCCAACCTGTGAATTTCTGTGAAAAAGTTCAGGATGCATTGAAGATGTTCTGTTTTCTAGCAGTTCACCGTCTCAGTATTTTCATTTCTGGGAGTTTAATAAGTTACTTAAGAATGCTTACATAGGCTGTTGCGTTTGAAGAAGATTTGACATTATGGAAGTTAAGGAAGGAATGTATGAAAGGGTCGCTGTGCCAACTCTCCTCCTTTGCCAGAGTCAGTTGTGGCTGCTGAATGCGAAGTAGACAAAATGCTGGAATTATTATAATAATAAAATTTTTAGTAGTACAGTTATAGTTCACTTTGTTTGGTTTTATGTGGAGCTAGAGCCCTCCACAGGGATAATTCCCTTTGTGGCGGGCCCTTGTACATTTTCCAAATACGGTACTTCTTATATATTTTATATTTGTCTTTCATTGTTTTCTCGTCAGTATCGTAGCTCCTGCAGGATAGGAGAGTCTCTAGTTCTTTATTTTTTTTTTTAATTTGCTTTCTTCTTCTTTAATTGCATAGAAGATTATTAGTCAAAGCCATGATCCGTATTATTTTTCACCTTTGACACATATTCTTTATATTGTGTGCACTTATTGCCAACATATATTTTATGTTTGGTATCACTATGGCCTTTCTTTACACAATTCTTACACTTGAAGGTGTTGCTAGCACATTCATTTGGTTTGTGATTTTCACCACATCTGGGGCAAGCTTGTTCATTTCTACAATTTGCTGCATGTGACCAAATTCCTGACATTTATAGCATTGATAGGGCATGTAACAGTCGAATATTTTGCAACGGCTATACAGTGTACACAGTTCGTCACCTCTATCATAGATAGCCTCTCGTATTTGTGGTGTGCATTTGATGATACAGTGTTTATATTTGTCATCTTTGGCTGTCATTTCCTTTACAATTTTCAGGTCGTCATTTTCAGAAATGAGGCTACCTATCCATGGATTTTTCTTTACAATGTTATCGACAATGTCATCTTCGTCCTTCGGGACACAGACTACTTTTATTTTTGGTTTAAGTTTACCCTTTTCGTTTACTGATATGTTGTTGATGTTCTGAATCTCCATTTTTGCCCTTTCTAGGTTTTTCCCGTCTGGAAATCTTACAAAAAGGTGTCCATCTCTTGTTGTTTTAGCCTGTTCAACTGGCGCCGGTATTTTACTCATAATTTTTCCCGCCTGGAAATCTTACAAAAAGGTGTCCATCTCTTGTTGTTTTAGCCTGTTCAACTGGCGCCGGTATTTTACTCATAATTTTTCCCGCCTGGAAATCTTACAAATAAGTGTCCATCTCTTGTTGTTTTAGCCTGTTCAACTGGCGCCGGTATTTTACTCATAATTTTTCCCGCCTGGAAATCTTACAAAAAGGTGTCCATCTCTTGTTGTTTTAGCCTGTTCAACTGGCGCCATATTTTACTCATAATTTTCCCGCCTGGAAATCTTACAAAAAGTGTCCATCTCTTGTTGTTTTAGCCTGTTCAACTGGCGCCGGTATTTTACTCATAATTTTTCCCGCCTGGAAATCTTACAAAAAGGTGTCCATCTCTTGTTGTTTTAGCCTGTTCAACTGGCGCCGGTATTTTACTCATAATTTTTCCCGCCTGGAAATCTTACAAAAAGGTGTCCATCTCTTGTTGTTTTAGCCTGTTCAACTGGCGCCGGTATTTTTACTCATAATTTTCCCGCCTGGAAATCTTACAAATAAGTGTCCATCTCTTGTTGTTTTAGCCTGTTCAACTGGCGCCATAATTTTTCCCGCCTGGAAATCTTACAAAAGGTGTCCATCTCTTGTTGTTTTAGCCTGTTCAACTGGCGCCGGTATTTTACTCATAATTTTTCCCTGGAAATCTTACAAAAAGGTGTCCATCTCTTGTTGTTTTAGCCTGTTCAACTGGCGCCGTATTTTTACTCATAATTTTTCCGCCTGGAAATCTTACAAAAAGGTGTCCATCTCTTGTTGTTTTAGCCTGTTCAACTGGCGCCATATTTTACTCATAATTTTCCCCTGGAAATCTTACAAAAAGGTGTCCATCTCTTGTTGTTTTAGCCTGTTCAACTGGCGCCGGTATTTTACTCATAATTTTTCCCGCCTGGAAATCTTACAAAAAGGTGTCCATCTCTTGTTGTTTTAGCCTGTTCAACTGGCGCCATTATTTTACTCATAATTTTCCCGCCTGGAAATCTTACAAAAGGTGTCCATCTCTTGTTGTTTTAGCCTGTTCAACTGGCGCCGGTATTTTACTCATAATTTTTCCCGTCTGGAAATCTTACAAATAAGTGTCCATCTCTTGTTGTTTTAGCCTGTTCAACTGGCGCCGGTATTTTACTCATAATTTGTCGCTTTTCATTAGCTGCTGTGCTCTGTTCGTTTGTAAATTCGACCAGAAGTACTTTTTTTTGTCTTTAGTGATTCAACGTAAGTTTTGTCCATGTTTATCATGGTCTTTACATCTTTATGAACATTATCAATTTTGTTTTGGATTTCATCTATGTTGATCATTACGTCAGCAGTTTTCTGAGCCGAATCCTGAATCAACTTTGTTAATATCTCTGTTTTCTTTTATTTCTTCAAGTTCATCTTCAATGAGTTTTTTGTGTGTTCTTTGTTCAGGCCTCTTGCAGTTATTACAGATGTACAATATGTTGTCACTACGAAGTATGGGTGTGTATCTGACCTCGATGCCCGAGCATCCATAATGAAACCACGCATCACACATTTCACAGCAAGTTCCTTCCTTATCAACTTCTCCAGAGCAATGTCCGCAGGTTGCTGACTCTCTCTCGACTTGGGTTGACTCATCCTTCTCCAGTATTTTCTTTAGTGTTCCATCTTAACGTGCTGCTTCGATAATTATGGGATAATGTTCGCATGATAGTTTGATCTTCCCTTTACTTGATTTAATTTCTACAGTATTTATTTTCTCTTTTTCCTTCCTCTTCTTCGTATTCACTTTGAACATCACGCTAGTCAGGCACTTTTCGCAGAGCACTTCACAGACACGTCCTACCCGCACGAAAGCTACGGTAATAGGGTTTATAGTAATAAGATGTTAGTCATTAGAAGGATAGAGGAATGAATGGAGGTCCCAAGAGAGACGGAGGGAGGAGAAACCTCAGTGAATAATTTGTGTCAGGTCCTCATTTCAATAACATTTCCGAAAGCCTCGGGGAACTACAAGGGCCAAACACTGACCTTGGTCCAGTTTTTTCAAAATGGGACCAAATACTGCTTTCAAATGAACGAGCGGAATACCGGATGAAACCGAACTCCCTTCCAGCGGGGTCAGTGGAGGCTTTCATTGCATTTCCCTGTCATTAGCGTTCATCCGGACCACCGCAGATTTCAGATTGGATTCCACACTTCGAATTCGGCTGTGCGTTGCAGGTGTTCATCCAAAATGGCATATTTCAAACCAGTGGAGTTTTGATTATAATAAAGTCTTACTTTTTTATTTATACAATTTGTATTTGTTTAGTAATGCAAGGTATTGGTTGAAGTTGTAAGTATTTTCAGTTTTCTCAGTACTCAATTTACATAGAAAAAAATAGAGCCTATAAAGTGGCTACTTCAAAAGTCAGTGTTCCTTTTAGGTTTTCGTCTAAGAACGAACGGTAAAGGCGCAAGTTCTAAAGTGATTTGGTTGATGTCACCGCTTCAGAAAAAAGACAGCCATCATTGCCAGTGGGATAATGGGCAGGGTGAAGGCATTGAGCGCTTCATCTCCTTGGCCTCATTTCAACAGCTGGGGACACAGGCCTGTGCACTACAAAGAAATAGCTTTCCTTTTGTGTACTTGGCCAATAAGTCCTCAGTGGATTCATCCACATTAATGAAAGGTTAAGAGAGCGCTGTCTCGCCTTCTGCTTGGTCAAACTGGTTACATCCAGTTTCAGAGAATAGGCCTACATAGCCTACATTCTACTCTTGCGATATTTGATGACGATTGCGTGTCAAGATATTATAGAGCCCTTTCTGTCCATTTCCCGCTGCAATATGCACAGAATTATTATTGGCTCAGCTGGCAATTGGTTTTATTAATGAAACACCACTCGTATGACGTTCCACTGATCAATCAGTCGTTTGTGGAATTCGTATTGAGTTCGTCTTTGTTATCAATAAATAAATATTGTTTTCTTTGTGTAGTCAGTCACTCCAGTGATTCATCTATTAGCGTTTTCCGGTTATTTATCGAACGCGCGGATCTTGTGAATTAATATGTCAATAAATGTTTTCTACAACTAATAAAAAAAAAAAAAGTATTGCCCGTGCTCTTAGCGATAGCGACGACGGGACCTGCGCGACACCGAAGGGAATCATGAGCCTAGGTGGAACCAGGACCGAAGGCCGCAGCATCCATGGCGTCAACAGATGACGCTGGCTGGAACTGGCTTGTTGACGGCATAAATAAAATGAAAAATCATAAACATCAAGCAAGACGCCCAGCGAAAGAGTGGTTAAATAAAACCTTGAATTCAATGCTCCCATGTGAACGCTTGTTGAAAGAGTTTGAATTTGGCCCCGAGGACCTTCACCCTGTTCCTTGTATGTTTTATGAATGAAGGAAGAGTTCCACGGCTAGATAACTGAGTTCACTAAGTTAGCCACTGTTTGTTTTCATTTGGAATGACTTCATACGATGTGTCACAACGAGCGAACATCCACAGGTCAGTGCTGTTCCTTTGTTTCTTTTGTGTGTTGCTGAGTCTCATTCCATTTCACAGCTGGCTTGCAGGGATCATGTGAGCAGTGTATGAACATGCATAGTCTCATATTTGTGTTTTCAATCAGAATGCTGAATATTATTTGCTCTCATTTTAAATCTGAATTGCATATAATGCATTTTCATGAATAAACTCATTATAGGCCTATTCTTGTTTTACATTATTTTGCCATTATGTTTACTCTTGTTTACAAACCGACTTGCATATATGGTTTATTATAACCACGAATAAACACGCTCAGGCTTCATCGGTGACGATAGCCTTTGGATTGTGCTTGCCCAAGCAAAGTCTCGTTCATGACATCATCATAGATTCCAAAGGAATCTCCTGCAAGACATCTAGGAATGATGATGCTCCTGCCACGTTCAGCCTCCATTAGACATAATTACACATATATGTTATATATATTATATATGAGCTATATATAAATATATCTGTATATACATACATTACACATATGTATATATAATATATATATAATAAATATACAGTATATATATATATATATATATATATATGTATATATATATATATATATGTATATATATACATATATACTGTGTATATATATAATTTTATATATATACTGTATATATATATATATATATATATATATATATATATATATATATATATATATATATGAATGTGTTTTCCTGTAATACCACAGTATAATATGAATATATATATATATATATATATATATATATATATATATATATATATATATATTATAGATATATATTATATATATATATAATATATACGATATATATATATATACATATATATATATATATATAAAAACATACAACAGGGTCCATAACACACATCAAAAGGTATTAATTTATTCAAGCGAGACGTTTCGCACATGTACTATGTGCATCTTCAATCTCACAAATATAAAAAAATTTCAAATTAAAATTTAAAAAAAACTTTAAAATAGAAAAATTTAATAGAAAAAATTTATTTACAAAAGCTAAAATTAATATAACTTGAAACGTATACAGTAAAAAGAAACCAGTGCTCAACAAACCATTCAAAGGAGAAGGAGAAGAACGAATGACCAAGACTTCAGTTGTGCTAGATAAAGAGGAGAAGAGGAAACGTTAAGAGTTCAAAGACGGAACAAGTCGTTTGATGTGTAAGGACTCAAGGGTGGTCAGGTAATCACTATGGTTTGTTCCACCAATAATAGAGAAATGTTTTTTATTTATTTCGATTTTACATATGGAGACATGGTTCTTTATATTAGAAAATTCTGGTTTACTGAGTTTCTGACCCGTTCTAAAACTGTATCCCACATGCTCCCAATATCTCACCTGCAGTAACCTCCGGCCAAGATCAACATAGATACCCGGGACATCCGGGCACTTGAATTTATAAATAATGTTAGATCTCGCGAGGCCTGCAGTCAGGGCCAGCTCGTCCTTGGGCGAAACTAGGCAGTCTCGCCTGGGCGCAAGAATGAAGGGGGCGCAAGAACTGGGAACTAAATAAATAAATAAATAAATAAACAAATAAATATATATGCAAAGCAATTATATATATACAGAACAATTATAACAATTATACATAAAAAAAAAGCACTACGAGATGGAGAAAGCAAGGACATAGACGCCACTGACTTGTGTCACTTGAACTGAGCAGTTGCACGCCGCCTTAGCTGACACTGTCATTCCCTGGATGTTTAAAGTTCATTTGTGAACCAGGGCTGGTTCACAGTGTGCCCAACATTCTGCTAACTTTGCCTGTTACTGTGGCGGCGGTGAGAGGAGCTTCTCAAAATTAAAATTAGGCTAAGACGTATTTGCGGTCTGGCCAAGCAGAAGAGAAAGACTTGTAGGTCAGCTATGGTCTCCTAGCCAAAACAGTCGCACAGAGTTGATTAAGGAATCTGGTGGCTGATTTTGCAGAAAAGGCACGAAGCACATTTTAGTTATCTGTAGTTACTTGCCAACAATCTAGAAGACTCAGTGCTCACTAAATTGAATTTCTCATTTCTGCAATTGACAGATATTGATAAAATTTTAGTATAAAGTTACAATTACATTATAATTGAAGTTGTGATGTAAACAGTTCTAATAATATAAAATTTAAACGATTGTTTCTGATTATCTTCATATTTTACTTCAGAATTATTAAAATTATTCTCACTACAGTTTCTAGTCTTTTTATTAATAATTCCAGTTCGTAGTTATGAAGAATATCACATTCTCTTCAATAACTGAGATTAATATTTATACGTTTTTCTACTGACGGGGGCACAGCTGTCACAAAGGCTGTGTCCCTATCTGAAGATGTGGTGCTGGAGGTGCTGGCGGAAGCAGTCAGGCAACAGAGTGGTGTGGGGGTGGGACATCACCAGAGGATGTCTCGACCAAGCAGGAACTCCACTCTGTGCCTAATACACTTGACAACGCCAAGACAATGCACCTTATCGCTCCAAGGGGTAATCACCCTGAGCTCCACTGTGGGGACAGTCAGGGACTGTTCGTCCACCCAGGTCACGGTCCACTTGGTGTGCTCCTCTACCGTGGCACTGGCGGGCACCTGGGCCCGATCGATCAGACTAATATCTGAGCCAGTGTTGGCAGTAGTTGGCAGGTGCACTGGGGGGCTGGAACCTTCCAGAGAAGCCACTGAGACAGACTGTGTCCAGACCCTCTCAGGGTGAGTTCTCTCCGGCGGCTCAGCTAAGGAGGCAGTGGCACTGATCATGTTCACGTGCCTGGGTGTGACCACATGTTTTGGGCATGCAGGATACCTAGCAGAAGAGTGTCCTGAAGCTCCACAGGTTGATTTCCCGGCAGTGACGGTGTGCTGGGAAGCCGGTGTTGAATGAGGCGGAGAGGAGAACTGACGGTTGCTGGTAGGCTGCTGAGAGTTGTTGCCCTGCTGATTGCTATCTTTACAAATGGGGCACGGAGGTTTGTTAGGCGGGCCGTTCCGCGAGCGATTGAGGCCTGAGAGGTGTCCGGGTGGCACTATTTTGCGCTGCAAGGTGCCATGGGAAGGATTGTATGTCTCCCAGACATCAGCTAAGCGGCAGGCTTCCTTGAGGGTGGCTGGCTGCTTATCATTAAGATACACAGCCAGAGGCCCGGGAGCACACTGGAAGAGATCCTCCAGCATGGTCTGGTTGAACAAATCCTCAAAGGTGTCGCACCACATAGACTCTAGCCAGTGGGTCCCCGTTTGGGTCTTGTGACAAGCCCATTCCATCCAGGACCAGCCGACATTCTTAGCCATACCTCTGAATCTTTGTCTCCACCTCTCAGGGGTGATTTCATACGCCTTAGCAATGGCCTCACGGATGGCAGCCATGTCCCCTCGTTGATCTCTTTCCAGGGCTCGGTGAGGAGCCTTAGCCTTCCCATCTAGGTGCTTGGTAAGCAGTAAGGCCCTCTCAGCCAGGCTGACGTCATAGGTCTCGAAGAGGAACTCGATCTCTTCGAGCCATTGTTCCGGCTTGTCGTCAGTCCACTTTCCCACAAGGTTATTGACTGTCGACAGAGAGGTATTTGTGGCCGATGGAGTGGGGCTAGAGGCTTGCTGTGCTGCTAAAGCTTCTGTGCTTTCCTTCTTGGCTCTCTCCAACTCGAGCTCCCTGTCTTTGAGGGCTAGTTCATGCTGTCTTCGTCTTTCTTCCCTCTCTTCTTCTTCTCTCCGCTGCTCGGCTTCTTGCTGCCTTCTCCCCTCTTCTCTTTCTTCTTCTTCTCTCCGCTGCTCGGCTTCTTGCTGTCTTCTCCGCTCTTCTCTTTCTTCTTCTTCTCTCCGCTGCTCGGCTTCTTGCTGCCTTTGTTCTTCTTCATACTTTCTCTTCTCAGCGATCTGTTCCTTTACAAACCTTTGAAGGGCCTGGCCGGAAAGACCGTCCTCCTTCCCTATATTCCTAAAGTATTGGTGCTCCTCGGTTGACATGTTGCTGATGGGGAAGGGGTACTGAGTGAGGTACTTGGGTGTTCCCGGAGGAAAAGGTTTGTGACGATGAGGAAGTGTCCTTAGACTAGTGGCACTTCAATGAGTGGCACCTTTGAATGAGGTGGCACTGTGGAGGAGTGTGCCGTGCGAGGGTCACACTAGGGGAAAGCGTTCCTGAAGGAAGTCTGAGTCCTTATGGGCGGATACGCTGGTAAATGGAGTGCTCCTGAAGGCTCTATGGTCCTTATGGGCGGATGCACTGTTAATGGGGTGTTCCTGAAGGAGCTGCGGTCCTTATGGGCGGAAACACCGGTTGTATGGCATCCTGTTTCTTCAATACAGGTGCAATGGCTTATAAGAGGTTGCTTGGGTTGGTGCCGGTGCGCTCTGTGGAGCAATGCAAAATGTCAGTGCATGAATTGGCACTGAAGGTGAGGTACTCTGCCAGAGCAGAAGGTAAGTAGGGAGTAAAAGGTAATGGAGAGACTCCAACAGAAGGGAAGAGATAGGAAAGTGAAAGGAGAAAGATAAGTGCTTCAGTGATTGGGTGCTTAGCAATGCCGCAGATTAGTGGCACTGAGAGAAATGGAAACTGGATGTGCCATGAGTGGGTAGCTAGTTATGAGAACTAGTGGGAGCTGCCTGACATGAGGTCAGGTAGGCTACGAGGTAGGCACACAATGTGCAATGGTTTATAGCACTTGCAACACGCAAGTCTGACATAAGATATACCCACTCCCGCACATCAGTTGGGATACGTAACAAGATATAATATATATGCGCTTTATAGTGTACGCTAAATGATCTGGGTTGAAGCACTTGAAAGAAAAAGCTGGTTTGCTTGAGTAATCCGCTAAACACAAGCGTTCAGAAATTTCGCACTGAGTATAGGATAAAATTTAAAAGGGTAATGAATTTGAAATTTCAGGTTTTGTTATTAATCTAATTCTTTGTATCTGCCTTTTATAATCTATGAGTTGATTCCCAAACTCTTAAGTAAATCACGTCTGTCCCGTGTTAAAATGAACTAATGCGAGAGGCGAGAGAAGGGGGAGAAAAAATCTCTCTCTCTCTCTCTCTCTCGGTGAGCGATATGTAATGGCACGTATTTGTTATGAAATTTTAATCCCTTTATTTTGCGCTTAAGCGAGGATTAAATTATGGTTGCGGAATTAGTTTAAGTTAAGTATATTAGGGAATTGCTACTGCTTGCACTCATAGAAAACAGGGTATGATACGCAAGGGTGTTTCAAATTGTTTCACAAAGTTTCCCCGAGTTTTGTTAAGCACACAAGGAGAAGGCTTGTTCCTTGAACGAACGTTGTGGGAACGAATACGCGCGGGAAAACAGCTGATTATTAGTGTCTTGCTTGTTGGCGACAGAACGAAGTGGAATTGGAAGAGAAAAAAAACTCTACTTTCTTGCTAAATGCGGGTTTTAAAATGCGAAATGAATTATTACTCTTTGAATATCAGCACTGTCTTTATGTTAATATACTTTACTATGCACTGGGGGGTCGTTAAAACTACACTTGGAACTTTTTCTTCCAACACTGGGACAGTTTGACGCATGCGCGATTTCAACACAACTGTGTCTGGCTGGCCGTATAAATGTCAGATATCGCTATACGGTTTCCCGTAAACTAATCGTTATTTCAAAATTTATCACTAACCAAGAAATGTACATTTTCTTTGTCGTAACTATTCTGAAATAGACTCCTAGCTACTGGTCGTAGTTTACACATGCAAAATTCCCTAACTAGCACTTCTTAATTCCTAAGTACTCGTCTACAACTCGACACTGTCCTACACTCTAGAAATTTTGCGGGGACAGACATTTCGTGCCTTCCTCTCTGTTTTCGCTAATATAAGAACCCTATGCGTTCCCTTGTTATGAACGCTTTTAACGATACGAGAATTGTTGCGTTTCTTTAAAGAAATAATATTATTTCCCTGATTCCTAATATTAAAACATGCACACACTCTGTTCACCAAAGACGTCGGCTCCGATTGCTTCCTGTGCTTTTGAGTAATGAAATGGTTATCGTAAATGTGATAATCGATTTTATATATTCCTGGTTTTCTAGTCTAGCTTAATAGTAAAGCTAATTACCGCTATTTGACTAATCCTGGCATTTGATGGTGAGAAATTTAATCAAAATTGATGCTGCCACAGAACCAAGAAAGTCCAGTTTATGAGCAAGGGAATAAGTTATATGAAAACTTACCTCAGAATTTCCTGGAGTTATACTTGAATAGGGAAGGTCGCCGTATGGAAATTTAGAATTCTTTTACCAATTTACAGGGATTTATTTACAGAACTTTAGCAAATCAACAGTGAGACACGACACAACATAACCACTAAGGGGCAGATTCAGAATAAGACACAGGGAACAATAATGCAATGATTTGGCAACAAGCAAATGGATTAAAATGGGGCCAATATGCAATACAATAAGTTCAATGTTAATAATCACATTCAGTCTTGCCCTGATTACGTGAAATAGTCTCAGGTAATGTAAATGATGGAGCTCCCGGATGGGAGAATACTTCATATGAACATTTGGGGCCACAACGGAAACTGTTACGGACTGCGACCAGGAATTATCAGAATTTGGGTGGCAGGCGGGGTATTGAAGCATGGATTGTGATCGAGCCACGTGTCCCTCCTGAAAGAGACGTTCTGAGTTAGCCCTGCTAAACTAAGAGAAAGGAAATCTTCCTATGACAGATCACCCAATACACATTCTTAAATACAAAACATAACGTAGCCTAGAAGATGATTCTATTGAAGTCACATATATACAATTGGGGAATCAGAGCCACTTGGGCTTTAACAATGAACACGTGATTTCACTCACACAAAGATAAAATTACCCCGGATACAGCTTAACTTAAATAGCCCTTAAATTGCACTGGTGGGGGGATAATTGATTATCACGGGATCTTCACTCGAATTCAAGGTACGCAAATGGCAAGGCGTGGGATACAGGTAGGCGAACAAGGGAGGATTGCGTTGTGGAGGGAGAGGTTAAAGTTTAAAGAAATGGAAATTTTAAGAGGTTTAAGTAAAAGGGGAGAGGGTTGGTCTTGACTACTTGCAAACGTACGAACCTTTTATGACTGGTATTGGCACCTACAACCATTCCAGGTGCTTTTGAAGTCAGTCTAACCAGCGGAGCTGGAGAAAAACGCAGCGCGTCCGCTGCAGATGAAGTCAGAAGCACGTCTCTGTCCTGCTTTTCAAAAGTAGAGCGTATTCGGGCATCTGGCGGGGCCCAACCGTACCTGCAAGCATGTCAAAAGGCCAGCAAGGAGGGCATGGGAAAAGCACACTTATCATTATATGCCTACAGATTAAAAGACTATCTGTTCCCTAGCTCTAAATACCTTTTTTGCCCCTTCCCACTCCCTACATGTCTCCCCATCGCGTGATGGCGGGGAAAGGGGTTCTGGTATTGTTTTCTGGATGGCGCAATGTTAAGGGGGGTTAAGGAGGTACAGAGGCCTACTAACGGCTATTGACTGGTTTAAATGAGCGCAGTTTCGCTGAAACTCCCGATTCGAAAGGCAGAGGAATAATAGATTAATTCAAAATTGATTGCCGGAATTAAATATACAGGAAGGGAGGGATGTTTATTTTGACAATATATATATATATATATATATATATATATATATATATATATATATATATATATATATATATATATATATATATATATATATATGACTATTTATCACATCACGTGATTCATATACAATCAGAAAGCTACAAACGTCCTTTAATATCAATTCACTCTACCGGAAGTAATATATTTTCATATATGTTACGAAGGGGAATTTTTAGTTGATAATAAGTCCACCGTCCCGTGGGATCGAAACCAGCGACGGAAGGAATCAGGACTACAGTGACACACTAACCAGTCGGCCACAAGAGGGGTATAAGTGAATACCATCTCCCATCAACCCACCCACTGTCGAACTCAGGTGTTTTATGTTTGGAGACGAGCATATCCACCCACCTCTGCCATGTTGACCGTGTAGTGCGCTTGTCGCACGTAGCCATATTATGACTATTTATCACATCACCGTGATTCATATACAATCAGAAAGCTACAAACGTCCTTTAATATCCAATTCACTCTACCTCGGAAATAATATATTTTCATATATGTTACCAAGGGGAATTTTTAGTTGATAATAAGTCCACCATCCCGTGGGATCGAACCAGCGACAGACGAGGAATCAGGACTACAGTGACACACTAACCAGTCGGCCACAAGAGAGGGTATAAGTGAATACCATCTCCCATCAACAAACCCGTCGAACTCAGGTGTTTTGCGTTTGGAGACGATATCCACCCACCTCTGCCATGTTGACCGTGTAGAGCGTTTGTCGCACGTAGCCATATTATGACTATTTATCACATCACCGTGATTCATATACAATCAGAAAGCTACAAACGTCCTTAATATCCAATTCACTCTACCAAGTAATATATTTTCATATATGTTACCGAGGGGGAATTTTAGTTGATAATAAGTCCACCGTCCCGTGGATCAACCAGCGACGGACGAGGAATCAGGACTACAGTGACACACTAACCAGTCGGCCACAAGAGGGTATAAGTGAATACCATCTCCCATCAACCCACCCACGTCGAACTGGCAGAGTGTTTTGCGTTTGGAGACGATATCCACCCCACCTCTGCCATGTTGACCGTGTGGTATTCGTTTGTCGCACGTAGCCATATTATGACTATTTATCACATCACCGTGATTCATATACAATCAGAAAGCTACAACGTCGCTAATATCAATTAAAATACCTGAAGTAATATATTTTCATATATGTTACCCGAGGAATTTTTAGTTGATAATAAGTCCACCGTCCCGTGGGATCGAACCAGCGACGGACGAGGAATCAGGACTACAGTGACACACCAAACCAGTCGGCCAACAAGAGAGGGTATGGTGAATACCATCTCCCATCAACCCAAAACACCGAACTCAGGTGTTTTATGCGTTGGAGACGATATCCACCCACCTTCTGCCATGTTGACCATGTAGTCCGCTTGTCGACGTAGCCATATTATGACTATTTATCAACTAAAAATTCCCCTTCGGTAACATATATGAAAATATATTACTTCCGAGGTAGAGTGAATTGATATTAAAGGACGTTTGTAGCTTTCTGATTGTATATGAATCACGGTGATGTGATAAATAGTCATATTATGGCTACGCATGACAAACGCACTACACGGTCAACATGGCAGAGGTGGGGTGGATATCGCCTCCAAACGCAAAACACCTGAGTTCGACGGGTGGGTTGATGGGAGATGGTATTCACTTATACCCACTCTTGTGGCCGACTGGTTAGTGTGTCACTGTAGTCCTGATTCCTCGTCCGTCGCTGGTCCGATCCCACGGACGGTGGACTTATTATCAACTAAAATTCCTCGCAACATATATGAAAATATATTACTTCCGAGGTAGAGTGAATTGGATATTAAAGGACGTTTGTAGCTTTCGATTGTATATGAATCACGGTGATGTGATAAATAGTCATATTATGGCTACGTGCGACAAACGCACTACACGGTCAACATGGCAGAGGTGGGTGGATATCGCCTCCAAACGCAAAACACCTGAGTTCGACGGGTGGGTTGATGGGAGATGGTATTCACTTATACCCTCTCTGTGGCCGACTGGTTAGTGTATCACTGTAGTCCTGATTCCTCGTCCGTCGCTGGTTCGATCCCACGGGACGGTGGACTTATTATCAACTAAAATTCCTCTTCGGTAACATATATGAAAATATATTACTCCGAGGTAGAGTGAATTGATATTAAAGGACGTTTGTAGCTTTCGATTGTATATGAATCACGGTGATGTGATAAATAGTCATAATATGGCTACGCGACAAACGCACTACACGGTCAACATGGCAGAGGTGGGTGGATATCGCCTCCAAACGCAAAACACCTGAGTTCGACGGGTGGGTTGATGGGAGATGGTATTCACTTATACCCTCTCTTGTGGCCGACTGGTTAGTGTGTCACTGTAGTCCTGATTCCTCGTCCGTCGCTGGTCTGATCCCACGGGGACGGTGGACTTATTATCAACTAAAATTCCTCTGTAACATATATGAAAATATATTACTTCCGAGGTAGAGTGAATTGATATTAAAGGACGTTTGTAGCTTTCATTGTATATGAATCACGGTGATGTGATAAATAGTCATATTATACACGCATGACAAACGCACTACACACGGTCAACATGGCAGAGGTGGGTGGATATCGTCTCCAAACGCAAAACACCTGAGTTCGACGGTGGGTTGATGGGAGATGGTATTCACTTATACCCTCTCTTGTGGCCGACTGGTTAGTGTGTCTCTGTAGTCCTGATTCCTCGTCCGTCGCTGGTTCGATCCCACGGGACGGTGGACTTATTATCAACTAAAAATTCCCTTCGGTAACATATATGAAAATATATTACTTCCGAGGTAGAGTGAATTGATATTAAAGGACGTTTGTAGCTTTCTGATTGTATATGAATCACGGTGATGTGATAAATAGTCATAATATGGCTACGCGACAAACGCACTACACGGTCAACATGGCAGAGGTGGGTGGATATCGCCTCAAAACGCAAAACACCTGAGTTCGACGGGTGGGTTGATGGGAGATGGTATTCACTTATACCCTCTCTGTGGCCGACTGGTTAGTGTGTCACTGTAGTCCTGATTCCTTGTCCGTCGCTGGTTCGATCCCACGGGACGGTGGACTTATTATCAACTAAAATTCCCTTCGGTAACATATATGAAAATATATTACTTCCGAGGTAGAGTGAATTGATATTAAAGGACGTTTGTAGCTTTGATTGTATATGAATCACGGTGATGTGATAAATAGTCATATTATGGCTACGTATGCAAAAACGCACTACATGGTCAACATGGCAGAGGTGGTGGATATCGCCTCCAAACGCAAAAACACCTGAGTTCGACGGGTGGGTTGATGGGAGATGGTATTCACTTATACCTCTCTTGTGGCCGACTGGTTAGTGTGTCACTGTAGTCCTGATTCCTCGTCCGTCGCTGGTTCGATCCCACGGGACGGTGGACTTATTATCAACTAAAAATTCCCCTTCGGTAACATATATGAAAATATATTACTCGAGGTAGAGTGAATTGGATATTAAAGGACGTTTGTAGCTTTCTGATTGTATATGAATCACGGTGATGTGATAAATAGTCATAATATGGCTACGTGCGACAAACGCACTACACGGTCAACATGGCAGAGGTGGGTGGATATCGTCTCCAAACGCAAAACACCTGAGCTTCGACGGGTTTGTTGATGGGAGATGGTATTCACTTATACCCTCTCTTGTGGCCGACTGGTTAGTGTGTCACTGTAGTCCTGATTCCTCGTCCGTCGCTGGTTCGATCTCACGGGACGGTGGACTTATTATCAACTAAAATTCCTTCGGTAACATATATGAAAATATATTACTTCGGTAGAGTGAATTGAATATTAAAGGACGTTTGTAGCTTTCTGATTGTATATGAATCACGGTGATGTGATAAATAGTCATAATATGGCTCGTCACGACAAACGCACTACACGGTCAACATGGCAGAGGTGGGTGGATATCGTCTCCAAAACGCAAAACACCTGAGTTCGACGGGTGGGTTGATGGGAGATGGTATTCACTTATACCCTCTTGTGGCCGACTGGTTAGTGTGTCACTGTAGTCCTGATTCCTCGTCCGTCGCTGGTTCGATCCACGGGACGGTGGACTTATTATCAACTAAAAATTCCCCTTCGGTAACATATATGAAAATATATTACTTCCGAGGTAGAGTGAATTGGATATTAAAGGACGTTTGTAGCTTTCTGATTGTATATGAATCACGGTGATGTGATAAATAGTCATAATATGGCTACGTGCGACAAACGCACTACACGGTCAACATGGCAGAGATGGGTGGATATCGTCTCCAAACGCAAAACACCTGAGTTCGACGGGTGGGTTGATGGGAGATGGTATTCACTTATACCCTCTCTTGTGGCCGACTGGTTAGTGTGTCACTGTAGTCCTGATTCCTCGTCCGTCGCTGGTTCGATCCCACGGGACGGTGGACTTATTATCAACTAAAAATTCCTTTCGGTAACATATATGAAAATATATTACTTCCGAGGTAGAGTGAATTGATATTAAAGGACGTTTGTAGCTTTCTGATTGTATATGAATCACGGTGATGTGATAAATAGTCATAATATGGCTACGCATGCGACAAACGCACTACACGGTCAACATGGCAGAGGTGGGTGGATATCGTCTCCAAACGCAAAACACCTGAGTTCGACGGGTGGGTTGATTGGAGATGGTATTCACTTATACCCTCTCTTGTGGCCGACTGGTTAGTGTGTCACTGTAGTCCTGATTCCTCGTCCGTCGCTGGTTCGATCCCACGGGACGGTGGACTTATTATCAACTAAAAATTCCTTCGGTAACATATATGAAAATATATTACTTCCGAGGTAGAGTGAATTGATATTAAAGGACGTTTGTAGCTTTCTGAATATATATATATATATATATATATATATATATATATATATATATATATATATATATACATATATATATATATATATATATATATATATATATATATATATATATATATATATATATATATATATATATATATATATATATATATATATATATATATATATATATATATATATATATATATATATATATATATATATATATATATATATATATATATATATACATTTATATATAAGGATTCCAGGCAAAGCTATACAAAGACATACAGCAAAGTCCATAAAACACATCAAAAGGCCATAATTTATTCATAAGAGACGTTTCGCACATGTGCTATGTGCATCTTCAATCTGCAAATATAACATATTTCGTTTAAATTTACAAAAAACTATTTCAAAAAGATAAAGTTAAGAGAAAAATAAGATACACTTTATTCCAATCAATCCACTCAAGATCGGTGTATCCTTTGGCTACAAGGACAAGCTGCAGGCATTCATGAGATCTAACATTATTTGTAAATTCAAGTGCCCGGGATGTCCCGCTATCTATGCTGGATCTTGCCGTAGGTTACTGCAGGTGAGATATTGTAGCCATGTGGGATACAGTTTTAGAACGGGTCACAAACTGAGAAAACCAGAATTTTCTAATATAAAGAACCATGCCTCCATATGTAAAGTCGAAATAAATAAAAAACATTTCTCTATTACCTAACCACCCTTGAGTCCTTATACATCAAACGGCTTGTTCCGTCTGTGAACTCGAACGTTTCCGCTTCTCCTCTTTATCTAGCATAACTGAAGTCGTAGGGTGGGGTCAGGTCTTTCGTTCTTCTCCTTCCCCTTTGAATGGTTTGTTGAGCACTGGTTTCTTTTTACTGTATACGTTTTAAGTTAATTTTAATTTTTGTACATAATTTTTTCTCTTAATTTTATCTTTTTAAGATAGTTTTTGTAAATGTTAACGAAATTTGTTATATTTGCAGATTGAAGATGTACGTGTACATGTGCGAAACGTCTCTTATGAATAAATTATGGGCTTTTTTATGTTTTTATGGACCCTGCTGTATGCCTTATATATATATATATATATATATATATATATATACACATACACACATATATATATATATATATATATATATATATATATATATATATATATATATATATATATATATAATTCTATGAGTATTTATCACCAGAGTTAACTCTGTTCGATACTTTTGGTGAGTTAGAGAAGCTTCTTGAGAAGGTCGAAGTATAGAGCCTTTTAGGTCTAAAAATAGAATACAGAAGATCAACGCGATGCCATCTTTACCTGCCATCTGCTACGGAAGCAGAGGAAGGAAATCCTCCGAAAATTGACTCGTTTAAATTTTCATCAAGAATTTTTAATTCAAAAACATATGTATTTTCTTTTTATCTATCTGTAAAGGACCATTATTTAAAAAAAAAATAACTTTCTTTGTGACTCGCTGGGTCACTCCATAACGGAACCAGTGAGGTTAAAGAATTTCCTTTTTGTTTTTTAGTTCACAGGGAAACTACTGTAAAAGTCCGGTTGAGTAATTCTTAAAAAAACTGCTCTTCAAAGTGAAAGGAGGTATTTTTGTAGTCTTGACTTGAAAAGATTTGGGAATGTTTGACGTTGATGTCCTTGCAGTATAGCATCCTTACCGTTTTTTCGAGTCATTTCTTTTTTTAAATTAGATCGTAAATAAAAAAAGAGTATCATTAAATAACCATTAATAAGAAGCTTTCTCCATGAGCTGAATAAAAAGAAATTACAATATTTACGTAAAGTAAAGAAATTGGAAACAAAATGGCATAAAAATGATAAAAAAATGACTTCCAGAAAATGAAAACTTATTTTTAATACATACAACTAAAATGAACTAGTATGATTGCCATAATTTCATATAGATAAGTTTTTATATCGGGTATATACAATTCTTTCTATTTTTATTTTATTTAGATGTGTTTCTCAACTCTTTTACCCATGTCCTATTATTTTAGAGTAAATCATCCGTTTGACCAAATGTCATTAGAGAGTATCTTTGTGAAAAGTGGGGAGGTGTGTGTGTGTGTGTGTGTGTGTGTGTGTGAACGAGTATTGGTGAAAGAATATGGAAATCTCTACGTGTTCAATAGTCACCTCCATGTTTTTATGAAACCTACAGTAGGTGAACTGAATAAAACTCACAGATTTTCAAAAGATGCAAACAGCAAATACGCCATCATGATTACAGATGGAGAAAAAGTCATCAAGAAGCGAATACTTTGTCTTCACTTTTATAAACATTCCGTGGCCCTTGGGTAAAATGAGACAGGTATAAATCTTTGCCAAACCTGCGTCAACTATGGAAAAAGGAGTTTACACTTCCTCAATTTTGTTCATGAAGTTCAAAAGGAACAAAAAAAAAAAATGAATACCTAAAACAAGGAAGAAATTAAGGAACAGAAATGAATAACGGACAAAAGTACCAAAGTAAAGGCAGAAATGAAAGCTAGGAATGATTAAAACAAGCACATATATATCGTAGAGAGAAGACGAATGTTCACGAACTCTATCACGATATCAAACGACAAAATAAAGGGGGAAACTCAGCCGAGTAATTAGACTCAAGAAGTTTCAACCTTTATTCCGCCCAAGTTACAACTCATGATTGACACCGACTTAGTCACATTAAAAACCATGTTTACGAGAAGCCCAAGTTGCTCCGGCAACTTGCTATGAAATTTGAATTGGTCTGGTGCTAAACATGGGGATGGTGGGGGGAGGAAAATGGAAGGAGGAAAGTAAGATGAAGGGAGAGGACGGGTTAGGGAGGGGTTTTGAGGGAGGTAGAAGGAAATCATAAAAAGGTTACTCAGGCAACTTGCTATGAAATCTAAATTGCTCTGATGCTAAAAACGTGGCGACAGAGAGAGGAAAAATGGAAGGAGGAAAGTGAGGAGGGAGATGACGGATTAGTTAGAGGTTTTGAGGGAGGTAGAAGGAAATCATAGAAAGGTTACTAAGGCAATTTGCCATGACATTCAAATTGCTCTGATACCAAATGTGGGGAAGGGGACAGGAAAAAAGAGAGGAGGAGGAAAGTGAAGAGGGAGAGGCAAGGTGAGGGAGGAAGGGAGGGGTTCTGAGGAAGGTGGATGGGAATCATGGAGAGAGAGAGAGAGAGAGAGAGAGAGAGAGAGAGAGAGAGAGGGAGAGAGAGAGAGAGAGAGAGCTGAAGACTGGAAATGGAAAATACAGTCGTCAAGAGGCCTAGATGCCATAAAGAATCCACTCGGGGAGATTTCATCTTGTCTTTGTGGACATTTATACAGCAGGAGAGACGGAAGATCTCCCTAACGTCCAGAACGCTCGAGGAAAGTACAAGAAAAGGGGAGAATAAACGGAGGTCATAAAACGAAAGGAGGAGAAGAAGAAGAAGAAACAGAGGAGAAACTCAGATTTATGGATAAATAAATGGAAAACAGGATACAAAAGATTCGAATACATAGGTTGACAGCAGCTTGTGTGCGAAAGAGAGAGAGAGAGAGAGAGAGAGAGAGAGAGAGAGAGAGAGAGAGAGAGAGAGGAGTAATTATCTGGCATGATAAAATCCCGAGATGTATCATATAATAAGGGAATATAATGTGAGCATTTCATTCAAGCGTGAAAATATTGAGGCAAAAAAAAAAAAAGTCTGCATGAAGACATGATCAACAAGAAAGACTTATTAAAAGTACTCTGATTATTTTTATCATTATTATCATTCTAACTGAGTAGTTTATCCAGATCACTGATTCACAAAAGACCATAAAGTGTAAATTGAGAACGGGATAATTAAATAAATTGGAGATGATTTTATTCATAGTGTACTGAGATTTGATGTTTGATCAACGATGATTCACTGAATATAGCTTAGATAAACGGTAAAACGCAAAAGCAATTGAACGTAGTCTGTGACAGCTATAAAATGTAGTGAATTGCCGCTCACAGAAGAAACATAATTATATGCATGCAAATAAAAAGGAAAAAACGGCAAGTACGGAACGCTTGTTCTTTATCTCTTAATTAATGTCGCTACTAACGTTCAGTTATACCTGCGCAGTTTTGCCTGCACAGTCGACCTGTGCAGGAAAACTGAACCCACCAACGTTTAGTTATACCTGGGCAGTTATGCCTGTGGAGGCAAAACTGAACGTTAGTGGGTTCAGTTTTCCTGCACAGGCCGACTGTACCTGCGCAGTTATGCCTACGCAGTTATGCCTGTGCAGGCAAAACTGAACGTTAGTGGGTTGTTTTTCCTGCACAGGCCGACTGTGCAGGCATAACTTCTCAGGTATAGCTGAGCGTTAGTGGAGGCCTTTACATATAAAATCAAACGTTGTTTCAAATGAAATTCACTTTAAAGTTCGCAATATTTTTACAATGAAGCATTAGAAGTATTGTCTCGAAGATAAGTACTAAACATACTTACATTCTGGCATGAAATTAGATATATTGCAACATGATATTCGCTTCGAATCTTCCTTTCGAGAAAATGAAAAACTCATTTCTGCCAAGATTCAGGCAATTTTATCCATTTTCGCTTCAATTTTAAATGGCTGCTCGCGATCTCCAATTCCAGCACTTAATGCTCTCCAACAATTTAAACAATGACTGAAATAGACAGATGGTGCAGCAGTACTCTAAAACACAATCCTCCTTTTTCCTTCTCTCCGGATTAGTATCTTTCTTCTCTAAAATGGAAGACTGCAGTATCTGCAAAAATACAAAACTGAGAAAAATGGTCGGTACTGCAGTTTTCCTTTGCCTTACTACTGATTTTGCAGATACTGCAAATGAGACCCCCTAAATGAAGCATTGAAGAATCATTCTGAAACTGTAGTAACTTGTGTATTCGTGTTTCACGAGCCCAGTAGGTGGCATATCTCAGTTTCGGAAACTTTGCAGATATATACTGCAGTCTCCCATTTGAGGGCAGCTTTCCCCAAATAAGATTAGAG
>NC_089788.1:38431955-38434455 GCF_040412425.1 Macrobrachium rosenbergii
GATATATTCTTATAACCGAAATTTATTAAAAAAAAAAAAAAAAATCAATATTTTAAATGAAAAATCAATTTCAAAAAATTACCTTATAAGAGGAAAAAATGAATATAAATAAAAAAATAAAAAAAAAATAATTTTGAAAAAACTATATAAATTTATAAATGTTGCCCTCTTTTTAATAACTGATTTTAGTTCAACGTTTTGATATATTGTTATAACCTAATTTAAAAAAATTAATTATTTACCATTATTGTTTTACCTTTTTTAAATGAAATTTTTATTTTAATTCAAATGGCAAATAAATAAATAATTAATAATGAAGAAAATTATGATAAATAAATTTAAATAAAATAATAACAATAATTAAACAGAAAAATAAATAAAATCAAACAAAACATATGAAATGAAAAAAAAAAAATCATAAAAAACAAAAAATTAAAAAATAATAAAAAAAATTAAATAAAAATATAAATTAAAATAAATAAATAAAAAAAAAATAAATAAATAAAATAAATGCAAATAAATGTAAATAAATGTTAAAAAAACATAAATAAATAAAAACAGACAGAAATGGAAAAATTTTGCTGAAATAAAAATAAAAAAAAAATAAAAATAAATAAATGAAGATAAACGAGTGAAGATAAAGAAATAAATAATGATACAAATAAAATTTCAAAAATTATTAAGAAAACAAAAAAAAATAAAAATAAATAAATAAAAATAAATTAAAATAGATATAATAAAAAGAAATAAAATTGATTAAAAATAAATAAATAAAATATAAAATAAATAAATTTGTTTTTAAATAAGTTTTCAAATGTTATTCGACTATCTTTAAATAAATAAATTTATCATAATAAATGATGCATATTTTTAAATTTAAATAAACCAAATAAATAAATACAAAAAATTATAAATACTAAATAAAATAAATAAAATAAATAAATAAATGTTAAAAAAAAATCTTTATTTATTTCAACTTATTTTTATTTTTAAATTTTCTAAATTTTAAATTTTATACCTTTAAATTAATATAAATTTATTTATTTTTATATATTTAAATTATTTATCTTTAATTATTTTTTATTTTTATTTTATAAATAAATAAATTTATAAAAATAAATAAATAAATTTTATTTTTGTTTATTTTTATTTATTTATTTGTAAATATTTATTTATTTATTTTTTTATTAATTTATTTTTGTTTATATTTATTAATATAAATTATTTATTTTTATTTATTTTTATTCATTTATTTTTGTTTTAAATTAGTTTATATATTGTTATTTTTATTTCATTATTTATTTTTATTTAAATTTATTTAAATATATTTGTTTATCTTTTTTTTTAAATAAAATTAAATTTATATTTATTATTCATGTAAATTTATTTATTTATTTTTATAAATAAATAAAATATTTTTTGATTAATTATTAAATGTTTATTAATATTTATTTATTTTTATATTATTTTTGTTAATTTATTTATTTTTAAATTTTTAAAAATTTATTAGTTTCATTTATTTAAATATTTTCAAATAAATTAAATAAATAAAATATTTAAATTATTTTTATTTTTATATTTTTAATTAAAATATTTTTTTATTTAAATGTATTTAAATTTTAAATAAAAAATTTATAAATAAATAAAATAAATAAATAAAAATAAATAAAAAAAAAAAAATAAATAAAAATAAATAAAAATAAATAAATAAAAAAATAAAAAATAATATAAATTAAATAAAAATAAATAAATAAACCAATAAAAATAAAAACAAAAAAAAATAAAATAAAAAATAAAAAAAATAAATAAATAATGATAAATAAATAATTAAAAAAAAAAATAAAACAAAAAAAATAAATAAAAAATAAATAAATAAAAAATAAATAAAAAATAGAAAAATAAATAAATAAATAAAAATAAAAAAATAAATAAAAATAAATAAAAAAATAAATAAAAATAAATAAAAATAAATAAATAAAAAAATAAAAAATAAATAAAAATAAATAAATAAATAAAATAAAAAATAAAAATAAATAAAAAAAATAAATTATAAAAAATAAAAAAAAAAATAAATTAATAAAAAATAAACAAATAAATATAAATAAAATAAATAAATAAAAATAAAAATAAAAATAAAAAGAAAATAAATAAATAGGAATAAATAAATATATATAAAAAAAATAAATGAGTAAAAATAACAAATAAATAGAAAAAACTAAATAAATAAAGAAAAATAAATAAAAATAGATAAATAATAAATAAATAAAAAAAATAAAATAAAAAAATAAAAATAAAAAAAATTAAAAAAATTAATAATTAAATTTATAAATTTTAAAAAATAAATAAATTATTCAAATTTAATAAATAAATTTTTTTAAAATAAAAATTTGCATAAATAAATATAAACTAAATAAATTTTATTTTAAATATTGGTTTTTATTTATAAAAATAAATAAAAATTTTATCAATAAAAAAAATTAAGAAAATAACTAAATAAATA
>NC_089788.1:38439455-38444455 GCF_040412425.1 Macrobrachium rosenbergii
ATAAAAAATAAATAAAAAACATAAAAATAAAAGTAAATAAATAAAAATGAATAAAATAAATAAAAAATAAAATAAAAAATAAAAATTAAAAAAAAAAATAAATTAATATAATAAATAGATAAAAATAAACAAAAAAAAAAATAATAAATAAAAACGAAATAAATAAAAATATAAATAAAAAAAAAATAAGCATATATTAAAAAACTAACCAAAAAATATTATAAATAAATAAAAAAATTATGAACAGTAAATAAGAAAATAAAAATAAAAATTAATAAAACATAAATAAAGTTAAATAAACAAATAAATAAGATATAAACACATATATAAATGAAAAACAAATTAAAAATGAGGAAAAAATAAATAAATTAATAAAAATTATATAAATAAAGAAATGAAAAATAAAAAATGAAAAACTAATAAAAGCGAGAAAAAATAATAAATTAATTAATAAAAAATTATCTGTTATTTAAGATCTATATTATTTAAGATATAAAATTTTTAGAATGCAATAATAATAATAATAATAATAATAATAATAATAATAATAATAATAATAATAATAATAATAATAATAATAATAATAATAATAATAATAATAATAATAATTGTTACGAACCGAGGTTTTCGGCCCTTAAGAAAAACACAGGATCTAGATGGAAATATTATTGGGGCTGCTCTGGCTAATCGACAGCTCGCACACACAAAGGAGGAGGAATAACAAAAATACAGGAGTTTGCTATAAAAATAGATTTATTAATATTAAAGTTAATAAAAATCTTAAACAAAAAAAAGGCCATAACAAAATGAGCAAGGTCCGGGCCACGAAACACAAAAATAAAGCAATATTACTTTATATAAAAAAAGAAGTACCAGCAGCAGTCGATACAAAAAAAAAAAAAAATCTCCAGCGAAGTCCACCAACTAACGACAACAGGCCGTAATATCACGTCGTCCTGCTGCCGTCTCGCCAAAATACAAAGGACACGGGGCCACTGCACCCGAGCCAAAACTGCCGACAGGGTCTCCACCTGCGGCCAACAAACAACCATCTTCGTTGGTGCGCTGCTCCAGCCTGGGCCCAAACATCGGCTGCCCAAGAAACGTCTTCAAAGTCGAACTGCTGCTGGTACTCAAAAGTTCTCTTCCCCAAGAGAACAACCCGTTCGCTACTGCTGCCCGACCCTGACTAAAGGTTGGCGCCACGCCAACACAGACGTAAACACTCCTGTGAAAATAAGAGGAGGGGGGGAGGATTAGCCAAATAAACAAACTACCGAACCGCCCATAAAACAACCAAAGATCCTAATAATAATAATAATAAACAATTTGAAACTCATCAAAAAAGGAAAATAAATGAAATATGTAAAAGTCAAAAAATCATTCAATTTCATTACGATATTTCACGGGGTTTTGCCAAGACCACCGAGAGACAAGGCCTGTTCGATGTATTGTGACGTAAGCAACGGCAGTCCGAGTCGCTAGCACTGACTACGTTCCAAGACGAAAGAAATGTAAACAAAACGTCACAAAATAGACATTTTGTTGCTTGCCAGTTATGGTAATTAATTAATTTACTTATTTTTTTCGTCTACAATAATTTGTGCATACCAAATAATATTAACTCGAAACACAGGTTAAGAGATTAATATAAAATATTTAACCAAAAGAATTTATTTAGTTACAATATAGTATATGCCGAAGTACAAACATGTTTATCATTGTATTAAAAAATGTTTATGCATAGTGTTAACGTCAAATTACAAGACGGCAGTGTATTGGTTTACTCTACTATATGTGAATGAAATACCTTAATTATTGTCTTTACATACAGCTATTATTTAGTAGATGAAGTTTTAAACTTCTTTTTAATCAACTTTTTTGTTAGCTGCAATATAGTTTTTCTTAAAACAATAATTATTCAATAAAATGTTAGAAGCCAATACTATTATTTTTGCTATTTTTTCTGTACAATGACCTTCATTACTTATTGGAGTAGCATATTTATTATTTAACCTTTGAACTTTATATGGGGATTTTACGTTTGTTATTGCCCATCAAACATCATGTAAAAGAAAAAAAAAATTACACAAATCTGCAACTTCTGAATAAAAAGGGAAGAGTAGGGTACATCTCATCACCGCCGACTCATCGCCGCCAACTCATCGCCGCCTACTCATCCCCGGCCCAACTCATCCCTGGCCCAACTCATCCCTGGCCCAACTCATTCCCGGCAGTGATTAATGAAATTCAGTAAATATTAAAAACACCTTTATTCAGAATCAAGTATGACTCTTTCATGACACTAAAAATAAATTAACACCATATAATTAAAGACAAAAATCCATGAAAATATAGAAAAAAATTATTTTTATGTTATGAGAAATGCCTCTTAAATATTCAATGGGAGTCCTTTCATTAAAATTTTGGACAATTCTAAGAATGCGGGAATCAGTATCCCTGTACTTTTTTTAATTTGGCCTGCTATAAGTGATTCCAAATAAAAATCTCTACCTTTCTGAACTTTTTTTAAGTGCATTTATGAATTTCCAGAGTGTAGGATGTTCCATTCCTAATTCCATTTGTAATCTTGTGTTCGCTCCTTCTGCATGGTTGTTTGTTTTATCTTCATGATTCAAAGTTCGAAAATACAAATTCCACATTTCCAATGGAAAGAGTGGTGCAAATCTGCTATTTCCACGTCTGTTTAACCGACCTAAATAAAAATCTTCAAGCCAGTTCAAGATTGGCACATGCTCTGGGGATAATTCATCAGCTAAGACATCAATATATGAATCAAAATGATTGAAGGTAAAAATGCAAGCGCCAGTATCATCTTTACTTGTAAAGAAAACTGGCTATCGTTATTATAGCGAGAACTTAGACCCAAAGCCGCAATGTGTTTTTAAATGTTTTGGCTAAGGTGAAAGAAGCACCCTTTTAGTTCGACTTGTGGAAAATTTTCCTTGATTGCCAAAAATGCTGCAGTTTCAAAATCACATACAACCGATTTCGGGTTTACTGTTGGTTGACATTCTTTTATCATTTTAAATAGTCTTGAATATGTAACTTTCCGTTTGTTAGGTAATAAAGCATAAAAATACTGGAATGACACCTCTGAATTTTGAGCCATTACAATATACACCTGAGAAAAAATAGCGTGGGAGCAATCTTAAACGTTCCGTCTACATACCAAACTTCTGCTGATACCAAATGTTGCAACCAACTTCTCCTTCCAAATAGCAAAATTCTATCTTCACTGGGACCACTGTCTTTTAATAAAAAATCTTCCTTCTGGTTTGGCTCTGTTTCGTAGGTCGAATATTCATCAGGGATTGCTAAATGATTTAGGTCAACTGGATTTGGCGGAGAGGCACTAATCTGATTCCGTTTCCGACGAATAGTTTTCTTTAGAGCCGACGAATTCGGGAGTGATCCTTGCACCGCTTGGGGAACATTACATAAAACTTCATTAATCACTACACTAAAAATAAATCGTCTCTTCAGCTCTGGTTTTAATTTTTGTAGTTGTCCTTTCTACTTCTACTTTTATCGGTGAAGAGTCATGGGTGTGAGTATTCAAGACTTTAACTACGTTTCCAAATCTTGTGTGTATTCTCGCTTTACACCTGCCGAGCTGATCACATTTCCAGAACATCAAATTGCTGTCCGTTTTGCTGAATTTGTCGAAAATGAACAAATAGCCATCATGAGAAAATTTCGCTTTGCCTCTCTGACTTAAAATTGTCTCATTTATAATGGGTTTACTGAAAGAATGTAAAACTGAAAGTGATATATCGAAAGGTTAATAATTACTAACGTTTTTGTTGACAAACATCTGATTTCATACTTAAATACTTTTGTTTGTAATTGGTAATTAAAAATAATTGTCGTCATGCGTTGAAAGGTTAAAAATTACTAACGTTTTTGTTGACAAACTTTGATTTCATAGTTCGGTATTTTTGTTTACAAATAGTAGGATTGGTAATTGAGTAACTGTTGTTTCGTTTTTATTTACACTGCCTTGCAGTGTGTGTGTGTGTGTGTGTGTGTGTGTGTGTGTGTTGGACCGGTGATGAGTTGGGCCGGGTATAAGTTGGGCTGGAGATGAGTTGGGCCGGAGATAAGTTGGGCCGGGGATAAGTTGGGCCGGAGATGAGTTGGCGGTGATGAGTTGGCTGGCGATGAGATGGCGGCGATGAGTTGTCCCATTTCGAAAGGGAAACAGTGATTTTTTCCAAGAGTTAGTAAAGCTTGAACGAGGTACTCATTGAATATTTGTAAAGCTAAATGAACACTTTGTTTCTCAAAGGTGGGTGAGGAGAATGCTTTTCATGACAGTTTATAATAATGTTTCAAGAGTAAACCATCTTGTATCTCATGAAGTAAATTTTAAATAAATAAAAAATTTCCTAAAATGAATGGTTCATTGTTTTATTTGTGTCTTTCTGGCCAAAATTAAATGAATTTCATTTTAATCAAAAATATGACTTCAAAATCATCAAAAATAATACCGTGGGAACTTCAGAAAATTATTTTGTATCTTTAAATAGACACTCTGATGGTAAATAAAATATTCAAAATCTCTTAAAGTCTATAACTTTGAGGGGAAATTCCTGGTAGCTCTGAATGAATAATAAAATTTATTCAATTAAAAAAAATTTAAATTTAAAAAAAAGAAATAAATCCTGATAAACTAAAATAAATAAAAAATAAATCAAAAAAAAATAAATAAAAATAAATAATTTCAAATGTCAAATAAAATAAATAAATATCTACTCAAAAATAAATAAAAAACCTCTGTAAATAAATCAATAAATAAATAAATAATGTTTTTAAATAACTGTAAAAAAAAAATGTTTAAATAAATAAAAATAAAACCTAAATAAAGATAAAAATAAAAATTTAATATAAAAAAAATATATAATAAAAAAAGTAATGCCATGAGTTAAAATAAAATAAATCCCTTAAAATGTAAATAAATAAAAATAATTAAATAA
>NC_089788.1:38446955-38479455 GCF_040412425.1 Macrobrachium rosenbergii
AAAAAAAAAATAATAAAAAATAACATGTTATTCACATTAGTGGCTCCGAGGCAGAAATAATTCCCGAATGAATAAGAGAAGAGCCTAAAAAGTCAGTCAAGAGCTTCAGGAGAACCAAATAAAATGAGCCTTTAGAATTACCTACATATACTAATCCGTATATGTGAGTGAGCTTGAAGCTTCAAATCATATAACAAATTCACACTTACTGTAAGTATCATTACCGCGTCTATCATTTAATACTTGGACGAGGAACTTTCTCTTAAGAAAGCCGAGCAAATGTAGAGTAATAAGAATAAGAGAACAAAGTGCCACCTGTCGAAACAAGTAAACTTTACTAAAAACTAAAAAAAATAGTAAACAATAAGAAACAAGTAAAAAATGTGCCGAAAATTCTTCGGCGCAAATCGAGTTTTCTGTGCAGCCGCTAAAGCGTAACCAATCAAGGCCACCGAAAATAAATCTATCCTTCGGTGCTTTCGGTATAATAAATAAGAGCCGCGGCCCATGAAACTTTATCCACGGCCTGGTGGTGGCCTAAATATATAAATGCCAGAAGCAATATTAAGGCTAAATTTACCTTAAATAAAATAAAAAAAATAAATGGGGATAGAAGGCTGCAATTTCGTATGTTTGATGATTGGAGGATAGATGACCCAATAACATTTTAAGCCCTCAAAATAAAAAAAGTAGTTTTTAGGATCTGAAGGCGGAATAGAAAAAAAAAAAACGGACAGACAAAATAAATAAAAAAGTTTTCCTTTACAGAAAAAAAACAAGAAAATAAAAATGGAACTAAAAGAATGAAGGAAAAAAATAAAAAAAATTAGGAAAGTAAATAAAACCAACTCTTTAAATAAAGCGCTGCTTGGAACAAAGGGAGAATCGAAAACCAAGAAAATACATTTGAAGCATCGAATAAGTAATAAATAAATAATAATTATCTGTTAATTGCAAATAAATGAGAAAAAGAGTAGGAGGGAGAAGTGCCCATTCATTGACTCTTAATGCAAAATATTGTCAAGGGGGCTTAATTTCATTTGAAAATAAAAGGTGTGGATTCATTTCTCTGAAGAGAGAAGAGAGAGAGAGAGATAGAGAGAGAGAGAGAGAGAGAGAGAAGAGAAAGAAAAAAACATACGACTATACAAAACATATATATTTTGCTTTTCTTGGTGTCTCAGGAATTGAAAAGAGAAATAATAAATAAAAGGAAAATGCATTGTATCCTCAGCAGATTGACGCCAGGGTAAATAAAACAGCCGGTCAAAACAGAGGACTGCAGCAATAATATCTAAATAAATATCCCATTTTGATATTTTATGATTGCAAATAAAAACAAGATCTCCTATATAACCTAATTAGAGGCACGTAAATAAGAGACATTATGTATTAAAATTCTAAAAAATATTTTCCATCACTAATCCAGTCCTCTTAACCTCAATGAACTAATATCATTATGTAAGGCAACAAAAATCATTTTCACTGAAAACAATTACCTAATTTCCTCTAAAAGCTTCTTGGAAACAAAATAAATGAACGGTATGTGAGGCTACAACATTACCTCTAGGCACTACAGGTATGTATGCAAGAAACCATAAGGATTATTAATGACAATTATTAGGATTCCATTTCAGAGAGAGAGAGAGAGAGAGAGAGAGAGAGAGAGAGAGAGAGAGAGAGAGAGAGAGAGAGAGAGAATGAACGGAAGGAAATAAGAAATGAAATAGTTGTAAAAGCAGACTAAAACGATTTTCAAACAGATTTACACAAAAACAGAGCTGTAAAATGGTTAAACTTTGAACTGATCTTTCCCAATAGTGGAAAGACTAAAGAAAAATATAAGTAAATAAAGTGACATCCACTGTCCACCATTCTTTATTCAAAACCTGTCGAATGACGAGGAGAAAATACAGGACTTTGAAAATAGTTATTTTTTGAACGAACTTTAATAATTCTTTTTGAAGTTTCTCTAAAAATTACACAAACAGTCGCCAATTCAAGTCATTCAAATGTCCGCACTATAACCTCTCTCTCTCTCTCTCTCTCTCTCTCTCGCTTGCATTTAACGAACGAAAGATGTAGAGCCCCACAAACTGCTAGTCATATTTTTGGGCAAAACAAAACAATGTGTGTTCATTTAAAATCATGGAGACGAGAGGTGTCTATACAATGGCGCCTAAAATCAATCAACAGAGGTGAAATTAAATATGAGCAAATGTGCTGAACTCACCTGTAAAAAACCGACCTCCCTCTTAGCCAGTCGAGCAGACATCCTCATGCTTGCCTGGAAAGGAGCAAGTGTTGTGCTTTAAACCGCCACAGTTATATCCGTAAACAGGTCTGATGTGTGAAAGGAATTGAAACTACACAGGAAAATGGCCAAAGCCATAACAGCGAGTTATGACAAAGAGACCGTTATTCCAGATCGTCAAATGCATTAGAGCCATTAAATGTAGGATGTAAAAAACATTCGCGTCTCAATGGAAGTACAAATAGTAAGCACAGAATATCAGGGAGGTGCTTGTGTTATCAGTAGTAGTTGCACTATGAGAGTGAATTACAAGGGTATACTAAATCAAATGAATAAAGGTACAGGTATATCACCACAGATGGCCTACAGGTGAAAATGGTTATTCAAATCATAAAAAGATTATCAGGACAAAGCAACAGTCAAATGAAGACGAAAATTTAAACCAACATAAAAGGCACACAAAAAAAGAAACAAAAAAATCATGAAGGGGATTAAAGCATACAACACTGCACACGGTAAAAAAAAAAAATTCGAAAACCACTTATATTTCCACTCACACCAACGAAAGCACGAAAAGCGAGCATGGGAACACAGAGAATAAAATCCCTCAGCCGGCTGACCTCCGCCCAAAATACGATTACGCAAGGGTCAGCAAAATAGTAGTGACAAGGGTAAACCTGTTTACCCTTGTCACTACAAGAAAATACTCAAAAGTTACCAATATATAAAATAAAACAAACGTGAACAAAAAGGTTTCGTTTAAAAAAACCCCCAGAGAAAGAAAAAGTTTGAGGACGAAATCCCGGCACCAAAACAGCAAGAGTCGCCAATTTACGGCGTCCCTTGAAAGAGGATATTTCCCTATTTCTTTTCTCTTTTATTTGCAGGTAAACAGAACGGGAGTTCCCCAACATGGTGTCAGCGGGTGGAGAAGCAATTTCATGGTCACCCGGCCCCTGTTACCAAAACGTTAACTGTTTTGCAGCTGTTCTCCTGTGTTTTCGTTCCGGCGGCATGAGTTTCGCAGCGAATGTGAACCTACTGTGCCACATGTTGCTTTATTCTCACAAAATTAGTAAAATAAAAAATCATAACTATTGATGGAAAATTATAGAGGCTGGAAGCAGAGAAAAATAGAATTGTTTTCCATAGCCTTTTATTTGGAACTGAGCCACAGAACAGCATAGGTTTATTCGTCTGATTGATTGGGCGTTGGACTTGAAAATAAAAATCAGAAGAATGAACGGGGTCAGTCTTAGCTAGGCTTGTTTTCACTATGTAAAGGTATAGTTGGTTTAGGGCAGAAATGTGAAAAATCAACGCCTTGTCCAAACCAGATGGCTGAAAATAAGAAAAGAACTGCCGTATCGAATTTGCTTGATGATTTACATTTCACGGAAACTCATTTTTTTAAAGATCTGGCCTAGAAATCTTCAATGAATGTTTATTCCGAGTGTGTAATCATTCTTTCATGAATTATCTCACAGGCATTTCCATTACTCGTAGAAGACATTTTTTCTTTCTATCAAGTGGTAACCACTATCCAGGTGGATATTGCTATCAGCATTCCTCGAGCACTGAATAGGGAGGGAGAAGGTCTTAACATATATATTTCCTAGTCAAATACATTTCTTATAAATAAATAAAGAGAACAAAGAGAGAGAGAAATAAAGAGAGAGAATAAAGATAAAGAGAAATAGAGAAAGAGAGATAAATAAGAGAGAAATAAATAAAAATAAATAAATAAATACGAAGCACTGGAATAAAAAATATCTTGAAGTATGAAAAATAAATAAATAAACATTATATATAAATAAATATATATATAAATATATATATATATATAAATAAATATAAATAAATATATAAATATAAATATAAATAAAAATAAATAAATATATATATATAAATAATAAATATAAACATATATAAACAATATATATATAAATACACATATATATATATAATAAATAAATAAAAAATAAATAAATACATAAATATAAATAAATAAATATATAAATATATACATATATAAATATATATATATATAAATTATACACAATAAATAAATACAAATATATAAATAAATATATATAAATATATATATAAATAAATATATATATATATATAAATATATATATATAGATATATTGTGATGGGTCGGTTTTACCACCACTCAATACTCGATCTCAGAAAGCATTAAAAGTGTTCAAATCACAATACTAAGTCCACGGTAGGTGGAATAGTACAAAAAAAAAAAAATAAATAATCAATTCAGGGGGAAAACAAAACACCAGGAATAAAAAACTTAATTTAATACATAAATAACCAGATAGAAATTACACCTGAACCTCAAATACATCAAATAAATGAATAAAACAATTAATTAATCAATAACAATAATAAACACTCGTACTACTAAAGATAGCCTGCAACACAATTATCCACAAAAGAAGGGGTTCAGACAGGAGGAGGCAAACAAAAAGGAGGAATAACCTGACCAATACACTCTAATATTATACTCCTAAGGTGGTTTCTCTCCGTTTCTCAATAATTGGCCGTGATCTCTGTTAAAATAGAATCTCCGCGTCCGGAGATTAACAAAGGAAGATATCAAATCACGGCTCCCAGCAATGAGGAATGAATATGGCGTGCTCCGCCAATCAGCACAGATAGCCGTGACAGGCTAAAGATCCGTTTTGCTCAGCATGCCGTGATCAAAAATATAATTTATGTATCACCATACTTGGCTCAGAGAGGCCCCTCGGCTTTATAACTAAGCAAGGAGGAGCTGGAAATATGATAAATGAAAAAATCCTGTTGCTTCCAGTAAATCCAAATATATCGGATGATTCAAACAGCTAGCCAATATCTTTCCACACTGTAAACGATGCTCAGAAACGATTCCTCGTTTCGGCCAAAAGGACCACCAGGAAAACACGGAGCCACCTCCACTCACGCACCAAATATGAAAAAAACAAAACAGCCATTAGCAAATAGTTTCAAACACACAAACCACCTGAGAGGAGGAGAACGAGCAAACAGACTAATACAGTATTTAACACTCAGGTTTAATCAATAATGATGTAAAATCAAACAATTAAATGACAACAAGATGACACCTCCTCACCTAATAGAAAAAAAAAAAAAATTTAATTGCGTAAAAAAAAATATATATATACATATTTCTTAATTCAAAGTCCAGTCAATTTAAAACATATGAAATAATCATATACTGAAAAAAAATTATTACATTTCATCTACAGAAATACAAGATGTTATACAAATCTGCGAGAGCAAAATAATCTCATTAAGAATATTACATTAGAAAACAAGGCATTGGAAAGGAGGAGGGGGGGGGGGCAAAGAAACAAGGATGCAGCTTACAATATAGGCACCAAAATGATCACAATATCATGAATATACAATGGAGAATTTTTCAACACGGAAAATCTCAAACACCAACACCAAACAAATTTTTACCCCAAAGCTTCTCAAGGGTCTCACCTAAGTACATAAACTAAGAGCTACATTGGCTCTAATCCGGATTCCACATATCAGTTCATAGGCCATAGCTATTTTTGCACACTCAAAATTGTTCCACTTTGTGATTCACATCGCTCATTGTAAAAATGTCCAGCGAAAAATAGTTCTGTATATATATATATCACAGTGACAACACACACTCAATCACTTTAAAAGAGTCCTACCGAATACATACACCTATATTGCATAACACAGAGAACATCAACACAGATTTCCCCTGCGCAACACCAACACACAAAAATTCGTGAAGCGTAGTTATGCCTGGAAACATAGAATAACCGGATTAGTACCCTAACCACCGAATTAACCACCGAGACCGTATTACACCAGGTCACCAAGAACCTAGACCCCATTATACCAGGTCCCTAAGACCACCAGATACTCATAATGAGTGCACCATACCTATGGGAGGTGCGAATTTTACCTTTATGATGACCTTCATACCTAAATATTTATTTCGCGACACATTATATCACGCCATCCACCTTACTTAAAATAATACAGCGACCATATTCTGATCACGAGAATCATTTTAACCTTAACCTAATGTTACATTATGCCTATGTATATATACACATATCAACCTCGAGGCATTTAACCAGCTACGGTAACCAAACTTTTCAATAATATTAAATAATTATGTCTTTGTCACCCATCCCAAACAGCGCTTTAAACTTTACATTATCATACTCAAATTATTATGTCGAAATCCAAACCTCGGCCAAGAACACCTTGTGTTCGCTCGTGCCGACCACACGATTGTTAGTAAACGGACACTCTTGATACTAACGTTCATTGTATAGTGATCCACAACTCACCATCTTCGAAAACACTACCACCATAACCAAAATGTAAATAATGAGTGCCGCCCTCTCCCCTCAATCTTTTTTTTTCCACTAAAATAACTACCTCTATTCCTGTAATGAGAAATTATGATTAATACTCTTCAAACTTATTCAATACCTAAACTCATCTACCTACTTCAACAGCACACACACCATAACAAGAACGATACAGATACTACCTTAATAGCTGCATGGCCCAACGCAGGTCTTTTTATTCAACAATGCGAGAGACATCTGCTACGACATTGTCTTTTCCTGGGATATGGGTAAAACTCCAGGTCCCATTCCTGCAACATAAGGCTCCAGCGCATCAGACGTTGATTTTTATTTTTGTGCCTGTTGAGGAAGGTCAATGGGTTATGGTCTGTTAGGATCTTTATAGGGTGCCTGTGGAAGAAGGATAAATAGAAAAATGATTAATGGCCAGTACCAGTGCAAGTGTTTCTTTTTCGACCGTCGAATACTTTGCGTTGAGCGGGGTTTATTTCTTTGAGAAGAACGCAACCGGGTGAGAAACACCCTGCTCGTCCTTCTGTAACAAGACCGCTCCGACACCGACGTCACTTGCGTCGGTGGCAAGCGAAAATGGGAGGTCAAAATTTGGAGCCCTCAAATCGGGAAACTGAGTAGTATCCTTTTGAACTTTCAAATGCCTTTTGCGTGTCACTGGTCCAATGAACGTTACCTTCTTTTTCAATAGGTTAGTAAGTGGAACAGCGATGTCAGAAAAATTCTTTCACAAATCTACGATAATAACCTACCAAACCTAAGAATTTTCTGATATCCCTTCAGACACGTAGGGATAGACATTTTTTCAATAGCCTCCACATTGACCTGTTTAGGAGCTACCTTACCATCCCACTACATGACCTAAATAAACAACTTTGGCTTTTGCAAATTCACTTTTTTTAAGATTGACCACCAAACCAACTTTCTTCAATACTTCAAACAAGGCTTTAATACGTTTCAAATGAGTCTCCCAGTCGTCACTATAAATAACAATGTCATCAATATAAACCACACAACCTTCTAAATCATACACCAACGTGTTCATCATTCTTTGAAAAGTGGCGGCGGCGTTTTTCATACCAAACGGCATAACACGACATTGAAACAACCCTTGAGGTGTAACGAAAGCCGACAAAGGCCCTTGCTCGTTTCGACAAAGGAACTTGCCAATAACCTTTTAACAAATCAAATTTACTTATATATTTTGACTTCCCCATGCGATCAATACAATCTTCTATCCGTGGCAAAGGATAACTATCGGATTTGTAACCTCATTTACCTTTTGATAATCAAAACACATACGAAACTCTCCATCAGGTTTCTTAACCAACACCACAGGTGACGACCAAGGACTTTGCTTGGCTCGATCAAACCATGTTTTAACATATATTCCACCTCTTTTGCAACAACTTCCTTCTTGAAGGGATTTAATCTATATGGGGATTGTTTCACTGGCGTGGCATTACCAACATCCACGTCATGTTCTACAACAGATGTTCGACCTGGTACATCCGAAAACAATTCTTTATAATCAACACCAACTTTTTCAGAGACCTGCACTTATCAAAACTCAAATGAGAAATTGAACCATCAAAATTTTCCAAAGAATTTTATTACCTGTTGGAAAGTTACCATCATTACCATATTTATCTTCAAAATTCTTCCTCTGAAAAAGAATAAATATTATTATTACATCTAACCACATCCCCAACTGTTGCCACAGGAACGACTTTATCCCTTTCTTTATATTCCTTTAACATATTAATATGGCAAAGTTGAAAAGGTTTCCTCCGTTCAGGAGTTTCCACCAAATAATTAACCTCGCTTATTTTTTCAAAACCTTCCAAGGACCTGAAAATGAAGCTTTTAATGGATTACCTGGAAAAGGCAACAACACCAAGACCTTGTCGCCTTCAGCGAAGTTACGTGTTTTGGTCTTCCTGTCAAAGAAGTATTTCATTCTTCTCTGACTGCACAACAAATTCTCACGAGCAAATTCCCAAGCCTTCGTCATTTTGTCACCCAAATTAGTCAGATAATCTAATAAATTAATCTCAGGAATGTCACCTTCCCATGACTCTCTTACAACATCAAGAGGACCACGAACACAATGTCCAAAACCAAATTAAATGGGGATAAACCAAGAGATTGACTTGGAGCTGAACGAAAAGCAAATAACAAATATGGTAATTCTTTGTCCCACTCAGAACCGTGACTTAAACAATATTTCCTAATCATCGATTTCAGAGTTTGATGAAACCTCTCCAGAGCACCCTGACTTTCTGGATGATATGGAGATGAAGTCACATGTTTAATACCCAATTCTGCCATTTTCTCTTTAAAATATCGACTAACAAAGTTTGTACCACAGTCAGACTGAACCACCTTAGGCATCCCAAACTTAGTGAAAAAAATTAATTAATACCTCAACAATCTTTATGCTTTTAATGGAACGTAGGGGAATGGCTTCTGGATAACGGGACATTTTATCCATCATAGGTGAAAATATACTCATTCCCACTACGAGTCCTGGGCAACGGCCCGACAAGATCAATTATAATTTCTTTAAAAGGTTCAGAAACCACAGGGATGGGACATAAAGGAGCTTTTGGAATAACTTGGTTTGGCTTACCGACCTTCTGACAGATACTACAGCTATTGACAAATTTCTTCACGTCAGATTTCAATTTGGGCCAGTAATAATCCTTGAGCAATTTCCCAGCTGTCTTGTGGATTCCGAAATGACCCATAAACCATTATCATGTGCCAATGACATCAAGCCAATCCTGTGAACATAAGGGAACCATTATTTGTTTTAAAACTTCATGTGCACTGTTACCAGCCTCTCTAGGCCTACTCAACCTGTAAAGAATGTTATTAATTATTTTAAACTTTGGGACTGTTAAATCATCCACTTCGCCCGACTCAACAGGAAGGTTCCCGGAATTCTTGTTTCTGAGCTTTAATTAGCTCTTCCTTTGTCCAGTTTGGAAGGTCTTTACAATGTCAATATTTATCTACAACTAAATTAATACCACTACATTCTAAACTACTCAAATCTACGTCTGTTGTTGACTCTGCAGCGTCAACACCTCTAGCTCTAGAACGAGTAACCACAGCTACTTCATGATTCATTAAATTGGATCAAGTCTTATTTTTATAAAGCCACATCATTTCCAACACAATATCTACTTCTTTAACAGGAAACCTATTCCACAATGGCCAACTTCAACATTCCTGAAAAAGATGGACATTTCAAATGAAAATTGCCGATGGGATATGACTCAACTGAATCAGGAAAGCCAGACAACAAAACAAACTCTTCAAAGTCAGGACAAAATCTGACGGTAATGCCTCTCTTAAAATCAACGACTGTGCCGCTCCCGTGTCACGCAAAATACGAACCACCCACTTTGGACGAATCCACAGACGAGACACTACCACGGGACAAAAACCTTTCAAAACAATTGGTTAGTCATTGTTCAGTCGTTCTCGTTTGGGTTCTTTCTCTTTCTCTTCCTATCAATGCCCATTACTGGCCTATTGTTTGCCTGTTGTGACTTCTTAAAAGGCAAAACACTGACTTTTCACATGCCCCTTCTTGTTACAATAGTAGCATGTCATACTTCTTCACCTTTTCAGGATTAACCATTATAACCCCTGTTACCCCTGTCAGGAGAAAACGATTTATTATTATTAAAATGGGTTATCCTGCCTCCTGGGCTGGTTCTTATTAATATAATTAGGCCTCCCAGAAACCTTATTATAAATACTACCCGGCCCGTTCTAACCACAACCAGGCTTTATTTGTCACTCATCACTCCTAACTCATTTTTATGTGACAAATAATATTCGTCACTAGCAATGGCAACCTCCTGTAAAGTATCAATTTTAATTCTTCCAAATGCACCTTCAACTTATCGGGTACACACCTCTTAAACTCCTCTACAAGTACCAACTCTTTCAACCCTTCAAAGTCGTCGACTTCTTTCGACTTTAATCAATCTTCAGCATATTGCCTCTTACCCCTAGCAAATTCTACGAACGTCTGTTCCCTACCTTTCTGCAAATTCCTGAAACCGCTGTCTATAAGCTTCAGGGACAAGCTCATAAGCCTTTAAAATAATGGCTTTCACATTTTCATAGTCGGATGATAAACTCTCATCCAACGTAACATAAACTTTCTGAGCCCTACCTATCAATTTACTCTGGATAAGTGTCGGTCCAGTACTCCAGGGGCCACTGCAATTTAGCAGCAATTCTCTCAAATGAAACAAAAATTCCGCCACATTACACTCTTGAAAATGTGGCACAAATTTGAGTGCCTCTGACAAATTAATAGTAGGCGTCACCAACATGGTTTGGGGAAGAGGGAGGGGAAACAGGATCCATTAAACGCATTTCTCTCTCCAACTGCCTCTCTCTTTCTCTTTCCTCTGCCCTAAATTTTTCTATATTAAACTCTAGGGTTTTTAACTCAATTTGCTTATTCAAAAGCTCTACAGACTCTTTGGCTGTTTGACTACCTTCATCCCCTCTGTCTTCACTGTATTAACATAATCATACACCTTCAACAACAATAGGCCCTTCCTTACAGATACATCAAATTCAATTTCCAAATGCTGAGCCACCTGCTCCAACTCAAGCCTATCTAACTCTGCCAGCCTTGCTTGCCACCCTTCTCCACTAAGAAGCTCTAAAACATCAACCGTACACATTTGATAAATCAAACCTCAAAACAATACCAAAAAAATATCAAAAATCTGGAGGAGGTGTAAAACTGTTGCCAAAAACAAAATCCCCAGAATTAATTTTGCACACTAGTGAACACTAACAGGTACAAAATATCCTATCAAAACGGTCCCCAATTTGTGATGGCTGGTTTTACCACCACTCAATACTCGATCTCAGAAAGCATTAAAAGTGTTCAAATCACAGGTACTAAGTCCACGGTAGGTGGAATAGTACAAAAAAAAAAAAAAACTATCAACCAATGTGCAAAAACCAATTCAGGGGTAAACAAAACACCAGGAATAAAAACTTAATTTAATACATAAATAACCAGATAGAAATTACACCTGAACCTCAAATACATCAAATAAATGAATAAACACCCTTAATTAATCAATAACAATAATAAACACTTACTACTAAAGATAAACAACACAATTATCCACAAAAGAAGGGGTTCAGACAGGAGGAGGCAAACAAAAAGGAGGAATAACCTGACCAATACACTCTAATATTATACTCCTAAGGTGGTTTCCTCCGTTTCTCAATAATTGGCCGTGATCTGGTTAAAATAGAATCTCCGCGTCCGGAGATTAACAAAGGAAGATATCAAATCACGGCTCCCAGCAATGAGGAATGAATATGGCGTGCTCCGCCAATCAGCACAGATAGCAGGGACAGGCTAAAGATCCGTTTAAGTCCTTGCCAGTGATCAAAAATATAATTTATGTATCACCATACTGTTGGCTCAGAGAGGTCCCCTTGGCTTTATAACTAACCAAGGAGGAGCTGGAAATATGTGGCAGAAAAATCCTGTTGCTTCCAGTAAATCCAAATATATCGGATGATTCAAACAGCTAGCCAATATCTTTCCACACTGTAAGGATGCTCAGAAACGATTCCTCGTTTCGGGACAAAAGGCCCACCAGGAAAACACGGAGCCACCTCCACTCACGCACCAAATATGAAAAACAAAACAGCCATTAGCAAATAGTTTCAAACACACAAACCACCTGAGAGAGGAGAAACGAGCAAACAGACTAATACAGTATTTAACACTCAGGTTTAATCAATAAAGATGTAAAATCAAACAATTAAATGACAACAAGATGACACCTCCTCAAAAAATTAATAAAAAAAAAAAAAAAAAATTGCGTAAAAAAAAATATATATACATATTTCTTAATTCAAAGTCCAGTCAATTTAAAACATATGAAATAATCATATAACAAAAAAAAAAATTATTACATTTCATCTACAGAAATACAAGATGTTATACAAATCTGCGAGAAAAAAATAATCTCATTAAGAATATTACATTAGAAAACAAGGCATTGGAAAGGAGGAGGGGGGGCAAAGAAACAAGGATGCAGCTTACAATATAGGCACCAAAATGATCACAATATCATGAATATACAATGGAGAATTTTTCAACACGGAAAATCTCAAACACCAACACCAAACAAATTTTTACCCCAAAGCTTCTCAAGGGTCTCACCTAAGTATACAACTAAGAGCTACTCGGCTCTAATCCGGATTCCACATATCAGTTCATAGGCCATAGCTATTTTTGCACACTCAAAATTGTTCCACTTTGTGATTCACATCGCTCATTGTAAAAATGTCCAGCGAAAAATAGTTCTGTATATATATATATCACAGTGACAACACACACTCAATCACTTTAAAAGAGTCCTACCGAATACATACACCTATATTGCATAACACAGAGAACATCAACACAGATTTCCCTGCGCAACACCAACACACAAAAAATTCGTGAAGCGTAGTTATGCCTGGAAACATAGAATAACCGGATTAGTACCTAACCACCGAATTAACCACCGAGACCGTATTACACCAGGTCACCAAGAACCTAGACCCCATTATACCAGGTCCCTAAGACCACCAGATACTCATAATGAGTGCACCATACCTATGGGAGGTGCAATTTTACCTTTATGATGACCTTCATACCTAAATATTTATTTCGCGACATTATATCACGCCATCCACCTTACTTAAAATAATACAGCGACCATATTCTGATCACGAGAATCATTTTAACCTTAACCTAATGTTACATTATGCCTATGTATATATACACATATCAACCTCGAGGCATTTAACCAGCTACGGTAACCAAACTTTTCAATAATATTAAATAATTATGTCTTTGTCACCCATCCCAAACAGCGCTTTAAACTTTACATTATCATACTCATAATTATTATGTCGAAGGGGAGCCTAAACCTCGGCCAAGAACACCTTGTGTTCGCTCGTGCCGACCACACGATTGTTAGTAAACGGACACTCTTGATACTAACGTTCATTGTATAGTGATCCACAACTCACCATCTTCGAAAACACTACCACCATAACCAAAATGTAAATAATGAGTGCCGCCCTCTCCCCTCAATCTTTTTTTTTCCACTAAAATAACTACCTCTATTCCTGTAATGAGAAATTATGATTAATACTCTTCAAACTTATTCAATACCTAAACTCATCTACCTACTTCAACAGCACACACACCATAACAAGAACGATACAGATACTACCTTAGTAGCTGCATGGCCCAACGCAGGTCTTTTTATTCAACAATACGCGAGAGACCGTCTGCTACGACATTGTCTTTTCCTGGGATATGGGTAAATTCCAGGTCCCATTCCTGCAGCATAAGGCTCCAGCGCATAAGACGCTGATTTTTATTTTTGTGCCTGTTGAGGAAGGTCAGCGGGTTGTGGTCTGTTAGGATCTTAATAGGGGTGCCTGTGGAAGAAGGATAAATAGAGAAGTGATTAATTGCCAGTACCAGTGCAAGGGTCTCTTTTTCAACAGTCGAATACTTTCGTTGAGCGGGATTTAGTTTCTTTGAGAAGTGCGCAACAGGGTGAGAAACACCCTGCTCGTCCTTCTGTAACAAGACTGCTCCTACACCGACGTCACTTGCGTCGGTGGCAAGCGAAAAAAATAAATAAGGTCAAAATTTGGAGCCCTCAATATCGGGAAACTAAGTAGTACCTTTTTGAGACTTTCAAATGCCTTTTGCGTGTCACTGGTCCAGGTGAACGTTACCTTCTTTTTTAGGAGGTTGGTGAGTGGATCAGCGATGTCAGAAAAATTTTTCACAAATCTACGGTAATAACCTACCAAACCTAAGAATTTTCTGATATCCCTCAGACACGTAGGGATAGACATTTTCTCAATAGCCTCCACATTGACCTTTTTAGGAGCTACCTTACCATTACCCACTACATGACCTAAATATACAACTTTGGCTTTTGCAAACTCACTCTTTTTAAGATTGACCACCAGACCAACTTTCTTCAATACTTCGAACAAGGCTTTAATACGTTTCAAGTGAGTCTCCCAGTCGTCACTATAAATAACAGTGTCATCAATATAAACCACACACCCTTCTAAATCATACACCAACGTATTCATCATTCTTTGAAAAGTGGCGGCGGCGTTTTTCATACCAAACGGCATAACACGACATTGAAATAACCCTTGAGGTGTCACGAAAGCCGACAAAGCTCTTGCTCGTTTCGTCAAAGGAACTTGCCAATAACCTTTTAATAAATCAAATTTACTTATATATTTTGACTTCCCCATGCGATCTATACAATCTTCTATCCGTGGCAAAGGATAGCTATCGGATTTTGTAACCTCATTTACCTTTTGATAGTCAAAACACATACGAAACTCTCCGTCAGGTTTCTTAACCAACACCACAGGTGATGACCAAGGACTTTGCTTGGCTCGATCAAACCGTGTTTTAACATATATTCCACCTCCTTTGCAACAACTTCCTTCTTGAAGGGATTTAACCTATATGGGGATTGTTTCACAGGTGTGGCATTACCAACATCCACGTCATGTTCTACAACAGATGTTCGACCTGGTACATCCGAAAACAATTCTTTATAGCCCAATACCAACTTTTTCAGAGACCTGCACTTCTCGTAACTCAAATGAGAAATTGAACCATCAAGGTTTTCCAAAGAATTCTTATTACCTGATGGCCAATTACCATCATTACCATATTTATCCTCAACTTCCTCTGAAAAAGAATAAAGGTCATTATTACATCTAACCACATCCCCAACTGTTGCCACCGGAACGACTTTATCCCTTTCTTTATATTCCTTTAACATATTTATATGGCAAAGTTGAAAAGGCTTCCTCCTCTCGGGAGTTTCCACCAAATAATTGACCTCGCTAACTTTTTTCAAAACCTTCCAAGGACCTGAAAATGAAGCTTTTAATGGATTACCGGGAAAAGGCAACAACACCAAGACCTTGTCGCCTTCAGCGAAGTTACGTGTTTTGGTCCTCCTGTCAAAGAAGTATTTCATTCTTCTCTGACTGCACAACAAATTCTCACGAGCAAATTCCCAAGCCTTCGTCATTTTGTCACCCAAATTAGTCATGTAGTCTAACAAATTAATCTCAGGAATGTCACCTTCCCATGACTCTCTTATAACATCAAGAGGACCACGAACACAAAGTCCAAAAACCAAATTAAAAGGCGACAAACCTAGAGATTGACTTGGAGCTGAACGAAAAGCAAATAACAAATATGGTAATTCTTTGTCCCACTCAGAACCGTGACTTAAACAATATTTCCTAATCATCGATTTTAGAGTTTGATGAAACCTCTCCAGAGCACCCTGACTCTCTGGATGATATGGAGATGAAGTCACATGTTTAATACCCAACTCTGCCAGTCTCTCTTTAAAATATCGACTAACAAAGTTTGTACCACAGTCAGACTGAATTACCTTAGGCATCCCAAACTTAGTGAAAAAATTGATTAACACCTCAGCTATCTTTATGCTTTTAATGGAACGTAGGGGAATGGCTTCTGGAAAACGGGACATTTTATCCATTATAGTGAAAATATACTCATTCCCACTACGAGTCCTGGGCAATGGCCCGACAAGATCGATTATGACTTCTTTAAAAGGCTCAGAAACCACAGGAATTGGACATAAAGGAGCTTTTGGTATAACTTGGTTTGGCTTACCGACCTTCTGCCAGATACCACAGCTATTGACAAATTTCTTCACGTCAGATTTCAGTTTGGGCCAATAATAATCCTTGAGCAATTTCCCAGCCGTCTTGTGAATTCCGAAATGACCCGCCAAACCATTATCATGTGCCAATGACATCAAGCCAATCCTGTGAACACAAGGGACCATTATTTGTTTTGCAATTTCATGTGCACTGTTACCAGCCTCTCTAGGCCTACTCAACCTATAAAGAATGTTGTTGATTATTTTAAACTTTGGGACTGTCAAATCATCCACCTCGCCTGATTCAGTAGGAAGGTTCCGGAATTCTTGTTTCTGAGCTTTAATTAGCTCCTCCTTTGTCCAGTTTGGAATGTCCTTTACAATGTCAATATTTTCTACAACTAAATTACTAATACCACTACATTCTAAGCTACTCAAATCTACATCTGTTGTTGACTCTGCAGCGTCAACTCCTCTAGCTCTAGAACGAGTAACCACTGCTACTTCGGGATTTATTATTATTGGACAAGTCTGGTTCTTATAGGCCACATCGTTTTCCAACACTATGTCTACTTCCTTAACAGGAAATTTTTCCACTATGGCCAATTTCAACATTCCTGAAAAAGAAGGACATTTCAAATGAAAATTGCCGAGGGGATATGACTCCACCGAATCAGGAAATCCAGACAACAAGACAAATTCTTCACAGTTCAGGACAAAATCTGACGGCAAGGCCTTTCTCAAAATCAACGATTGTGCCGCACCCGTGTCACGCAAAATACGTACGCATTTACACTCGGACGAATTCGCGGACGAGACACGACCTTGAGACAAAAATTTCTCAAAACAACCGGATAGTCATTGCTCATCTGTCCTGCTCGTGATGGGTTCTTTCTCTTTCCTTCCTATACCCATTACTGGCCTATTGTTTGCCTGTTGTGCTTTCTTAAAAATAAAAACACCTGCTTTTCACATGCCCCTTCTTGTTACAATAGTAGCATGTCATACTCTTCACCTTTTCAGGATCATAACCATTATAACCCCTGTTACCCCTGTCAGGAGAAAAGCGATTATTATTATTAGGGTTATCCTGCTTCCTGGGTTGGTTCTTATTTATATAATTAGGCCTATTAGAAACCTTATTATAAATACTACTCCGGCCCGTTCTAACCCAACCAGGCTTTGCATTTGTCACCACTCCTCCCAATTCATTTTTATGTGACAAATAATACTCGTCACTAGCAATGGCAACCTCTTGTAAAGTATCAATTTTCAACTCTTCCAAATGCACCTTAAGTTTATCGGGCACACACCTCTTAAATTCCTCTACAAGCACTAACTCTTTCAACCTTTCAAAGTCGTCGACTTCCTTCGACTTGAATCAATCCTCAGCATATTGCTTCTTACCCCTAGCAAATTCTACGAACGTCTGTTCCCTACCTTTTTGCAGGTTCCTAAACCGCTGTCTATAAGCCTCTGGGACAAGCTCATAAGCCTTCAAAATAATGGCTTTCACATTTTCGTAGTCGGATGATAGATTCTCATCCAACGTAACATAAACTCTCTGAGCCCTACCTATCAGTTTACTCTGTATAAGGGCGGTCCAGTACTCCAGGGGCCACTGTAACTTAGCAGCAATTCTCTCAAAAGAAACAGAAAATTCCGCCACATTACATTCTTGAAAGCTCGGCACGAACTTGAGAGCCTGAGCCAAATTGATAGCAGGCGTTACCAACATATTTGGGGAAGAGGGAGGGGAAGAAGGATCTGTTACCCGCATTTCTCTCTCCAACTGCCTCTCTCTTTCTCTTTCCTCTGCCCTAAACTTTTCCATATTGAATTCTAGGGTTTTTAGTTCTATTTGCTTATTCAAAAGCTCCACCTCTTTGGCTGTTTTCACTTCATCCCCTGCCTTCACTGTATTAACAAATTCGTACACCTGCAATAACAATAGGCCCTTCCTTACAGATACATCAAATTCTATTTCGAAATGTTGAGCCACCTGCTCCAACTCATGCCTATCTAACTCTGCCAGCCTTGCTTGCCACCCTTCTCCACTAAGAAGCTCTAACACATTAACCGTTGACATTTGATAAATCACAAAACAGTACCACCAATTACCAAAAATACCTTACACGAGGAGGTGTAAAAATGTTGCCAAAAACAAGATCCCCAGAATTAATTTTGCACACTAGTGAACACTAACAGGTACGAAATATCCTATCGCGGTCCCCAATCTGTGATGGCTGGTTTTGCCACCACTCAATACTCGATCTCAGAAAGCATTAAAAGTGTTCAAATCACAGGTACTAAGTCCACGGTAGGTGGAATAGTACAAAAAAAAAAAAAAGGGTGTGCAATAATCAATTCAGGGGGGTAAACAAAACACCAGGAATAAAAACTTAATTTAATACATAAATAACCAGATAGAAGTTACACCTGAACCTCACAATACATCAAATAAATGAATAGCCAACACCCTTAATTAATCAATAACAATAATAAACACTCGTACTACTAAAGATAGCCTGCAACACAATTATCCACAAAAGAAGGGGGTTCAGACAGGAGGAGGCAAACAAAAAGGAGGAATAACCTGACCAATACACTCTAATATTATACTCCTAAGGTGGTTTCTCTCCGTTTCTCAATAATTGGCCGTGATCTCTGCAAAAATAGAATCTCCGCGTCCGGAGATTAACAAAGGAAGATATCAAATCACGGCTCCCAGCAATGAGGAATGAATATGGCGTGCTCCGCCAATCAGCACAGATAGCAGGGACAGGCTAAAGATCCGTTTAAGGTGCCTATGCCGTGATCAAAAATATAATTTATGTATCACCATACTGTGGCTCAGAGAGGCCCCCTCGGCTTTATAACTAAGCAAGGAGGAGCTGGAAATATGTGGCAGAAAAATCCTGTTGCTTCCAGTAAATCCAAATATATCGGATGATTCAAACAGCTAGCCAATATCTTTCCACACTGTAAGGATGCTCAGAAACGATTCCTCGTTTCGGCCAAAAGGACCACCAGGAAAACACGGAGCCACCTCCACTCACGCACCAAATATGAAAAAAACAAAACAGCCATTAGCAAATAGTTTCAAACACACAAACCACCTGAGAGGAGGAGAACGAGCAAACAGACTAATACAGTATTTAACACTCAGGTTTAATCAATAATGATGTAAAATCAAACAATTAAATGACAACAAGATGACAATATATAAAGGCATACAGCGGGGTCCACAAAACACATCAAAAAAGGCCATAATTTATTTATATAGGACGTTTCGCACATGTACTATGTGCATCTTCAATCTGCAAATATAACAAATTTCGTTAAAATTTACAAAAAATTATTTTAAAAGATAAAGTTAAAAGGAAAAAAATATTATTTACAAAAATTAAAATTAATAAAACTTGAAACGTATACAGTAAACAGAAACCAGTGCTCAACAAACCATTCAGAGGAGAAGGAGAAGAACGAATGACCAAGACCTGACCCCATCCTACGACTTCAGTTATGATAGATAAAGAGGAGAAGCGGAAACGTTAGAGTTCAAAGACGGAACAAGCCGTTTGATGTATAAGGACTCAAGGGTGGTTAGGTAATCACTATGGCTTGTTCCACCAATAATAGAGAAATGTTTTTTATTTATTTCGATTTTACATATGGAGGCATGGTTCTTTATATTAGAAAATTCTGGTTTACTCAGTTTCTGACCCGTTCTAAAACTGTATCCCACATGGCTACAATATCTCACCTGCAGTAACCTACGGCAAGATCCAACATAGATACCGGGACATCCCGGGCACTTGAATTTATAAATAACGTTAGACCTCATGAAGGTCTGCAGTTTATCCTTGTAGCCAAAGAATACACCGATCTTGAGTGGATTGATTGAGATCAATTGTATCTTAAGGCAGCCAAATTCCTGTTCAATTATTTGTTTAAGTTTGGCTGAAAACTTGTCAAAAATAAACGGGATTGTTGCACATATATTTTTCTTTAAGACATTATAAGAGGGTGACGGATTAGAGAAGTGTTGTGACAGTAGTCTGTTAATGACTTTAAAAACCAAATTTTCAGGATAGGAGTTCTGTAAGAAAAATTTGACTAAAAATAAAATCTCAATATGAAAAAGACACCAACTCGAAGAATAACGAAGAGCCCTATAAACTAAAGTGTATATGGAATTTAGCTTAAAGTTCTTAAAACATGAACTATAGAAGTTGTTAGCAAGTCCAGTGTATGTTTTTTCCTATACACAGATGTAGTAAATTCACCATTGTCTCTGCTTACATTGATATCTAAAAAAGGTAAAGAGTTGTTTTTTTCTTTTTCCATGGTAAAGTTTATATTTTGATGTTGCTAATTCATACGGTCCAGAAACATCTCTCTACGCCAAGGTTCCTTGAACAACGCAAATGTGTCATCAACATATATATCTTCTATAATAGACAGGTTTACACACTTCCGGACAGTTAGTTAAAAAGATTTCTTCTAAAAAAGCCATAAAAAATATTAGCAAACACAGGTCCCAATGGGGAGCCCATGGCAACTCCATCGACCTGCGAAAAGAGCTGACCATTAAAAACAAACATTGAGTGTTGCACAGCAAGCTCAAGAAAAGTCTTAAAATATATGTCTGTTAAAACCATGAAAAACTATATATATCGTCATAAAAATCTTGTCTAAAGTAATGTTGATGGTTTCATTCAGAGGCACATTTGTAAAAAGAGATTCTACATCGAAGCTTGTCATGTGTAGATCACCATCTTGTAGGACTATTTGTTTCTGGAACTCAAAACCATTTTTAAGTGAAAATTGGTTGTAAGCTGAACTCATCAGTAACGAAACAAGGTATTTTGATATGGTATAATATTTGGCTGTTATAGGCTGCCATGATAGGTCTGATAGAACTCCTTCCTTATGTATCTTAGGGAGGCCATAATGAACAATGCTGAAGAACCTGTCACAAAATAGTTTCTGATAAGTAACCTCATCTAAAACACCCTCATTTTTTAATTTTCTCAAAAAATGAACAATTTTATCTTCTTTTTGTAAATTTCCAAGATTTATTCTCGAAGTAATTGAAATTTGAGTGTTGTCTATAAGAATGTTATTAAACCATATCTATATATTTTGTTTATTAAGAAGCACAAAGACTTTGAGCATCTGGTTTACAAATGACCAAACTATCCCGAAACCATGTTTCTGATATTTCAAATCCTCTTTCCTGAAGAACGGGTCCAAGACACTTTTAATTTGGTATAAGTTTTATGTAAAAGAAAAGATGAAACCATGTTACTGATATTTAAGTCATTGATCAAATTTAAACCCTTTGAGTCTCTGAAAAAGCATTTCGAAGGAAAAATAAGTCTGCAAACCATAGGTCTGATATTTGGTAAACAAATCCAAGTCAAACGATAACAAGAACTCCTCTCTTTTGGAAAGAACATAGTTAGAAAAATAAAAAAATACAGTAATTTCTATCGTTTAAAATTAGGAGTAACAACACCTAGGGCTTTTAGTTTCTTTTGATGACGTAACTGTACAGAGGAGAAATCATTTACAAAATCATAAAAAAGTTTCTGATACGAAAAACGGTCAATGTGATAAATATTGAAATAGTTGATCCATGTTGGCTGATATTTGATCGAGTACTCCAATAAGGTTTTGCTTCTCTGAATCTAATTCTTAACAATAGCTCGTCCAGGGCGTTTCTGAGAATTTGATCGATATAACGAGGTCTTGTAGAGCTTGAATCTGACAACTTGTGGTACTATTTTAGAAGACAGTATTGTAAGAAATCCAAGTCACATTTGGCTTTTTGATCCTTTAAGGTCAATTTCTCCAACTTCCTCGAGGTGGTCAGGGTCGATGGAGTAATGAACAATATTGGGACCTGTGTTTGCTAATATTTTTATGGCTTTTTAGAAGAAACCTTTTTAACTAACTGTCCGATATAATGAAAACCTGTCTATTATAGAAGATATGTTGATGACACATTTGCGTTGTTCAAGGAACCTTGGCTTTGAGAGATGTGATTCTGGACCATATTGAAACAACATCAAAATATAAACTTTACCATAGAAAAAGAAAGTCAACAACTCTTTACCTTTTTAGATATCAATGTGAACAGAGACAATGGTGAATTTACTGATATCTGTGTATAGATTTATACACTGGACTTGCTAACAACTTTATAGTTCATGTTTTAAGAACTTTAAGCTGAAATTCCATGTTACTTTATTTATGGGCTCTTCGTTATTCTTCGAGTTGGTGTCTTTTTCATATTGAGATTTTATTTTTAGTCAAATTTTTCTTACAGAACTCTTACTGAAAATTTGGTTTTTAAAGTCATTAACAGACTACTGTCACAACACTTCTCTAATCAGTCACCCTCTTATAATGTCTTAAAGAAAAATATATGTGCAAAATCCATGTTTATTTTTGACAAGTTTTCAGCCAAACTTAAACAAATAATTGAACAGCTTTGATATAATGATACAATTGATCTCAAACCATCCACTGAAGATCGGTGTATTCTTTTATACAAGGATAAACTGCAGACCTTCATGAGGTCTAACGTTATTTAAATTCAATATGAAACCATGTCCCTGATCTATGTTGGATCTTGCCGATTTACTGCAGGTGAGATATTGTGAGCATGCTGGGATACAGTTTTAGAACAATCAGAAACTGAGTAAACCAGAATTTTCTAATATAAAGAACCATGCCTCCATATGAAAAATCGAAATAAATAAAAACATTTCTCTATAATGAACAATGGAACAAGCCATAGTGATTATTTGACCGATTTATCCGAGAGTCCTTATACATCAAACAGCTTGTTAATCTTTTGAACCATCTAACGATTTCCGAGAGTCGAAAGACTTTTTATCTATCATAACTGAAGTCAATAGGATGAAACCAGGTCTTGATATTTGATCGTTCTTCTCCTTCTCCTCTGAATGGTTTGTTGAGCACTGGTTTCTGTTTACTGTATACGTTTCAAGTTTTATTAATTTTAATTTTTGTAAATAATATTTTTTCCTTTTAACCGAGATCTTTTAAAATAATTTTTGTAAATTTTAACGAAATTTGTTATATTTGCAGATTGAAGATGCACATAGTGAAACCATGTTAACTCCTATTTGATAAATTTATGGCCGATGTGTTTTGTGGACCCCATGCATGAAATCCTTTATATAGCTATATATAATGAATATATATTGAAACCATGTTACTGATATTTGATCGATTTATCCGATAGTCGAATATACTTTGAGCAGCTGTGATATAATGAACAATATTGAAACCATGTTACTGATATTTGATCGATTTATCCATAGTCGAATATAGACTTTGAGCAGCTGTGATATAATAAACATATATTGAAACCATGTTACTGATATTTGATCGATTTATCCGATATATCGAATATATATTGATATATACATATAAATAATATACAATATTGAAACCATGTTATGATATTTGATCGATTTATCCGAGAGTCGAAATACTATATATCTATGTGATATATATATAACAATATTGAAACCATGTTACATGATATTTGATCTATTTATCCGAGAGTCGAAAGACTTTGAGCATATATGTGATATAATGAACAATATTGAAACCATGTTACTGATATTTGATCGATTTATCCGAGATCGAAATATACTTTGAGCAGCTGTGATATAATGAACAATATTGAAACCATGTTACTGAATTGTGAAATGACCAATTTATTAGAGACGAAAGACCCCGAGCAGCTGTGATATAAAAAATATTGAAACAGTTAGTGATTCATTTGACGCTGTTTATCCATGTTTAGTACTAGCCCCTTGGGTCAAATGTGATATAATGAACAATAACCCCTGAAACCATGTTACTGATATTTGATCGATTTAGTACTAGCCCTGAGTCGAAATGACCGTTTTAGTACAGCTGTGATATAATGAACAATGCTGAAACCCCCTGTTACTGATATTTGATCGATTTACTCCGAGAGTTCAAAAGACTTTGAGCAGCTTAGTACTATAATGAATCAAATATTTAAACATTTGATCCCCACTGATATTTGATCGATTTATCCTAGCCCGGGATGATATGTTTGAGCAGTTGCTGATATAATGAACAATATTGAAACCATGTTACTGATATTTGATCGATTTATACGAGACTCGAAAGACTTTGAGCAGCTGTGATATAATAACAATATTGAAACCATGTATATGATATTTGATCGATTTATCCGAGAGTCGAAAGACTTTGAGCAGCTGTGATATAATGAACAATATTGAAACCATGTTACTGATATTTGATCGATTTATCCGAGAGTCGAAAGACTTTGAGCAGCTGTGATATAATGAACAATATTGAAACCATGTTACTGATATTTGATCGATTTATCCGAGAGTCGAAAGACTTTGAGCAGCTGTGATATAATGAACAATATTGAAACCATGTTACTGATATTTGATCGATTTATCCGAGAGTCGAAAGACTTTGAGCAGCTGTGATATAATGAACAATATTGAAACCATGTTAAAAATATTTGATCGAAATCCGAAATAAAAGTCTTTGAGCAGCTGTGATATAATGAACAATATTGAAACCATGTTACTGATATTTGATCGATTTATCCGAGAGTCGAAAGACTTTGAGCAGTTAATGTGAAATTCATCCAAAATGGATCCGGTCTTTCTATTTCTATTAATTGTAGCATGACTTCACAGACAATTGAATATATACAGTTTTATAATGTCCCATATACATACATCGAAATCAAAGTAAGATTATAAAGGGGTTTTCTTCCTGTACACAAAGACACACACGTGCACCATCTTTATCAGTACTCCACGAAACAACTATCAATATAAAGATGATAAACACTTTCCTGGTTGTTTCCTAACAATAAATGGTAATGGAAATGATTTTACTAGCTTTCGGAAGGGAACATTCCATTCTTTCTTTCAAACACGATATCAAGACACTGTTTGAAAGTGCAAGGTGCAGAATGATTCAAACAACCCTTTAAATAAAACAGATTCTTAAACTTTTAACCCCAAAAAGGGAAAATGTAATAATTTTAAAGCCCAGTGTCATAGGACCAATTCAGAATTGCTGCATCGTTCAGCCAAATTAAACATGACAGACAGACAGACAGACAGCAAAGGAACGACAGATTCCTCTCCTGTGCCAGTGACATCCAGCAACGAAGGTGAACACCAATACCCATCAAAGACTCTTCCCATCACCACCTACTCCGTCGGACTCATAACGACCGTCTCCTCTTCCCCAGGTCCTTAGCGATCTGCTACACTCATGACCTTCCGGAATTTACGTGAAAAGAAATTATTTCTATTTATGGAATCTAAAATGACGAGGCATAAATAAAACTGCTAAAAAATCAAAATTCAAAGATGTACCCAAACGAGATGGGAAAAATCAAATGAATGAATGAACGGTAGAATTTAACATCATCATTATAATTAACGTAATATACACAATCAAAACAATCTCAGAATCTTCATCACACACATTTTAGATGTAACCGAAGAGTAGCGATGAGATATACACGCAGATTACAAATATATCAACAGTTGTAATAATGAAAACACTTTAATAAGATTATGCCATAATAAATTAACAAAACCTGTTCTCAATAACAGTGTACGATTGAATATTACTACAGGGACCTCTTTAAGAAATGGGGAACAAAGGCCCTCGAACGGCGACCTTCTTTCTGAGACGTGATGCACCTAATCAACGGTACTTTTCTCAGGCACGACGGAACGGAAAGCTAAGTTCATAGTCTACGATCATTGTGCAAGATTCATTACTTTTGAGAGAGAGAGAGAGAGAGAGAGAGAGAGAGAGAGAGAGAGAGAGAGAGAGAACAGACGTGTGTGATCAAAAGCCCCCAAATGCCGTAACATTATCATCACTGAAAACAGTGTTCAAAGTGTCGCAAGATATTCTCTCTCTCTCTCTCTCTCTCTCTCTCTCTCTCTCTCTCTCTCTCTCTCTCTCAGGCCAATGCCAAGTTTACATTCGCGTACACTTCACCTTGGCATCGTGCCATCAGCAGACACTGGTGACAGTCGTCAATGATGTCATTACTGATTCAAACGTTTTTACTGAGCTACGCAAGTGAAATATCACAGCCTCAGGACACACAAAGGACGTTAGAAAAAAAAAAACTCTAAAATGAATTGAAAAATTCCACCGGTATCGCACACTGCTGAGCCTCCAGAAATCCTTGTAATGGAGTACCTCCCATCTTCGCCCCAAGACTAAGGTAGTTACCGAATTCCAAGAGCCCAAGACTGGGGCATTCAATCAGCAAGTACTTCACAGTCAAGGAGGCCAAAGAATCGTCACAAAATGGTTGGTGATCACAGCCATCAAGTATCTATGTGAAAGGGGAGTGTTAGCAACTTGGTACTTCTCTCATTATGTCTTCTGGGCGTATTCCAATCCTACATTTTAACTGGATCTGCTAAGTCCTAACGCTGGTGGTATACAAGTTTCAAACCGAACTGATAACATTACGGTAAAAATGTACTGACCCTGTGATTCTACCCTTATTAACTCTAGACAAATATCACAATGTAAATGCAAATTTTTACAAAGGTCGCAGAGCCAGTGCCCTAATGGACTACAACGGCAAACCAAACTTCAATATACTGAGAGCATCAAAAAAGATTCAAAACATTCCAAACCTGATAAAATGGTTCATTTTCAATCCCCAAAAGTTTTTTTGGGTGTTCGCAAAACTCCATAAAATTTATCTGGTGGCCGACGACATAAATTTGTGTACAAGTCTTAAAGTATTCTGGTCGTATTATAATCTTTGAGGAAAATTTATAAACATTTCTGCACAAAAAGCAGATTCTGGAATCCGTCATCATTAATTAAACCAACGATATGAACTTGTCAAACAGGTACTGGACGCTAAGGTGTATGGGAAAGCTGGATCTCTCTCTCTCTCTCTCTCTCTCTCTCTCTCTCTCTAAATAAAAGAAATCACCATATATACGCACTTGTATTGAGAGAGAGAAAAAACACTGATGTAAAGTTCGTAAGCTTAGTTAGTGTCTTGACAAGTGGTTCCCATTTGTTATAGTTTACTAAAACACACTTTTCTCTTTCATATCAACAGTTATGAGGTAATAAACTCAAACTGAGAGAGAGAGAGAGAGAGAGAGAGAGAGAGAGAGAGAGAGAGAGAGAGGAATGTCGTTTAATGCATAATTCTTCACGAGAATGAACATTTTACATACGTACTTGAATTACTGCAACCATGAATAGATAAATAAATATAATGGTATAGAAACATAACAAATTATACAGAAAATATTACGCTTTTGAAAATTCCAACTTTTCTTTAAATGAAAATATCCCTGGATTCCAGTCATAACTTTCCATAATATGTTTACAAACACACAAGTAACCAGCATCCATAAATCTTCCTTGGCTGATGTCATAAAATATTTTTGACAATTGATTCAAATTTGTTTGGATCACGACAGCCTCGACCCATAATATTTGAATTACTGATGACTGAAAACAATGTCAGCCTAAAGCCAACACTCAAAACGAAAAAAACCACCCTTTCAATGACACTGTGGGATACACAGTCACCAGACGGGACGGCAAAGCGTCAGTTGGTTCACAGAAAAGCGAAGGAAGGGGAAAAAGTGACACATCAGGTTTATACAAACTCACGAATCGAGCTTTTCTCAAACAACACCGAAGCTGGTTTGGTTTCTCTGGCATGATTTAATTGGGAATGTAGCACAAACTAACGCACCCCTAGATTCCAGCCTTCCCGGCAGAGGTTCATTCTGGAATTTCCTTTCAGAGACAAATCAACGCACTGACTTGTTATGTAAACACTCCGCATAAAGGGTAAACTGAGGATTCGCGGAGAGAGAGAGAGAGAGAGAGAGAGAGAGAGAGAGAGAGAGAGAGAGAGAGAGAGAGGGGTTACTACATAGGAATGGAGAGGCGCACCCGAAACGTGTAGGATCAAAGCAAAAAGATGGGAAAACGTGTAAGTTAGACGCAAAGAGATATTACCGTGAACCGGAAAGGCCTGTACCCTTGAAATTGCTGTTAATGAAACAGAAACAAAAAGGAGTAGGAAGTAGGACCTGAAATCAAACGAATTAATTTCATTCTCGTTTGCAAAATTCTTCTCTCTCTCTCTCTCTCTCTCTCTCTCTCTCTCTCTCTCTCTCTCTCTCTCTCTCTGTGGACAAACGTTGATCATATATTTACCCGATACAATGACAAAAGCAGATCAGTTTAAAAATCCATATCTTTATTTATGGTACCATAATATGTTCCCATAAAATAATGCTTGAAAAAGTGTCAAAAATGTCGGTGCAGATTCTGTACCAGAAATTTTCCCTGCTCTAAAGTTAATCAAGCAAATGTATTTCATATTACATTGTTGGGGGCAATAAACGAGAGAAAACTTGAACACATCTGTCTTTGTGAAATGTAGGCTACTACAGCTTCATTATTTCTCTTTCTAGTCTAAGGATTCTGCCACACTTATTTCCGTACTTCACTAATATTTACTATGTATACATTTCTTTTCTTTCAACCATTTATTTGTTTTAGTGGAGTTGCTACCCTCAGGAATCATGTCTATATATATATATATGTATATATATATATATATATATATATATATATATATATATATATATATATATATATATATATATATATATATATATATATATATATATATATATATATATATATATATATATATATATATATATATATATATATATATATATATATAGCATATGTAAACAGGACTCCTCCCCTCTCTCTCTCTCAACCTTGACAATCATTCACCCTTTTTATGAATGGAAACGAGCTGACTAATTGCATTCTGTGTCTCATCTCATGTACATGCAATTGGAGAGGATCAGGTTACGAGTGGAATTGCAAAATCAATCGGTCAATTAATGAAACTTAGGCGGGCGAGTCTTTTTTTTGGGCCGTGTCTTTTGGCGCTTCCGAAACGAGGTTTGTGCGTCAGGATGTTCAATCCTTTTCAATCCTGTTTAATCCTGATTTCATGCCAACATCCAGATCAGTTATTTCATAAACGCCCATGCAATGATCCCCTGGTCCTATTTATGGCATTGGGACTGGATAACGTATTTGCCTTCTCATTTAAGTTATTCCTGTTGATATACGCATGTTTTCTCACTAATTTATTCACAAACGTTCATATTGTTGGTGGCTTTGTCGTTTTAGTTGTCTGTAAAAGAAAACCATTGTGCCAGCTTTGCCTCCTCTCCATCCCCACTTTTGATGTCTGTCTGCCCTCACATCTTAACAACTGTATATATACAAGTAAAATAAAATGACCTAATATATTATATCTGTTATCATATATATAACACTAAATATAAACAACCTATATATTGTTCATTGTAACCTTTTGTTTATGTTTTCTTCTCTCGTCCTATATAATGTGTTCTTGAAAACTTCTGTTTTAGTCGTGTTATTGCTAAAGGGTCCTGTGCATTCCCCCGTTTTTATTTGTCTTAATACGATTTTTAATTATTTTTGTAAGAAGTTTTTAATCATTGCAGACAATTGACTATAGTCGCATTTTCAAGGTCTGCAATGATTAAAAAACTTTTCCTTCGCCTAGATTAAAAATCATATATAAAACATCGATATATAAATCATAAGACAAATAAAAACGGGGAATAGGTTTATTATGCCGACTTTTCACGACAATAAAGTCGCATTTTCAAGGCTAGCAATAACACGAAAAAATCACATAAAAACATCGTTTTAAATCAAGAACACAGGAAGAATAGCAAGATAGGACGAGAGAAGAAAAACATAAACAAGAGCAAGATAGGTTAAAAACATAAACAAAAGGTTAAGCAATGAACAACTGTACAGAGGTTGTTTGAGTATTTAGTGTTGGGACCGTCTTGTTTATGATAACAGATTCTAATATATTAAGGTCATTTTCATTTTGGACTTGTCCTATTATACAAAAATCTTTATAATTAACATCAGTTTTGCACATTTTTACATGCGTTCTTATATTTCAGTGGTCTGGATTAGACAGTTTACATCCAGTTCTGTAGCTTACACCCTTATGAGAATCTATGCGAATCCGTAGTAGCCTCCTCGTGCATCCGACGTAAATCCCACGATCACATCCTGGGCAAACATATTTATAAACGATGTTCGAAGACAAGAGATGGCTAAGACGACCCTTGAATTTAAATATCGATCCGATAGTGCGTGGATTCTTGGGTATCAGTTTCAGGTCTACAGCTGCGAACGTTCTTTGAAATATGGCAATAAATTTCTTCCTAAAGGTGTTGTCATTTAGGTAGGGAAATTTGCATACATTTTCATTTTCGGTACTGTTGCGATGGTAGGAGTTGGATTCATTCTGGCAGTCAACATTTTATAGAACCTTCTGGAGACTAGCCTCGTAGGAAAACAGTTATTCCTGAAATAAGTAGTTTAGAATGTAATTTCAATATGAAACAAGACCCAGGTTGAGGAATGAGTAAAAGCTCTATGTAATAAAGTTGAAATAGTATTCATTTTGAAGTTGAAAAAACAAGAAATATAGAAATTCATACTCAACCCTGTAAAAATCGAGGAAAGGGAACTTATTATTCGTCTCCTTCTCCAGAGTAAAGTTAATGTTAGGATGCTGCTGGCTGTTCACAAAATCTCAAAAGAGTTCTGCTTCGCGCTCGTGTCGGAACAGAGCAAACGTGTCGTCTACTGCAGGGTCTATACAGATAGGACCCTGGTCTACTCTACTGTACTGTACATACCTCCGGCAAAATAAAGGGGGAGCGAAGGATGTTGTGATACATGACTCAGCATCATAATGCACTGTTATCGTGACCTGGTCTTGAAAGGAGATGAGATACAGTGCAGCATGGTTACAGTGCAACATGAAGTCTTGAGAGCATCACGTACGCTTGGTGATTACGACGGCGTTGGTGTTTAAGCAGGATGTGGAGTAATAAGTGTTTCATTTTGCCATGTGTATTTTTCTATATGCACTCCTTAATTTGTTTGACTGATCCCATATATTACTGATAAAACGATGCGGTTTAATTTCTTTTTATTTCCAGGACTGGTAACTTATCCAGTTACATAAGATTTTCTATGCTTGTGTGATTGGTGTCATGATAACCAAGAGGCTTGTATCTACAGTACTATATCTCATCTTTAATACATTTATATATGAAAGTCAATCGAGTGTTCATTACCTACCTATCTTTCATTAAAAAGATGCCAAAATACTTAAATTTCCTAGCTGAATGAATTATATTTAACGAAGCTGAAAGTCGTTACCTTCTCGCTTTTGGGCTAAGTCAACACTGATGGCCAATTCTGATAAACACACTTGGAAAGTTAAGTAACTTCTTATTCTGAACACATAGAAGGGACCTCTATCTCTTCCCAATTTCATTTTTAGCAAAGATGTTTCCGTCTACCTGGCTGGCTCTCTCTTTATTTGTCTCCCACCTTTCAATCTGTCAAGAGGATTCTATTCTTCGCGTTCTACCAGTCATGTGTTTGAAGCCTCTCTCAGCCGATGTCATCGAAGTGAAGCTGTTTTCCAATGCAGGGGTATTTATTTACCTAAGCCTTATCTTGAAGCAGCAAGAGTTAAGAGGCTCCAAATCCGTTTCATGCTTAGCGTGACACTAGAGCCGTCTTTTCCTTTGATATTAGCCAGTGCAGGATTAGGGCCTGAATCTGATGCCGTCACTGTCAGGTAATCCGATCAAAATCTATATTTTAATTGATGACACGAACTACGCCCCTCTAGTTATGACAATGATTTCTAACTATTAATAAGAGGAGGATTGCCAGAAAATGTTGGTAAGAAAACAAGTATATATTATATATATGTATGCATATATATATGCATATATACTGTATATACATACTATATATATATATATATATATATATATATATATATATATATATATATATATATATATATATATATATATATATATATGTGTGTGTGTGTG
>NC_089788.1:38484455-38529455 GCF_040412425.1 Macrobrachium rosenbergii
TTTATTTATATTATATGTTTAAAATGACACCATTGCCTCTCTTGACACTGCTCTGTCACTTTACTTATGCCTTCTGGACGAAACACTTTTTCGAGCCTCATGTTTCTGGAGGGCAACGTTATTCATTGATTAACTCTGCAAATTATGCTTAATTCTTATTAGCTAAAGATTTTTCTTCATCCTGCTTTCAAATAACGTCTTAAATGGTCATTTCTGTTCGGTGCCTTACTTTGTTTTAGAAGAATTTTCATCTGCGACTTTATTTCTCTGAGATCACCTTTTTGTTTACTGATAGATATCTCGCAACTTTGTCTTAGATCCAAAATCAGACTAATAACTTTTTCATTTAGTGATTGTGTAGTATTGCTCTTTTTACTGCTTCGATCTGTCTGTTTTATTTATATCTATATGTTGATAATTATCTTATTTTTCTTTTAATTATATCATCCCTTTTTCTCTCACCCTAAACGGAAAGCGAATTCATCCAAAACACTTCAAATTTTAAGGTCGTGACTTTGCGCTATAAATCTCTCCTCCGTATTGCAAGGCTGTGCAACATCTGAAATCTGTTCTGCAACAGGATTTCCTGAGCTTACAAATTATGAAGATGTTTTGAACTTTTATCTTATTAGGATGGCTGATATATAAAATTCATTTTGGGCGAAAAAGAAAAACAAATAAAAAATGCGTCGAAGTTTCTTCGTCGCAATCGAGTTTTCTGTACAGCTTATAATCAAGGCCACCGAAAACAGATCTATCTTTCGGTGATCTCTGTATAATGCTGTATGAGCCACGGCCCGGTGGTGGCCTATCCTATATCGTTGCCAGAAGCACGGCTTTGGCTAACTTTACCTTAAATAAAATAAAAACTACTAAAGCAAGAGGGCTGCAACTTGGTATGTTTGATGATTGGAGGCTGGATGATCAACATAGCAATTTGCAACCCTCTAGCCTCCTCGGTAGTTTTTAAGATCTGAGGGCGAACAGAAAAAGTGCGGACAAAACAATGCGGACGGACGGACAAAGCCGGTACAATAGTTTTCTTTTACAGAAAACTAAAAAGGTGGGGACGAACACATTATTCGAAGACAACACTGAATGCAAGTGGTTTCCTGACCCTCTCTGCATCATTTGGTAATTTAGTTTGTTTCCTTACACGAATCTATTGTTTTATTCAGTTGGTAATTTAGTTTGTTTCCTTACACGAATCTATTGTTTTATTCAGTTGGTAATTTAGTTTGTTTCCTTACACGAATCTATTGTTTTATTCAGTTGGTAATTTAGTTTGTTTCCTTACACGAATCTATTGTTTTATTCAGTTGGTAATTTAGTTTGTTTCCTTACACGAATCTATTGTTTTATTCAGTTGGTAATTTAGTTTGTTTCCTTACACGAATCTATTGTTTTTCATTGGTAATTTAGTTTGGTAATTCTAGTTTTATTCAGTTGGTAATTTAGTTTGCTTCACTTACACGAATCTATTGTTTTATTCAGTTGGTAATTTAGTTTGTTTCACACCAATTACACCAGTCTATTGTTTTATTCAGTTGGTAATTTAGTTTGTTTCACACGAATCTATTGTTTTATTCAGTTGGTAATTTAGTTTGTTTCCCTTACACGAATCTAGTTGTTTTATTTCCTTACACGAATCTATTGTTTTATTCAGTTGGTAATTTAGTTTGTTTCCTTACACGAATCTATTGTTTTATTCAGTTGGTAATTTAGTTTGTTTCCTTACACGAATCTATTGTTTTATTCAGTTGGTAATTTAGTTTGTTTCCTTACACGAATCTATTGTTTTATTCAGTTGGTAATTTAGTTTGTTTCCTTAATCTATTGTTTTATTCAGTTGGTAATTTAGTTTGTTTCTATTATTGTTTTATTCAGTTGGTAATTTAGTTTGTTTCATACACGAATCTATTGTTTTATTCAGTTGGTAATTTAGTTTGTTTCACACACGAATCTATTGTTTTATTCAGTTGGTAATTTTGTTTCCTTATTCAGTTTTATTCAGTTGGTAATTTAGTTTGTTTCCTTACACGAATCTATTGTTTTATTCAGTTGGTAATTTAGTTTGCTTCCTTATCTATTGTTTTATTCAGTTGGTAATTTAGTTTGTTTCCTTACACGAATCTATTGTTTTATTCAGAATTTAGTTGTTTTTATCTATTGTTTTATTCAGGTAATTTAGTTTGTTTCCTCTATACACGAATCTATTGTTTTATTCAGTTGGTAATTTAGTTTGTTTCCTTTGTTTTACACGAATCTATTGTTTTATTCAGTTGGTAATTTAGTTTGTTTCCTTACACGAATCTATTGTTTTATTCAGTTGGTAATTTAGTTTGTTTCCTTACACGAATCTATTGTTTTATTCAGTTGGTAATTTAGTTTGTTTCCTTACACCACTATTGTTTTATTCAGTTGGTAATTTAGTTTGTTTCTATTGTTTTATTCAGTTGGTTGTTTGTTTCAAATCTATTGTTTTATTCAGTTGGTAATTTAGTTTGCTTCCTTACACGAATCTATTGTTTTATTCAGTTGGTAATTTAGTTTGTTTCCTTACACGAATCTATTGTTTTATTCAGTTGGTAATTTAGTTTGTTTCCTACACGAATCTATTGTTTTATTCAGTTGGTAATTTAGTTTGTTTCCTTACAATCTATTGTTTTATTCAGTTGGTAATTTAGTTTGTTTCCTTACACGAATCTATTGTTTTATTCAGTTGGTAATTTAGTTTGTTTCCTTACACGAATCTATTGTTTTATTCAGTTGGTAATTTAGTTTGTTTCACTTACAATGAATCTATTGTTTTATTCAGTTGGTAATTTAGTTTGTTTCCTTACACCAATCTATTGTTTTATTCAGTTGGTAATTTAGTTTGTTCCTTACACGAATCTATTGTTTTATTCAGTTGGTAATCTATTGTTTTATTCAGTTGGTAATTTAGTTTGTTTCCTTACACCAGTCTATTGTTTTATTCAGTTGGTAATTTAGTTTGCTTTTCCTTACACGAATCTATTGTTTTATTCAGTTGGTAATTTAGTTTGTTTCCTTACACGAATCTATTGTTTTATTCAGTTGGTAATTTAGTTTGTTTTGTTTTATTCAGTTGAAATTTAGTTTGTTTCCTTTGTTTTGTTTTATTCAGTTGGTAATTTAGTTTGTTTCCTTACACGAATCTATTGTTTTATTCAGTTGGTAATTTAGTTTGTTTCATACACGAATCTATTGTTTTATTCAGTTGGTAATTTAGTTTGTTTTATTCAGTCAGTTGTTTTATTCAGTTGGTAATTTGTTTAGTTTGTTTCCTTACACGAATCTATTGTTTTATTCAGTTGGTAATTTAGTTTGTTTCCTTTACACGAATCTATTGTTTTATTCAGTTGTTTTGTTTCAACACGAACCTATTTTTATTCAGTTGGTAATTTAGTTTGTTTCCTTACACGAATCTATTGTTTTATTCAGTTGGTAATTTAGTTTGTTTCCTTACACGAATCTATTGTTTTATTCAGTTGGTAATTTAGTTTGTTTCCTTACACGAATCTATTGTTTTATTCAGTTGGTAATTTAGTTTGTTTCCTTACACGAATCACGTTTTATTCAGCTAATTTAGTTTGTTTTATTCAGTTGTTGTAATTTAGTTTGTTTCCTTAGAATTTCTATTGTTTTATTCAGTTGGTAATTTAGTTTGTTTCCTTACACGAATCTATTGTTTTATTCAGTTGGTAATTTAGTTTGTTTCCTTACACGAATCTATTGTTTTATTCAGTTGGTAATTTAGTTTGTTTCCTTACACGAATCTATTGTTTTATTCAGTTGGTAATTTAGTTTGTTTCCTTACACGAATCTATTGTTTTATTCAGTTGGTAATTTAGTTTGTTTCATTACACGAATCTATTGTTTTATTCAGTTGGTAATTTAGTTTGTTTCCTTACACGAATCTATTGTTTTATTCAGTTGGTAATTTAGTTTGTTTCCTTACACGAATCTATTGTTTTATTCAGTTGGTAATTTAGTTTGTTTCCTTACACGAATCTATTGTTTTATTCAGTTGGTAATTTAGTTTGTTTCCTTACACCAGTCTATTGTTTTATTCAGTTGGTAATTTAGTTTGTTTCCTTACACGAATCTATTGTTTTATTCAGTTGGTAATTTAGTTTGTTTCCTTACACGAATCTATTGTTTTATTCAGTTGGTAATTTAGTTTGTTTCCTTACACGAATCTATTGTTTTATTCAGTTGGTAATTTAGTTTGTTTCACACGAATCTATTGTTTTATTCAGTTGGTAATTTAGTTTGTTTCCTTACACGAATCTATTGTTTTATTCAGTTGGTAATTTAGTTTGCTTCCTTACACGAATCTATTGTTTTATTCAGTTGGTAATTTAGTTTGCTTCCTTACACGAATCTATTGTTTTATTCAGTTGGTAATTTAGTTTGCTTCCTTACACGAATCTATTGTTTTATTCAGTTGGTAATTTAGTTTGTTTCCTTACACGAATCTATTGTTTTATTCAGTTGGTAATTTAGTTTGTTTCACACGAATCTATTGTTTTATTCAGTTGGTAATTTAGTTTGTTTCCTTACACGAATCTATTGTTTTATTCAGTTGGTAATTTAGTTTGTTTCCTTACACGAATCTATTGTTTTATTCAGTTGGTAATTTAGTTTGTTTCCTTACACGAATCTATTGTTTTATTCAGTTGGTAATTTAGTTTGTTTCCTTACACGAATCTATTGTTTTATTCAGTTGGTAATTTAGTTTGTTTCCTTACACGAATCTATTGTTTTATTCAGTTGGTAATTTAGTTTGTTTCCTTACACGAATCTATTGTTTTATTCAGTTGGTAATTTAGTTTGTTTCCTTACACGAATCTATTGTTTTATTCAGTTGGTAATTTAGTTTGTTTCCTTACACGAATCTATTGTTTTATTCAGTTGGTAATTTTAGTTTGTTTCCTTACACGAATCTATTGTTTTATTCAGTTGTAATTTAGTTTGTTTCCTTACACGAATCTATTGTTTTATTCAGTTGGTAATTTAGTTTGTTTCCTTACACGAATCTATTGTTTTATTCAGTTGGTAATTTAGTTTGTTTTACACGAATCTATTGTTTTATTCAGTTGGTAATTTAGTTTGTTTCCTTACACGAATCTATTGTTTTATTCAGTTGGTAATTTAGTTTGTTTCCTTACACGAATCTATTGTTTTATTCAGTTGGTAATTTAGTTTGTTTTATTGTTTTATTCAGTTGGTAATTTAGTTTGTTTCCTTACACGAATCTATTGTTTTATTCAGTTGGTAATTTAGTTTGTTTCCTTACACGAATCTATTGTTTTATTCAGTTGGTAATTTAGTTTGCTTCCTTACACGAATCTATTGTTTTATTCAGTTGGTAATTTAGTTTGTTTTTAATTACACGAATCTATTGTTTTATTCAGTTGGTAATTTAGTTTGTTTCCTTACACGAATCTATTGTTTTATTCAGTTGGTAATTTAGTTTTTCCTTACACGAATCTATTGTTTTATTCAGTTGGTAATTTAGTTTGTTTCTTTACACGAATCTATTGTTTTATTCAGTTGGTAATTTAGTTTGTTTCCTTACACGAATCTATTGTTTTATTCAGTTGGTAATTTAGTTTGTTTCCTTTATTGTTTTATTCAGTTGGTAATTTAGTTTGTTTCCTTACACGAATCTATTGTTTTATTCAGTTGGTAATTTAGTTTGTTTCCCTTACACGAATCTATTGTTTTATTCAGTTGGTAATTTAGTTTGTTTCCTTACACGAATCTATTGTTTTATTCAGTTGGTAATTTAGTTTGTTTCCTTCTATTGTTTTATTCAGTTGGTAATTTAGTTTGTTTCCTTACACGAATCTATTGTTTTATTCAGTTGGTAATTTAGTTTGTTTCCTTACACGAATCTATTGTTTTATTCAGTTGGTAATTTAGTTTGTTTCCTTACACGAATCTATTGTTTTATTCAGTTGGTAATTTAGTTTGTTTCTACACGAATCTATTGTTTTATTCAGTTGGTAATTTAGTTTGTTTCCTTACACAATCTATTGTTTTATTCAGTTGGTAATTTAGTTTGTTTCTACGAACCTATTGTTTTATTCAGTTGGTAATTTAGTTTGTTTCCTTAATCTATTGAATCTATTGTTTTATTCAGTTGGTAATTTAGTTTGTTTCCTTACACGAATCTATTGTTTTATTCAGTTGGTAATTTAGTTTGTTTCCTTACACGAATCTATTGTTTTATTCAGTTGGTAATTTAGTTTGTTTCCTTACACGAACCTATAGTTTTATTCAGTTGGTAATTTAGTTTGCTTCCTTACACGAATCTATTGTTTTATTCAGCTGGTAATTTAGTTTGTTTCCTTACACGAATCTATTGTTTTATTCAGCTGGTAATTTAGTTTGTTTCCTTACACGAATCTATTGTTTTATTCAGTTTCTCTTCTCTTCTCTTCAGTCCGTCAACTTTCTTCCTGTTTTAGAGGCTTTTGTCAACAAGAATAATAATTAAGGACAAATGTAAACTCCTCATTAACGAATTAATAGCATTTTCGCTGGTCCGCTGGTATACTGGTTAGTGTCGTGGTATGCCACTCAGAAGTCGCGGGTTAGTGTCTCCCCCAAGGTAATGAAAAATCACTGGCTCTGTATCACTACCAGTTACTGATGCAGTGTGGGGTCTGCGTTGGGAGGCTGAAACCAACATTCTTTGCAAGCTTAAATTGCAAGTCAATGGCCCCTTTGGTGTGCTTGTTCCATGTGAATAGGTTTCACCTACTGAAACAAACATAATAATAATTATAAAATAATAAGAAAAAATGTTTTAGTATAAGTAAACACTTCTGCAAGGGGGAAAATATTAAACACCCCAGAGGCTTATATATGAAAATGAAATTCTTAAAAAATGACTGTAATCCTTTAAAGAAAATTAATACGGCCCATTAAATTTGCATTAACTTTAAACATTCATAAATTCTTTTAAACCCAAAATTATTCTATCCAACTGACTCAGTTCTAATAAAAATTGTAAAGATTTTATAGAGGAAAAGTACTAAAAACTTTCGCTGCCTAATTACAAATTCAAATGACCCATTAAAAATATAGTTTCTTTGATTATATAGCTCAAAGTCTTTGTTAAACTACAATATTTATCAATCCCATATTCACGCTTACTCATTAAAATTTAACAAATCGTAATATTCATGAAAATCACAGGGGCAGTCAAGCATCATTGTATTACATCAAACCGTTTATCGATGCATACATTTCCTGAAAAGACAAAACTATTGTAAAGATGTTTCTATCTTTTTTTTATAAGCTCTTGAAATTCATTAAAAGGAAATCATCCTTGAATGCGAGCATATATAGTTTTCTCATAATGTTTAAGCTATTTCCTTTTTGTTGAGTCAATTGCGTGTATTCTTATATACCCCAAAACGGTGCTTTTCGAAAAGGACCGATTCTTATCGGAACAGATGACAGCGCACTTTCTTTTATAACAAGATTTTTTTTGTTTATGGGGGCAAATAAGGCATTGCTTCTCTTTTGTAAGGAAAAGTTGGTCACTTTTATGAGCGGCAATACACCACAGACGATCTGTTCCTCTGTTTTTCAAAGCTTTTATTTCGTAATATTTCATAAAGACGTGGTCAGGTTTTTACGGTGAAAAAAGTGAATGTGTACAGTAAGTCAAAAACGGTTAAACAGTATTCATATCTGAATAAAGATCCATTACATTAAAAATACAACAAACGCACAATTTCTACAAGCAGACAGACGTGCATATAATTCGCAATCAGTCCATATTAACTTGAGGAGGGGGGGGAGGAGGAGAAGGAGGAGAAAAACCAGAAATGGAAAAGGCAGTCGTCAAGAAGGTAAGAAGCATAAAGCTTCCATTTGGGGAGACGTCATGTCCTTTGCCGTCGTGCAGGAGACAACCTGGAAAATCTCCTCCACCTTCAGATGATGAACTGCACTCAACAGGAGGGGAGTATCTACTGTGCAGCGGAGGAGGAAGAAACTGCCAGATAAAATCACGCCTTTTGAAGAACGGCGAAAAAAGAGATGTATTTCCAGTAATAATATAATAACAACGGAATAACCTGTATTTAAAGACAAACACACAAATAAAACTAATAGTGCAAATCAATCAAAATTAGGAAAATATTTCCAATTTTTCTTTCTTAAAAAATATTCTCATATTATTTGAAAACTTCTTATGTTTTGGTAAATTCTATTCTATGCAGACCATTAAACCGGTATTAAAGTCTTGGATAAAATTATGCCCGAATAAAGACGAGATTTCAGGTTCAAATCATATTAGTAGCCTTTAAACGCCACCTCCAAGTCCAGTGACCTCTTATGAATATTTCTTATGGGTAGATATTAGAGTACTGGCACTGCCGGAAACAACATTCAAAGCGACTTGTTCCGTCCTGTCTTACAGTTTAAACCACTGCACTGTCATCCAGTTCATTTTCTTCTGTTCTTGTCCCAGTTTTCGCCTAATATTCTCAAGCTACCCTCATAAAAATTCCCTATTTTCACCTCTCTCTCTCTCTCTCTCTCTCTCTGACCCTTTCTCCTTAAAGGAACACATATAAATATATATATATATATATATATATATATATATATATATATATATATATATATATATATATATATATATATATATATTTATGTATGTATGTATCTATATAAAGACATATCATTAAATTCTTCGTACCGGTGTCACCAGTACACGCATCATCCTCCACCACTACTGTATCTCACAAAATGAAAAACTATTTACCCCTCCACAAAAGAAGAAACACCTTCAGAAATGTCACAATCCTTCTCACAGCGCCTCAGCAGCTGAATACAAATGAATTCACCCGGAAAAATGTCCACGGAGGCGTTTTTGTGTCGTTTCTCCACTTTTGCTGAATTCCGCATTTCAGATGCAAGCGACGCCATTGCGAAGTTCACAGGTGATTTGGACTTTTGCGGGAGAAAGAGGAGGTGAAAGAGGTTGGCATCCTTACCGTCATTTTTTCGGAGGTTGGTTAAAAGAAATATTTCTCCTTCTTCATTATTATTTTTTTCGAGGGCGGCTGAAAAAGGTAGATTTCCCAACAGAATATTTTTTTTCGCTTATTGTTCAATAGATTTCGTTATATGAATCTTGCATGAATTGAATGTTAAATAAAAAGGTTTCGGAGGAGTTTTCTTATCCTTCAAGATGGGTAGACTAGACGCTCTCGGAATGTATTACTGCAAGAACTGAATATTAGTAAAATTTAAACGAGCTGAAACAAAATCTATGCATATGGTTCGCAAAATGTATTGTTTATAATAAATAAAGAAATAGTTATATTTTACGGTATACAATATTTATCTACAATGCATTACGTAAATGACGTTATCTGTTTAAATCAATAAATAAACAAGTACAATGTCTCCCTTTGAAACAAATAATGTAAACCTTTCAAGTAACACAACTCTATTTGCTCAAAGCTTCTGTATCTGTTTCTGTCAAACAAAAAACAATAATAACAAGACCCCACGCATGATATTGTCTCAACTGTAGGACAACCTTTCTGTTGCTGAAAGGCCTCCAGGCGCCAAGGACTGCAATAAACCTTGAGATTACTGTTATTGCCTTCCTTACAAAGCCGGGTATGTACAGGGGAGCAAGAGCCATTTCCATGGAGAGGACGACAAAATGCTGTTTAAAGCGCTGTGTGAAAGGTAACTTCCAAGACCTGCCTATTCTGCTCGACGCTAACTTTTGCGATGGTAATGACATGAGCGATAAAATAAATGAAGTTTTGTAAAAGACCGAGAGAGAGAGAGAGAGAGAGAGAGAGAGAGAGAGAGAGAGAGAGAGAGAGAGAGAGAGAGAGGTACGTGCCGGGCGAAATTCATTAAGGTCATTTATCAGTTTACAACAGGATCTTCGCTCCTACTTTACTGCCAAACGAATCTTTTCGAGGTTGGGACTTCGAGGCGCAGGACCTTCTATAGAAGAAGTGGGAAGGAAATTCTGAGTTGAACATCATAGGAAGTGGGAAGCAAAGACACGAGAGACATAAAACGGAGAGACAGAGATCACGCACAATATAATAAGGAAAAATACCAATGAAAGAAAGTAAAATGGTGATGAAAATGCAGTGAGCGATAAGTAATATGAATTAGGGAATAAAGGAAATAACTGAAATAAAGGATATGGGGAGTAATTATGACGGCACACTTCAATATCCCTCAATGCATGTACACGAAAAGGAAATAGTAATGCAATGCAAAATAGAATAAGGAATAAAATAATTTTTGAAAATTCGAGAATATACAACACTTCAATATCCCTCAATGCATGTAAAAAGGAAATAGTAATGCAATGCAAAACCGAAAAAACAGAATAAAAAAAACAAAATAATTTTGGAAAATTCAGAATATACAACACTTCAATATCCTCAATGCATGTACACGAAAAGGAAATAGTAATGCAATGCAAAACCGAAAAAAAACAGAATAAGGAAGTAAAATAATTTTGGAAAATTCGAGAATATACAACACTTCAATATCCCTCAATGCATGTACACGAAAAGGAAATAGTAATGCAATGCAAAACCGAAAAAAACAGAATAAGGAAGTAAAATAATTTTGGAAAATAGAATATACAACACTTCAATATCCCTCAATGCATGTACACAAAATGCAAAACCGAAAAAAACAGAATAAGGAAGTAAAATAATTTTGGAAAAAATAATATACTTTTTATCCTCAATGCAATGTAATGCAATGCAAACTTCAATATCCCTCAATGACCGAAAAAAAGTAAAATGCAAAACCGAAAAAAAACAGAATAAGGAAGTAAAATAATTTTGGAAAATTCAGAATATACAACACTTCAATATCCCTCAATGCATGTACAAAAAGGAAATAGTAATGCAATGCAAAACCGAAAAAACAGAATAAGGAAGTAAAATAATTTTGGAAAATTCGAGAATATACAACACTTCTTATGGGTAGAAAATGTACTGGCAATATCCCTCAATGCATGTACACGAAAAGTAGTAATGCAATGCAAAACCGAAAAAAACAGAATAAGGAAGTAAAATAATTTTGGAAAATTCGAGAATATACAACACTTCAATATCCCTCAATGAATAAAAGGAAATAGTAATGCAATGCAAAACTGAAAAAAACAGAATAAGGAAGTAAAATAATTTTGGAAAATTCACAACACTTCAATATCCTCAATGCATGTACACGAAAAGGAAATAGTAATGCAATGCAAAACCGAAAAAAAAACAGAATAAGGAAGTAAAATAATTTTGGAAAATTCGAGAATATACAACACTTCAATATCCCTCAATGCATGTACACGAAAAGGAAATAGTAATGCAATGCAAAACCGAAAAAACAGAATAAGGAAGTAAAATAATTTTGGAAAATTCGAGAATATACAACACTTCAATATCCCTCAATGCATGTAATATAATGCAAAAAATTCGAGAATATACAACACTTCAATATCCCTCAAAAAAAAGGAAATAGTAATGCAATAAGCAAAACCGAAAAAAAGAATAAGGAAGTAAAATAATTTTGGAAAATTCGAAATATACAACACTTCAATATCCCTCAATGCATGTACAAAAGGAAATAGTAATGCAATGCAAAACCGAAAAAAACAGAATAAGGAAGTAAAATAATAAAATTCAACACTTCAAATATCCTCAATGCATGTAACCGAAAAAAACAAAACAAAAAAAAAAACAAATAAGGAAGTAAAATAATTTTGGAAAATTTGGAAAATGCATGTACACGAAAAGAAATAAATAATGCAAAACACTTCAATAAGAAGTAAAATAATTTTTGGAAAATTCCTATACAATGCATGTAATGCATGTACACGAAAAGGAAATAGTAATGCAATGCAAAACCGAAAAAAACAGAATAAGGAAGTAAAATAATTTTGGAAAATTCGAGAATATACAACACTTCAATATCCTCAATGCATGTAACGAAAATAGTAATGCAATGCAAAACCGAAAAAAACAGAATAAGAAAAATAATTTTGGAAAATTCGAGAATAATATATCCCTCAATGCATGTACACGAAAAGCAATGCAATGCAAAACCGAAAAAAACAGAATAAGGAAGTAAAATAATTTTGGAAAATTCGAGAATATACAACACTTCAATATCCCTCAATGCATGTACATGAAATACAATGCAAAACCGAAAAAAAAAAAGAATAAGGAAGTAAAATAATTTTGGAAAATTCGAGAATATACAACAGTAATGTACACGAAAAGGAAATAGTAATGCAATGCAAAACCGAAAAAAAAACAGAATAAGGAAGTAAAATAATTTTGGAAAATTCGAGAATATACAACACTTCAATATCCTCAATGCATGTACACGAAAAGGAAATAGTAATGCAATGCAAAACCGAAAAAAAAAGAATAGAATAAAATAATTTGGAAAATAAAATAATTTTGGAAAATAAGGAAGTAAAATAATTTTGGAAAATTCGAGAAAAGGAAATATGCAATGCAAAACCGAAAAAACAGAAAAAAAAGTAAAATTCAATACAACACTTCCCTCAATGCATGTACAAAAAGGAAATAGTAATGCAATGCAAAACCGAAAAAAACAGAATAGAATAAGAAAGTAAAATAATTTTGAAAATGAGAACATACAACACTTCAATATCCCTCAATGCATGTACACGAAAAGGAAATAGTAATGCAATGCAAAACCGAAAAAAAACAGAATAAGGAAGTAAAATAATTTTGGAAAATTCGAGAATAAAACACTTCAATATCCTCAATTGTACACGGGAAAATAATCAATGCAAAACCGAAAAAAACAGAATAAGGAAGTAAAATAATTTTGGAAAATTCAACAACACTTCAATATCCCTCAATGCATGTACACGAAAAGGAAATAGTAATGCAATGCAAAACCGAAAAAAAACAGAATAAGGAAGTAAAATAATTTTGGAAAATTCGAGAATATACAACACTTCAATATCCCTCAATGCATGTACACGAAAAGGAAATAGTAATGCAATGCAAAATTCGAAAAAAACAAAAATAACAGAATAAAGTAAAATAATTTTTGGAAAATTCAGAATATACAACACTTCAATATCCCTCAATGCATGTACACGAAAAGGAAATAGTAATGCAATGCAAAACCGAAAAAAACAGAATAAGGAAGTAAAATAATTTTGGAAAATTCGAGAATATACAACACTTCAATATCCCTCAATGCATGTACACGAAAAGGAAATAGTAATGCAATGCAAAACCGAAAAAAACAGAATAAGGAAGTAAAATAATTTTGGAAAATTCGAGAATATACAACACTTCAATATCCTCAATGCATGTACACGAAAAGGAAATAGTAATGCAATGCAAAACCGAAAAAAAACAGAATAAGGTAAAATAATTTTGGAAAAAGAATATACAACACTTTATCCTCAATGCATGTACACGAAAAAATTCGAATGCAAAACCGAAAAAAAAACAGAATAAGGAAGTAAAATAATTTTGGAAAATTCGAGAATATACAACACTTCAATATCCTCAATGCATGTACACGAAAAGGAAATAGTAATGCAATGCAAAACCGAAAAAAAACAGAATAAGGAAGTAAAATAATTTTGGAAAATTCGAGAATATACAACACTTCAATATCCTCAATGCATGTACAAAAATAGTAATGCAATGCAACCGAAAAAAACAGAATAAGGGAAGTAAAATAATTTTGAAAAAAAACAGAATAAGGAAGTAAAATACTAATTTTGGAAAATTCAATGAGAATATACAACACTTCAATATCCCTCAATGCATGTACACGAAAAGGAAATAGTAATGCAATGCAAAACCGAAAAAAACAGAATAAGGAAGTAAAATAATTTTGGAAAATTCGAGAATAAAACACTAATATCCTCAATGCATGTACACGAAAAAATAATTTTGGAAATAGTAATGCAATGCAAAACCGAAAAAAAACAGAATAAGGAAGTAAAATAATTTTGGAAAATTCGAGAATATACAACACTTCAATATCCCTCAATGCATGTACACGAAAAGGAAATAGTAATGCAATGCAAAACCGAAAAAAACAGAATAAGGAAGTAAAATAATTTTGGAAAATTCGAGAATATACAACACTTCAATATCCCTCAATGCATGTACACGAAAAGGAAATAGTAATGCAATGCAAAACCGAAAAAAAACAGAATAAGGAAGTAAAATAATTTTGGAAAATTCGAGAATATACAACACTTCAATATCCTCAATGCATGTACACGAAAAGGAAATAGTAATGCAAAAAACCGAAAAAAACAGAATAAGGAAGTAAAATAATTTTGGAAAATTCGAGAATATACAACACTTCAATATCCCTCAATGCAATGCAATGTACACGAAATATACAACACTTCAATATCCCTCAATGCATGTACACGAAAAGGAAATAGTAATGCAATGCAAAACCGAAAAAAAACAGAATAAGGAAGTAAAATAATTTTGGAAAATTCGAGAATATACAACACTTCAATATCCCTCAATGCATGTACACGAAAAGGAAATAGTAATGCAATGCAAAACCGAAAAAAAACAGAATAAGGAAGTAAAATAATTTTGGAAAATTCGAGAATATACAACACTTCAATATCCAACACTCAATGCATGTACACGAAAAGGAAATAGTAATGCAATATACAATGCAAAACCGAAAAAAAAACAGAATAAGGAAGTAAAATAATTTTGGAAAATTCGAGAATATACAACACTTCAATATCCTCAATGCATGTACACGAAAAGGAAATAGTAATGCAATGCAAAACCGAAAAAAAAAAATAGAATAAGGAAGTAAAATAATTTTTGGAAAATTCGAGAATATACAACACTTCAATATCCTCAATGCATGTACACGAAAAGGAAATAGTAATGCAATGCAAAACCGAAAAAAACAGAATAAGGAAGTAAAATAATTTTGGAAAATTCGAGAATATACAACACTTCAATATCCCTCAATGCATGTAACGAAAAGGAAATAGTAATGCAATGCAAAACCGAAAAAAAACAGAATAAGGAAAAAATAATTTTGGAAAATTCGAGAATATACAACACTTCAATATCCTCAATGCATGTACACGAAAAGGAAATAGTAATGCAATGCAAAACCGAAAAAAAAACAGAATAAGGAAGTAAAATAATTTTGGAAAATTCGAGAATATACAACACTTCAATATCCTCAATGCATGTACACGAAAAGGAAATAGTAATGCAATGCAAAACCGAAAAAAAACAGAATAAGGAAGTAAAATAATTTTGGAAAATTCGAGAATATACAACACTTCAATATCCCTCAATGCATGTACACGAAAAGGAAATAGTAATGCAATGCAAAACCGAAAAAAAAACAGAATAAGGAAGTAAAATAATTTTGGAAAATTCGAAAATAAAACACTTCAATATCCCTCAATGCATGTACACGAAAAGGAAATAGTAATGCAATGCAAAACCGAAAAAAACAGAATAAGGAAGTAAAATAATTTTGGAAAATTCGAGAATATACAACACAATATACAGAATGATAAACCGAACCTTATAAAACTCGGGCACAGGAAACGGCTGAGAAAAATTGTCTGCTCACGATATGAGGTCAAAATACGAGAAGAAAAATAATAGAGACAAGAAAAGAAAAAGCAAAAGAATGAAAAACCCATTAAAAATATTCCAAAGAAAAAATCATCCAGAGGATTGTCATAATGTAGTACCGTCAAATAACATGCAAGACGGCCTTCAAAGAGGAAATGCATATGGCAGCTAAAGGAATAATGGACAGACAGACAGACAGACAGACAGAGGGGTTATTCCGTGACCCAGTGAAAGAGTTGCACTTTGGATCTTCAGTCACCCCTGACCTAACGTCGTCCTCAATTAGCAGAAGCAGAAGGATTCTCACAGGGGAAAGGGAACACATGAATAATACATTATATATTCACATTTTCGATTAGTGATTTAATCAACCTATGTAGATAAAATCGCTATAAGTCTAGAGAAAAAGTTTGTAATATCTTAGAAAGCAAGGCGCCATATTCCAACAGGATACTTTCAACTCCAACACAAAAACCCAATTCGTTAACAGGTACAGTCAATTATATTAGGCTCTACCTTCAATGCGAAGGCATTCATTTAGTTGTCCGCAAACACAGAAAAGACTCAATGAATGGTAATAGCCAAAGAATGTCCCCGGAATATAAAGATAACGAGGGAATTATTAAATGAATGAGACCGAAAAGACTCAGTGAATGGGAATAGCTAAAGGATGTCCACGGAATATAAAGATAACGAGGGAATTATTCAAGAAATGAGAGAGAGAGAGAGAGAGAGAGAGAGAGAGAGAGAGAGAGAGAGAGAGAGAGAGAGAGAGAGAGAGAGAGAGACTTGCAATATCATCTTTAATATCCTCTTCACGAAACCATTCTGAAATCGACCGAAGTTTTCATTAGTCTTCATTTGTGAAGTCGGTTTGCAAGACAGAACTTTAGACAAAAACCCTCATAACGTAATTCTCGGGCGCTTTGATGCCACTAATCCTCTGGGGCAAATAAGAGGAGGACAATTAAAAAAAATGAAGTAGTGTTGCTGAAGTTTAAAACAAATAATCTTTGACAGAGGGCAAGGAATGTTTTGAGTAATATAACTGAGAAGAGGAAACGCATAAAGTTGGGACGGACAGTGATACTATGGAAATATTTTTTCCCTATTTTTGATATATGTAACACAGTACGAATATAAATTCTTCATCCAGAGATGATATAATTCAATGCAGAATTATGCAAAATCTCTTCAGTGTCAAGTGGAATACTGAATTAAATATCCCTTTTTAAGTTGAATAACTAAGGGGAAATAAGCAATGATATCTCCCATACCAGAGAGAAACGTTTGTAAAAGAAGATGGCTTTAAATCCAGCGAGTACAGCACAATGTTCCTGATATAATATGATATCCTGTATTGACGTAATTTACTAAATGTGGCATAAAAATAGGAGGATTCATGTACCCGGAAAAGACATACCTAAGGTTTGTTTGTTCCAAACACACACACACACACACACACACACAAATAAACCACGTTACATAGAATAGTTCGGGAAAACAACGAATATCCTACAAGTTACAGACCGTGGAAGGTAAGCCTGAATATATCCTATGCCTCCCTGCCATGCTGTGGCAAGCAGATAAAACTAGATTCATTTCCTAAAAGACAGGGGACTTTTTAGCCATTAAGATGATTCTTATACTTATTCAATCTTATAAAAGCATAATGACCCAGACTTTATTGAATCAACGAAGATTCTCAAGCACAGTTCTAAACTGATGGAGAGAGAGAGAGAGAGAGAGAGAGAGAGAGAGAGAGAGAGAGAGAGAGACAAGCCATTATGCAAAATTAAAAGTGTTCTGTTGAACGTCACCCGAACGCCAAATGATTAAGAGCCATACAGTAGAACCTTATTTAAAAAAAAAACAAAATAAAATAAAGTACTGAAATCAATCCAGCAATGAAAGTGCATATTTACCGACCAAGCTAGATCACTTTCAGCACATAATTACCAATTTAATGTCAAGAACACGGTACTTTTTTTTTTTTTTTTTACGAAATTCAACCTTACTCTAAATGTTTTGCACACCGGCATCGATGGGACGTTTTCTACCAAAACAGCTAACATTTTTTTAAAACCTTTTCACCATAACCCTCCCAAATACCTATATCATATATGTATATATACAACATAGTATTATATATATATATATATATATATATATATATATATATATATATATATATATATATATATATATATATATATATATATATATATATATATGTATATATATATATGGGGAAAATTAGATAGGGAAAGTAGAAAAGAGAGAGAGAGAGAGAGAGAGAGAGAGAGAGAGAGAGAGAGAGAGAGAGAGAGAGAGAGAGAGAGAGAATAAAGAAGAGAGAAAGAGGGGGAGAAAACAATGATAATGCCTGGGTTGTTGTCGCTTGAGAAGCTAAGAAGTGCTGACTGTAATAAACCTTCTTCCACGAACTCAAAACAGTGAGCGAGTATATCGCGCCCAGGGCCATAAAACCGATCGTAAAATTTGGAAACTGTTGCCTCAGTGATGATTCAGCACCGCCAAAAAAGTAAACGCCAGCCATCTCTATAACCCCGCCTTCAATAGGAGGCGTTTTCATGGAAATTCCAGGAAATTAGGGCTGGGCAAAATGATGTACTTCAACACCCTCCAATCAAATACTCTATGGAGAGGTCTTTTACACCCCCTCCTAAGATCATTTCCAATCAAGTCCTCTAAGGAGAGATTTGAACCACACCCACTAAAGTCCTTCCCAATCAACTGCTTGAGGGGAGGCCTTGCAGATAAATCCTTCCAATAGGAAGCTAGAGGGAGGTGGAGATTGCTGATAACAAGAAATCCAGGGGTTCCAGAGACAGAGGAGCAGAGGAGAGCAGCAGATTCGAGTTAACATCCACTAGGGAGAGTTATATCTCCCCTTGCTTTCGTGCTCCCCAAACAGACTGAGTTGAACTGTTTAATAAGAGTGATTTCGTTTGCATAACTGTAACTGTAATTGTACTTGAGTTTGTAATTAACTTTCGTCATTAAAGTGAGGAAATTACAGATCTCGTCTCTATCATGCCTTTCTGAGAGATATCAGTACTCGAGGATAAATTCCCTTCAATGATAACAGGTACAAGAAAGCAGTGAAGGTGGAATCTACACTTGGAGAAGTTTGCAGGTGAGAAATAAAAATACTTTCAATCAGAAACACGACATAAATGGTGGTAGTGGTGGGATCCAGAAGGCGAGACGAAACCAACGAACATTAACGAAATTATCAGTGCAATCACCTAAGTTAGAGTGAAACGAAAATCTACAAAACGAACTTAGATTTTTACGACGGCAGGCAAAACTTATATGAAGAAATAAAATTCTTCAATAGAGCATCGAATGAAAGTGAACAAAAACAGTACTGGTGCGTCACGAGGAAGCAAAACACTTAGAACAGTTAACGACAACAAATTGAGCCAGACCCCAACAACCATTACAAGCAGAGTGTTTAATAAGCTATCATTACGGGTGTGACTGAAAAACAACCCAGAGAATTTTCAACAAGACTCTGGAGGTCAAAACCACAGCGAAAAACAACAGCTTGACGGCTTCGTAATAGCAACAACCTGTAAGTTGTCGAGAAATGAAATTTACTGTTCTCTCTCTTTAAATGTGTGATAAGTGAAGATTTTTTTTAACATCTTTTTATAAGATTAAAAATTAAGAACACTCTCTCTAGTGATTAAAAATTTATTTTTGCATAATTACCATTATTATTCTCTCTATGATAATTATTTATTTAGTAAATAATTTAGATAGGGAATTAGATGTTTTTTTACTCGGTTGGTGATGAATATTTGAGAAGTTATATACAAATTCGTGTACTCATTGTGATGAATTTTTTTTTTGTTTTTGATGATATGATGCCCAGGTTCACACAAGAATTTTTTTGTGTGTGCTGAATGATATTTTGAAGGATTTAATTTACTTGTGCACTTGAACTCAGTTGAGAATTTAATTTTTTTTACTGTGATAATTTGACAATTTCTTTTATTTTTGGTACAGTATAACATTCTTTTTTTTTTAATAAATATAATCAATGTATTCAGATTGAATAATTTTTTTTATAACATGCAAAGGGTCTTTGACGAATTACTGAGCACGGTTAGACATTCACAATGCGATTTAAGACCGTCGACACTTAGACGTAGCCGAATTTCAAGACTAAATTCCCACTCAGCTGTAGTGCAAGGAAATACTAACAATAATAACACAACTAACCAGAACCAAAATAGTGTTAATCATTCTAATACTACTAACAGTAATAATAATAGTAACAATACTAATAATACTTGCACCTTACATTATTCCAATATGAATCAAGCAGCGGTAATAACAAGAGCCACACGCCTCTGTGGACAGGTGGATGATTCAAATCCTGACAAAGGTCGACTCGAATCCCATACAGTAAACCATTGGCTCGCAGACGCAGATAGTCGCATAACTTCAGGGGGAATAACAGATGAAACAGCTAAAATAAATGAAGCCTTGTTGCTCGTCAGCTCAGAACATGGAGACGCTCATAAAACTCTGAATTCCACTAGTTTTAGCAAACTTAATAACTATGCAGAATTCAAAGAAATTTGTTTATTACTCTGGGAACCAGTAAATAAGACTGACAGTTTATATAACATAACTAGATTCCTTAACCCGCAACATAAAACAATTGCTAATTTGTACGCAAGCGTGGAGAATGTAATAAGAGAAAATAACAGAAGACTTAAAGAAAACAGGCGTTACCATAGGAGATAAGACTCAGTTTGGAGATAGTGCCAGTAACTTAGTTGAGCTAAGACATGTTTTAAATTACTTGTCATTTGGAACAATATATAATGCCCTTGGAGAAGAGGAAAAGAAGGCTTTCAGGAAAATAAAACTTGATCCCAAGAAAAACAGCCTTCAAACATTGAAAACAATGAGAGAAGAAATACAAAAGAAAGAGATAAATCTCTCAAAGGAATTTGTGGGAACAACAGAAGCACAAAATGAAAGGAAAGTCAGATATAATAATCGTACTTTTAAAATGAATAATAAATTCTATGATAATTCCAGACAAGTAGGGAATAGACCAAATACCTTCCAAGGAAAATATGCCCAAAATACTAAAAGAAAATGGAATCCAGATCAGAAATGAAAATATAATCAAACAAAGAGTGGGCCTTCCAAACCTTATAAATATGGTCAAAACTCAAACACAAATAATTCAACCCAACTGAACTATTTCACTCAAGGAGCGAGACCAAAAACAGCCTGTGAAAACTGCGGGTATACAAATCATTTTACAAGCGAGTGTAGAAAACCTAGAATCTGCACGGTTTGTAAGAAAGTAGGACATTTAACCAAGGATTGCTGGTTAAGAACACAAGAAGGAAATAAAGAAATAGTTGAATTAAGCAGTAATCGCTCAACATCAAATAAGTCTTCAAGTCAATGACAAATTATCCCTACACATAATACCACAAGAAAGTCCCGTCAAGAAGATAATCTAAAAGTAGAAGAATTAGCAAAAAGGGGAAGTGAAGGTTCATCCGCACTGTACTATTTACAGAGTAAAGAAGTTGTATTTTCCATGGACGAAGAAGAAATAATCAGAAATGATTTACCTACCATTAAGGTTCCAATAAATAAGAAAGTATGCACTGTACTTATGGATTCAGGTAGTACTGTAAGCATAATTGATAAACATACATTAACAAATTACTTAGGCGTTAAAGAAACGCTAATTCAGGGTCAAAGCAAAATAATAAAAGGAGTAGCGGGTAAACAGATTAAAAGTTTAGGAAATGTGAACTTAGAAATAGACCTTTCATCACATAAAACTGTTGAAAGTTTTATAGTTCTAGAAGACAGATTTTTTCCCGCACAAGTGTTGTTCTCATTTAATTTAATGAAGAGATGTGGAATCATCCTGGACTGCAGAGAAGGAAGAATTAACCTGAAACAAGATAATAAAAGGAGCGTATGCTTTACGCTTGAAGAAGAAAAGTTTCACCCAAATCTGATCAATTTGTCTGAGACGGCTTCGACAAGCGAGAAAGACATACATAAAATAAATTACCATCAAGAGAACAATCAAAATAAAATGGAAAGAATAGAAAAGAGGAATTCCCACAATTACAGAATAGAAACCCAAGAAGATGTGCACATCCAGAAATTATATCCTCCAAAGAAAGAAATGACCCAGAAATAAATAATGGTGATCACAAATAAATAAAGTAGATATAAATGATGTGATAGCAGTAACTGAAGAAATTAGTGAAGATGCAGAACATTGTTACTTTGCACAGATAGAAGATGAAGAAATATGTTGCGTAAGCACTGCTGATGATAATAAAGTACAATTCATACTAAATAGACAAATAATTTTGCATCCAGAGTGTTTAACCAAAATACATTAAGGGGAAAAGAAGAGATAGAAGTTAAAGACGTTCTGTTGTTAAATGAAGAGGTACCAGAATTTGTCAGGATGGATAATTCCTTAGTCCACATGAAGGGTAATACTTGTGAAGTATATGTCCAAAACTACTCGGATAACAAACTAACACTATATGCAGGCATTGTCTTTTGCAAAGGGATACCTATTAACAATCCGTTACTAACACTGGAAGAAAAAGCATTTTTCTCTGTAACTGGTCAAAGGTCTGAATTAAGCAAAGAGGTGAATAAAACAGATTTCCCAGAAAACAAGAATAAATTAATTCCGGTATTAGAAAAATACAGAGATGTAATAGCTATAGAAGGAGATAAATTAGGTAGAACAAATGTCCTAAAACATAAAATTTTGTTAGATGATGGAACAAAACCATTCTTTATTCCTAATTACAGATTACCAATAAGCCAAAGACCCATAGTTGACAATTTGATAGAGAGACGAAGAAAGATGGGGTAGTCATTCCTTCTAAATCGCCATATAATTCTCCATTACTACTTGTTCCAAAGAAAGATGGAAATTGGAGACTTGTGACAGATTATAGAAAGTTAAATTCTAACACCAACCCAGATAGAATGCCAATGCCAGTAATTCAAGATATGTTAGCTCAATTAGGAGGTGCAAAAATATTTTCATCTTTAGATTTACTGAGTAGATACTGGCAAGTACCTTTAGACGAAGAGTCGAAACCATACACCGCCTTCAGCACACATAAAGAACACTTACAATTTGAAGTCATGCCATTTGGACTCACTTCGGCTCCTTTAACGTTTGTTAGCTTAATGCTACAAATACTAGGGGATATAGAAAATGTTGCAGTCTACTTAGATGATGTTATAATTTTTAGTAAAGATTTAGAAAGTCACCTCAAAACTTTAGAAATGGTCCTAGAAAGATTAAGAAGAACAGTACTAAAAATCAAATTAAAGAAATGTCAATTCTTAATGAAATCCTTGGAATACTTAGGTCATGTAATTAGTGAAGATGGACTGCGAATGCAAGCAGGCAAGATAAAGATAATAGTTGAATATCCAGCTCCCACACATTTGAAAGCATTGAGACGATCCCTAGGAATGGTAGGTTACTATAGACCTTTCATTAAGGGCTTTGCTACAATAGCCATACCATTAACAGAATTAACAAAGAAGGATGTCAAATATGAATGGAATAGAGAGCAAGAGACAGCCTTCCAAGCGCTAAAGAGTAAAATGATAAGGAATCCTGTATCAGTCTACCCAGGTTTCTCCAAAGACTTCTACTTAGCCTGTGATGCCTCAAGTACAGGGCTAGGGGCTGTATTATTGCAAAAGGATAAAACCAGAATGAGAGCAGTATATTATGCCAGTAGAGTCTTAAATGCAGCAGAGAGAAATTATAGCACAATAGAAAGAGAATGTCTAGCATTATTCTGGGGATTAAAGAAATTTAGACACATAATCTTAGGACATAAAGTTGATGTACTTACTGATCACAAACCCATTTGTGATTTGTTTAAGAAGAGAACTTTTACGAATAACATGAAGTTCAATAGATGGTTCATTAGTGTGTTAGAATTTGCTCCAGAATTCAGATATATCCGAGGGAAATCAATGCACTAGCAGATGCATTATCCAGATCCCAAGAAGGAACAGAGAAATGCATTACCACTAATACCTTTTGTTTTAGCTGTCAAGTAGTAGACTTAGATTTAGAAAGAGTACAAATACAACAAGGAAAGGATACAGAAATCAGGCATATAATAGGACAGTTAATGACATATGAATCTTCAAAACCTGATTTTGTTTTAATCAATGGTTTATTGTATAAAAGACCAACAGAGAAGAATGGTTATTCTCGTCTATACATCCCAAAAACACTAATCACAGAAGTTTTAGAACTAACCCACTCATATAAGTTAGAAGGACATCCAAGAATTAAAAAGACAAGTAGAATCATAACCAGAAATTATTTTTGCCCACACTGTAATGAAGATGCCAAGAACTTTGTACAAAATTGTGAAGTTTGTAATAGAAACAAGGGTAAAGTAAATTCAAAGGCTCCACTTGAAAAATATCCATCGGAACTCCGACCATTTCAGTGCGTGAGTATGGACTTTTTAGGTCCATTTCCTACCACTGTTAGAGGGAATAAACAAATATTAGTCTTTTTAGACTATCTAACAAGATATATAGAGATTGTACCAGTAAGAAATAGAGATGCAATTACAGTAGCAGAAGCTCTTAAATCTAGAATTACCACGAGACATTCATGTCCACAACTTCTTTCTGATAACGGAGCTGAATTTACTAGTGAACTTTTAAAAAGATTATGTGAATTTTATGTGATAAATAAATGTTAAATAACAGCATATAAACCAAGTTCAAATGGAGCAGTAGAAAGAGCAAATCGTAAAATAAAGGATATCCTGAAAACTAGGATATCCTGAAAACTTTGGTTAAACCTAATACAGAAGACTGAGATTTAGCTTTGGAAGACGTACAATTTACTATAAACAGTACTGTAAATGAAACAGCAGGAGAATCACCGCACTACTTATTATATGGGTATCAAAAGAGACTACCTAATACTTTAGTAGATGATGCAACACCACCCCGACATACTTATCATTATGATGACTATATTGCATGGAAAACTAGACGTACTTATGAAACGATCAAACAGGCAAGGGCTAGACTTAAAGAATCTCAAAGTGTTCAAGCAAGGTACTATGACAAAAATACAGGTAAACCAGACATTGTAGTAGGTGCTCAGGCATATGTTCAGAATCATATTCCAGAAGGTCCTAATGTAAAAGTTTCTCAAAAATTTCATGGTCCTTATAGAGTATTAGAAGTGTTAAAATTAAATAAGCTAAAGATCATAAGTGAGAGTGATCTAAAAGAAAGAATTGTTCATAGCAATAATGTAAAGGTAATAAAAACAGACGCTTTGGTCCAATAAACAAATAGATGAACTATTGAAAGAAGACAAGGAAGAACATATAAATAAAAAATATAACTTAAGAAAAAGATAAATTTATGTAAAGTGTTGAACTGTCATATGTAAACTATATAGGTAGAAATTAAAATACCTCATGTATATAAAATATCTGATAAGGCTTATTCTTACAGATACAAACATGCGGCTTCTATTGATTACGATTCAGCTGCTTTGTGTGTCATCTGAAGTGGTCATCCGAAAGGGTGCACTACTAGAGAAAAAGGGATATGTGAAATTAATACGTGATTTGGGTATAGTAAGTACAGATGTGTCCTCAGTGCTTATCAGTGAAATGACGTTGAAAGATGTTCAAAAAGAACTCAAGATAATAATACAAAGAAGTGATAATAACAGTGCCTTACCATTGTTGGAAAGATTAGATAATGACATAGGGAGTGTGTTAAATACAAGATCCAAAAGATCCCTCTTAGCTTTTACAGAAACAGCACTTAATCAACTGTTTGGAATAGCAACTGATTCTAATGTAGAAAAAGAAAGGGCCCGTATAGATAAATTAGAAGATTGGGCAGCAACAAGAGGCACTGTGCTCAATAAAGTTATCACTTCTCAAAACTTAAATGCCCAAGAGTTAGAAAACTAAAGATATTCATTAATACAGTAAACAAAAACATCACTAAAGAACTAAATATGTTAGAAAACCAACAATTTCTGAGTACTTTCATTAGTAATAGTAAAACACTCTTGCAAGAACATAGAGACATGTTAAATGCCATTTTTTTAGCCTATAAGGGAATATTAAGCCCAACATTAATTACTTCCAAGGAGTTAGAAGGCATAATTAATGATTTTTGGTAGAGGGGCATTATACCCCTATGGTAAAGGATGTCATGGTATATTACAGTTAGTAACCACCAAGGTGGTTAAAAATAAAATTATTTTAGTGTTACCATTTAATCAAGAAGATGCAGATGTACTGATGTCCATACATCCTCTCCCCATGTTGATAAAGGAAAATGTAATCATTTCAAATGTCAACAACATCCATTTTGCATTAGAAGAACATGGGTTAATGATGTCATTTATTACTGATGTTTAATTAAAGTATTGCATAATATTAAAGGATAAGGAATACACCTGCAACCTTGACAACCTTTACGAAACTACTAATGCCTATCCTTGTGTTCAAGAAATAATTGAAAACAAAAATCAAGAAACCAAACTATGTACACAATTATCCAAACACAATTTTGTTTCCATCCTAGTAGAACAGTCAGTTTTTGTATTTTCACTAAATACTGTAACAGCCATAATCAACTGCCATAATCTAAGTACTGAAATTAATTTCAGTAATGTTCATGCTTTTGACAAGTCTTGCAAGTTAGTTATCCCAAATAAATTATATTATGAACCTCAGGTTTTTACAGAAATAGTTTATCGTAAGAATATTCCATACATGAACTATTCTAATAATGTAAAGGAATTTAAATTGTCTCAATTAGAGTTAAAACAACTGAATGAGTTACCATTAGTAGATGACTTTTTCTGTTACAAAGAAAAGGTTTCACCAATTCTATATCTGTTCAATTTGATCATAATATTTATTGTGATTGTGGTGTTTGCAATTTTAGTCAAACGTGTAGTGATTTCAAATATTGAGATGATTATAACAGAAATAAAAAGGACAAAGGAAGAAGAAAAATGATCTTATAGGCATGGTTTATTGCTAATTTCTGTATATGTTGTTGATTTCATTATGTATTCACTGTTGCAATTAACCATTTTTTTACAATGTAATAATTCATTGTATATATATTTTTCTTTTAACTGATGTCTCATTGTATAGTGTGTGAGTTTTCTACAATGTATTATTGATTTGAGTTGTAACATTAGTACATTGACACAATTTGTGCAATTTCTTTTGAGAGTATTACTTTATGGGCAATCGTATAAGTACTTTATTCTATGTATAAGTTTACACTTATCCATTTGAACTATAGTCTTATTATCACACTGAGGGCAGTGTGAGATAGCGTGACCAAGTGGTGTTAGGAAAATTAGATAGGGAAAGTAGAAAGAGAGAGAGAGAGAGAGAGAGAGAGAGAGAGAGAACAATGATAACACCTGGGTTGTTGTCGCTTGAGAAGCTAAGAAGTGCTGACTGAAATAAACCTTCTTCCACGAACTCAAAACAGTGAGCGAGTATATCGCGCCCAGGGCCATAAAACTGATTGTAAAATTTGGAAACTGTGGCCTCGCGATTTAGCTTACTCAGTGATGATTCAGCACCGCCAAAAAAGTGAACGCCAGCCATCTCTATAACCCCGCCTTCAATAGGAGGCGTTTTCACGGAAATTCCAGGAAATTGGGGGCTGGACAAAGTGATGTACTTCAACACCCTCCAATCAAACATTCTAGGGAGGGGTCTTTTACACCCCCTCCTAAGATCATTTCCAATCAAGTCCTCTAAGGAGAGATTTGAACCACACCCACTTAAGTCCTTCCCAATCAACTGTTTGAGGGGAGGCCTTGCAGATAAATCCTTCCAATAGGAAGCTAGAGGGAGGTGGAGATTGCTGATAACAAGAAATCCAGGGGTTCCAGAGACAGAGGAGCAGAGGAGAGCAGCAGATTCGAGTTAACATCCACCAGGGAGAGTTATATCTCCCCTTGCTGTCGTGCTCCCCAAACAGACTGAGTTGAACTGTTTAATAAGAGTGATTTCATTTGCATAACTGTAACTGTAATTGTACTTGAGTTTGTAATTAACTTTCGTCATTAAAGTGAGGAAATTACAGATCTCGTCTCTATCATGCCTTTCTGAGAGATATCAGTACTCGAGGATAAATTCCCTTCAATGATAACAGGTACAAGAAAGCAGTGAAGGTGGAATCTACACTTGGAGAAGTTTGCAGGTGAGAAATAAAAATACTTTCAATCGGACACATTACATACATATATATATATATATATATATATATATATATATATATATATATATATATATATATATATATATATATATACATACATACATACATAATAAAACCAGATACTTTATTGCCATAATGGGCTCACTCTTCCATATCCTTCTTCCTCCTTTCTCAATTGTCCAAAGTTCCCCTTCCCCAAATGCTTAAGGACACGGCCAGCAGAATCTCAAAAAGCATTCTCTCTCACATGCCAAATCTCCTATATATAAACGTGTGATAGAGAGAGAGAGAGAGAGAGAGAGAGAGAGAGAGAGAGAGAGAGAGAGAGAGAGATTTGATCGGTTGCAAAACTTGTAGCTCTTACAATACATCAACATTGAAAATGAGTGTTAATAAAATCCTAAAGTAAACGGCACAGAAAAAACACTTCTGTTATTAACATAAGATTAAGCTACCTGGCTGCACCGCCACACATACAAAAGTGAAGAAAGGACTTAGTTGTAAAATGAGCGAATAAATTGGATGGTGTAATTTCCTGTTCGCAGGAAATAAATGAGAAAGGAATCATTACCAGTGGAATCCATGAAGCTACTATATATTGCCATTTAATGCCTGTGAATCCGGGGATTTCATGAACCCTTCAGTATAGATAAAAAAAAATGAGAAAAATGGGAGTACGGTGATGAAACAAATTTATTACAAATGCATCTGTAATATGTGTATGAGGGAGAGTGAGCAATAAGGAAATGAACGATTATATATTTTTTAAGTATGTATGTTATTGTTATTAGCAAAGATAAAGACTTACTTTCAGTTTATTTTCTTTTTTTGGGGGGGATGGGGTTGAGGGGCCGACTGTTAATGTACAGTGCACCCTACCTGCAAAAGAGAAACACCTGATACAGAAAACAGAGAAAACTGCAGCACGGGTAGAACCCAAGTATTCTTAAATATTTATGAATAAAATCTTAAAGAATATAACAACACTGGTAAACTAATGAAAAATCTGGAACTACCTTTTATTCCCATAGTAAACGTTTTAAAAAGCAACAATTACTAAAGGTTCTTTGCAGAGTTCCTTCGGCCACTAGTTGCAACTCCTTTCATTCCTTTCACTATACCTCCATTCATACTCTCTTGCTTCCATCTTGCTATCCACCCTCTCCTAACAATTGATTCATAGCGCAACTGCTTTGAGGTTTTCCTCCTGTCACACCTTTCAGACCTTTCTACTCTCAGCTTCCGTTTCAGCGCTGAATGATCTCGTAGGTCCCAGCGCTAGGCCTTTGGCCTAAATCCTATATTCCATTCCATTCCATGGTGCTCTGGCCATATTGGAATTGTTGCACCGTGACTCGATATTCCAGGAGCTTACACCGTGATTCGATATTCCAGGAGCTGAGTTCTAATGGCAGCCGGAAGTTGTTTTGCTCGCCAATTACCGCCTATTACAGAGCCCGGGGAATCTTTGCTGCCTCTGACGCTCTCTTCCCATGGCCAGCCAGAGTTTTTTTTTTTAACCCTGAGTTTTTCCTAGAGGGGTTGGCTCCAAAGGGTGTTAACAAGCGTGACACATTATGGTAGACACTTTAATTTTATAACGTTTTTGTGTGGAAGGTGCATAAACGCTCTCTCTCTCTCTCTCTTTCTTAGGAAATATGGTACGTGCAGAGACTTCGTCAGTGGAATTAAAGAGACAGTATGGAAACCCCAAAATAACAATATTACTAAATAAACGGCTCATAATTTGTAAACAAAGACAAAACACATTATTGTGATTATACAAGATTTACAGACCGAGAAGTGAGTCATTGCCAAGAAGATTGACTTTAAAGGCAATTTACTACACTAGGGCATACGATACAACCGGCCTTAGGCCGTGGATGGGAAAATTTTAAACCTCTTCTCTCCAGACATTTGTCACATAGTCTTCTAAACAATATGCAAAACATTGTCATTTGTCTCTCCGATACCCTGCTATACGCTTTATTAATTCTAACCTTCTGAAGTTCTTTAACATTTAATACATCGTTCAATCTATACTGATAAGGATTCAACTGATAAGGATTCAACAGGAATTCCACAATTTAGTCTTTCTTATTTGGGATGATGTAAAGTATGAAGATTAGAAAACAACACTTGTCTTCTCTTCGCCGTTGATAAGTTAGAAATTCAACACGAAGACAAATAATATTAGCACTGAATTTCAAGCACAATTTAACAGCAATGTCGCTAAAACTATAACCAAAAAAATATTCCTTAATAGGGTATTTGGCACCAAACCGCTTTCGATACCCCCTGCAACATATTTCGTTGGCATTAAAAATACTTTGGTCTTTCATTTTCACACATTTTAAAACAGGTACGGACTAATTCACTTTATTCCCTGATAAGATATAATAAGACAGAATAAATATTGTAACAAAGTATCAGCTACATTAATCAAACCATCATTATTATTTTTATGTCAAAACGGTTAAACCGAAAATGGCTGTTATTTTTGCGAATACATTGTCCCCTATCCTATACACCTTTGTCTCATTTTCCATTGGAATTGGAAGAATATTAATATGGAAATAAATATATTCGTCAATGAAGAACATATAATATCACCCAAACGTAGCGCAAATCTTTTCTATAATCTGTATTCGTCTCTCCGTCTCCCCTTCATCAATGTATCAACACACGGAAAGCACTTGTTTCCATGATGATGAGTGTGGAAAGACCGACCCTTATAATATTTCTATTCACTTCTTTTTATCAAAATGATTATCGAATTTATAGTTGCATTTAAAGTCAGTAAAAGTACTCAGGGACGAATAAATCCATCCAACAATGATTTTATCTCTCTCTCTCTCTCTCTCTCTCTCTCTCTCTCTCTCTCTCTCTCTCTCTCTCTCTCTCTCTCTCTCTCAGTGACATATACATACTTTCTATCTTTCTAGCATACTAATATGAATCATGAAGAGAATCTTAATATCCACTCATATTCAAATAAAGAAAGACTTCCTTGCATACGATACCTCACAGAAGTCTAGTTAAGATTCCATCAAACACAAATCTCTCTCTGTTCCCTTTTTGTGGCTTCCTACTCTACGACTGGGAGCAGTCATCTCCCGCACTACCAAAAAACTTAATGATGTATAGTATTTTTCCACATATCTATATTGCTTATTAATATTGTTGTTTATAATTCTTTCATTGCCCAAAAGTTAACTGCATGAAATCACGGCACCCATTGCACAACCCAAAAAGACATATATTCTAATCATGATGACGGCAGGAGCAATTATAATTCCCTTCGGGTGTAGGTTCTTCCCAAGGCAACGTGAATTTGATATCCATGGATTATTTACGGACACACACACATAAATATAAATAAATATATATATAGCTCCATCTCTCTGGACACCTCACCCTGAAGCTCCCAGGAAAACGGTGACTGATGTAGCTTAATCTGTTGCGCTGCCGAATTGACCAGGTTGTGGAAATGTCACGTGGCCCGCATGTCAGGATATCGTCGGATGCCGGGTGCAGCGAAAGCCGTGCATAACGGTGCAGATGCAATGCGGGTCGGAATTCTGCTTTGCATAGCGTTTTGCGCTAAGTAGCGCTGTTTGCTAAAGGCACCCTCGCTTCCCGGGAGCAAAACAAAGTATAATATATTCCTTGATTGCCAGGCCAAATGGAGAGCAGAATCAGTGGAAAAGCCCAGCGAATGACTATGTAAAACCGAAGGCGTTTTAACTTGGATATTTTCCATCTCGTTTCATATGAAGATTTATGATAAGCAGAAACGGTAATACAGTACGTGTTTCAGCGGGCTTCACTCACATGAGAATGAGTCCATTTACGAGTATACAGATTCAGATATGCATATTTACACATGCTTCAATGCCTATGTGTGATCAAATGAAGGCCTTCAAGACACCTAATTAACTAGAGGATCTTTGATAAACGGCTAAAGGCAAAAATCATATAGCCGCTCTTTCATCTATGTCGTACTAATAAAAACAAATGAATTTAGCCTCACATAGATTCATTATGTTTATTTCATACAACAATAAGTAAATATGTATACACACGCACACATACACACACACACACACACACACGTGGTTAGAGAGGAAAATATAATAAAGTACAGCAAAAGAGGAAAAGAAAGGCGTCAAATTTAAAACCAATTTCATTTAAGATCCAAATTTCTGTGAACCTGATCCGTTAGTCATAAAAGCTCTTCTACTAAATACAGCAATAATTTAACAACTTCTTAAGTCGTAACCATGAAAGTCAGTGCCAATAATTTCAAATTTTCCCCTTTTATCGTTCCAGTGGCGATGCTTCATCGCCACATATTTAATTCAAAAGTCTTTAATATTCTGTCATCTCGCTCTCAATCTCCGACTCATCTGTCACACTGCCTGTCTCTGGGATTACAACTCCCCGAAAACGGATATGGAATAGGCGATTGAATATTTTCATCATCGAGGTCTACCGTGTGGGGCGTAGCCCATGTTACCTGACGGAGGATTCGGCGGCAGAGCGTATGAGATTTCAAATAGTTTTAGAAACATGTCCTTTATTGCGCCTGCACCTCAGGCTTCGTTTAAAATCTATGTGCATTCTCTCTCTCTCTCTCTCTCTCTCTCTCTCTCTCTCTCTCTCACCTCTCTCTCTCTCTCTCACACATAAGAACTTCAGACAAAATGCGGTACAGTCAAAGGAATGAAAGGGGCTGCAGCTAGGGGCCGAAGGGATGCTGCAAAGGACCTTTAGTAATGCCTCCAGCACTGACGATACTAACCCCCTACTGTGTTCTTGATACAACAGTTGTTTTAGTACACTTGATCATACTTACGTAGGGTCACTGAGCAAGTGCAGGGCAATTTCATCTATATATGTATATATATACATATTTGTATATATATATATATAAATAAATATATATATATATATATATATATATATATATATATATATATATATATATATATATATATAGTATAAATAGTATATATATATATATATATGTATATACAGTATATATATATATATATATATATATATATATATATATATATATATATATATATATATATAATTATATATATATATATATATACAGTATATATATATATATATATATATTGTAATGAACTTATGTTCACAAAATATTTAATATTTAGGAAGTTGCAAGAACAGGCTCTTTTTCATTTTTTACGATCAGTGCCACAAAGGATTACTTAAAACCAAGGGGCAAGATCACCAACAGAGCAAAAACACAGAAAAAAAACACTCAAAGAGGATAACGAAAAATGTTAAACAATCTTAATTATTTATTAAAAAAAAAATATTGATAATTACTTAAACGAAACCCCACAAAAAGAGCTGAATAAGGGTGTACAAAAAACCTTCACCTAAAATAAACTCTTTCACACGATAGATCGAGAGACAGTAAGTAGGAGGAGGAAGGAAAACAACCTATTCCTAGGAAAGCCCTGAAAAACTTTGGTATGAGAGAATGAAAAGGGGAAGATCCTTAATCGTAATTTTTACAAATAAACCTTAATATTACATACATAATAATAAACCACCTAAAAATAACCGTCGATATTAATCTTAATTAACACACGCCCAGGGTGAAAGCACGATGAATTTATATAAGTCGCAGAACCACACACATGGCTGTCCAAAACGATCCTGAAATCACGAGGAGTCTGCAGCCGGAGGATACAGCACACTGACACGCGTCAGCAACGTCTATATGAAGTGCACATAGAATCAGGCGTTTTCACGACTCCGGAGGTTGGCAGGACGAAGGCACACAGGACGACGGGAAAGACAGGCTGTCCTTCCAAGGGCAACAGGCGAGTCCAGGGATGCAAAGATGAATAGAGAATGTAAGGGAGCACAGGCAGTGCCCTCCAGAACGCACGGGAAGGGCGTCCGACCGCAGCAAAGGAGATGCCCCTCAGAAAGCAGCTGCAACAGTCTCCAGACAGAAGAAAACCAGCAAAACTGTGGAAGAATTCAATGTCGAAATCCTGTGCGAATAAAGTCTCCAAAAACCTCCCAGATAGGGAGCCGAATACATACTGCCTTCATCCTCAGCCAACAGTCCCCACCAAACGTGAGGCAGTGAATGGGGAATCACCAAACAAGCATTTTAGCCAAATAATTACATGAAAAGAGAAACAAAACTTTCATGGGCGAGGTACCAATTAAAAAAAAAAAGAAAACCTTCGGTAGGAGCGAAAACAACCTTAACCAGCTTTTCTTGTGGCACAAAAATAAAATTAAATTAAAATTAACTGAAAGTAATTTACTTTAAAAGGCCACGAATAAAAAATTAAGCAAATTATTACAATATATATATATATATATATATATATATATATATATATATATATATATATATATATATATATATATATATATATATATATATTATATATATATATATATATATCCATGTATGTATATATACATACCTATGAACTGTATATATCTATATAAATAATATACACACATTTGAGCCTTAAAGTACTTACTGGGCCTGCAAGTGCTATGCTTATGTTCATTTGTCAATGATAAGAACAAAACAGACCTTACCTTACCTTACAGACCTTACAGTTCGTTCGGGTTGCCCCAGGTCCCTTAGTGTGAGGCACCTCTAATGCCTACCAGAGAATTGCTAATGCATCTTCCGGTATATTTTGCAACTTCCAATCTTGGATGGTCTGGGGTGCATCTTAAATATTTGTCGGGCTTATTCTTAAACACATCTACACTCACTCCTGATATGTTCCTCAGATGAGCTGGTAGCGCACTGAATAGACGCTGCATTATCGATGCTGGTGCGTGGTGTATTAATGTCGTGTGCTTTCCTTAATTTTCCTGGTATAGTTTTGGGCACTATTAATCTACCTCTGCTTGCTCTTTCTGATATTTTTAGCTCCATGATGTTTTCGGTAATTCCTTCTATCTGTTTCCATGCTTGGATTATCATGTAGCGTTCTCTTCTCCTTTCAAGACTATATAAATTTAAGAACTGTAGTCTTTCCAGTAGTCAAGGTCCTTAACTTCTTCTATTCTAGCTATAAAGGACCTTTGTACACTCTCTATTTGTGCAATATCCTTTTGGTAGTGTGGGTACCATATTATATTGCAATATTCAGGTGGACTACGAAGGTACGTTTTATAGAGCATAATCTTGTGTTCGGCTTTTCTTGTTTTGAAGTGCCAGAACAACATTCCCATTTTTGCTTTGCATTTTGCCATTAGTATTGCTGTTTGATCATTGCATAACATATTCCTATTCTGCCTCACACCAAGGTCTTTAACTGCTTCCTTATTTGTGATTGTCTCGTTATTAGGTCCTTTATATGCATATAGCATTCCTTCTTTATCACCATAATTTATTGATTCAAATTTATCAGAGTTAAATACCATCCTATTTACCTCTGCCCATTTATATATTTTGTTTAGATCTCTTTGTAGCGAGTTCCTATCTTCATTACACGTAATTTCTCTACTTATTCTTGTGTCATCAGCGAAACTTCTCACTACCGAGTCCCTAACATTATTGTCTATGTCTGCAATCATAATCACAAACAGCAATGCAGCTAACACCATACCTTGTGGCACACCGGATATTACCGTAGCTTCATCCGATTTCTCGTCGTTTGCAATCACTATCTGTTTTCTGTTTTGCAAAAATTCTTTTATCCATCTTCCTACTTTGTCCACAATGTTATGTTTTCTAATTTTTTTCGCTAATATATTAGGGTCTATCCTGTCAAAAGCTTTTGCAAAGTCTAGGTAAACCACATCTATATCTTTTTCGTTTATCGTATTTTTATGTATGCTTTCATGGTGGACTAACAGTTGGGTTTGTGTATTTTTTTCCGGGTACAAAACCATGTTGTCCTATATTAAACAAACTATTTTTCATTAAATATTTCATTATATATTTTTTCATTACCCTTTCATAAACTTTCATAATATGAGATGTCAGACTCACAGGCCTATAATTACTTGCCTCTAGTCTTGATCCACCTTTGAAAGTAGGGGTAATATATGCTAAATCTTGCCTGTATCTATACTTGGTCTTAATAATATTGCGAGCAGCTTTGCAATTGAATGAACCACTTTCTTTAAGAAAATGGCAGGTACGCCGTCTGGTCCTGCTGCTGACCCATTTTTAATTTCATTAATAACCTGCACAATATCAGCTTCAGTATTATCTATGTCCGAAAAATATTCACTATTTTCATCTCTTATTTCTGTATCATTATCTTCATTATCAATTCTAAGTGTAAATTCACTCTTATATCTTTCTGCTAATATGTTAAATATTTCCTTTATTTCATTCGTTAATCGCCCTTCAATTCTTAGAGGGCCTATTTCTACTTTTATTTTATTAATCTTTTTTGCATATGAATAAAAAATTTGGGGGTTTTGCTTGATATTTTGTAAGGTCCTTTCTTCTAGGTCCTGTTTTTCATTTTCTTTTGACTGTATAATCTTTTGTTCTGCATTTTCTATCTTACTTTTTAGTTCCATCACTTTCCATGCATTCTTTTCTTTTGCAAGAACTTTTTTCCACTTTCTGATTTTCTGGAACAAGATCCTTCTGTCTCTTGGTATGCGTGACTGATGTTTACTTTTCTTCTTCGGTACATATTTTCCCATTATTTCCTCTAATATTTTATATAATATATCCATATTTACCTGTATATTATCACTTACAAATATGTCATCCTAGTAGTTGTTTAATTCTTCATTTATTTTTGACCAATTTATATTCTTACTGTAGAAATTGTATTTTCCATACCCTTCCCATTTTTTCTTCTCTTGCTTATCTCTGTTTTCATGTGCTTTGGAACAGACTGTTAATCCTATGATATTATGGTCCGAAATACTCGTATTATACACTATTATTTCTTTAACATAGTTCACCTCGTTCACAAATACTAGGTCTAAAATATTGTCCTTTCTTGTTGGCAGGTGATTTATTTATTTTTTGGTTATTTATCTTTATTTATTTATTTATTTATTTATATTTATTTATTTATTTTTATTTATTTATTCAATTTTATTCATTTATTTATTTTTATTTGTTTAATTTCATTAATTATTCTCATTTATTTTTATTGATTTATTTTTATTTATTTATTTATTTTTATTTTTATTATTTTTATTTATTTTTTATTCATTTATTTATTAATTTTTATTTATTTATTTTTTATTTATTTTTATTTATTTATATATTTTTATTTATTTTTATTTATTTATTTATTTTTTTAATTATTTATTTTTATTTATTTATATTCATATCTTTTTATCTATATATTTATTTACTTTTAATTATTGATTTATTTCCATTTATTTATTTATTTTATAATTATATTTTTATTTATTTAATTTCTATTTATTTATTTTAATTTATTTTTATTTATTTATTTGTTTTTATTTATTTATTTTTATTTATTTATTTATTTATTTTTATTTATATATTTATTTTTATTTATTTATTTAATTTTATTTATCTGATAATTTTTATTTATTTATTTATTGATTTTTATTTATTTATTTATTTTTATTGAACTTTATTTATTTATTTATTTTTATTCATGTGTTTATGTATTTATATTTGTATTTTTATTAATTTATTTTTAACTATTTTTATATATTTATATTTCCGTATTTTAAATTTTTATTTATTTATTATTATTCATTTATTTATTTATTTTTATTATTTATTTACTTTTATTTATTTGTTTTCATTTATTTTTTATTTAATTTGATTTATTTATATTTATTTATTTATTAATTTAATTTTTTATTAATTTATTTTCATTTATTTTTAATTATTTATTTTATTTATTTATTTATTTATTTTCTTATTTATTTATTTATCTTCCTTTATTTATTTTTATTTATTTATTTTTATTAATTAATTTTTATCTATTTATTTATCTTTTTCTACTTTTTTTATTTAATATTTTTTTTTGTATTTATTTATTTATTTATTTATTGATTTTTATTAATTTATTTTCATTTATTTTTATTATTTTATTTTTTTTATTTATCTATTTCTATGTATTTTTATTTATTTATTTTTCGTATTTATTTGTTTATTTATTTAATTTTATTTATTTATTTTTATTTATTTATTTATTATTTTTATTTATTTACTTTTATTTATTTGTATTTTTATTTATTTATTTATTTTTCGTATTTATTTACTTATTTATTTTTATTAATTTATTTATTATTATTTATTTATTTACTTTTAATTATTTATTTATTTATTTATTTATATATATATTTTTTATTTATATATTTTTATTTATTTATTTATTTTATTCATTTCTTTATTATTATTTATTTATTTTTATTTATTCCTTTCATTCATTTTCATTTACTTATTTATTTTTATTTATTTTTTTATTATTTTTATTTATTTATTTTTTATTTTTCTTTATTTATATATTATTATATTTTTATTTTTTTTATATATTTATTTTCATTTATTTTTATTTATTTATTCTTATTTATTTAATTATTTATTTATATTTCTTTATTTATTTTAATTTTTTACTTATTTTTATTTATTCACTTTCGTTTATTTTTATTTATTTATTTTCATTCATTTATTTTTATATGTTTATTTATTTTTAATTATTTATTTATTTTTATTAATTTATTTATTTATTTTGATTTATCTATTTTTTTATTTATTTATTTTGATTTATTTATTTTCAAATCATTTATTTTCATTTATTTTTATTGATTTATTTTTATTTATTTATTTTTCTTTATTTATCTATTTATATTTCTTTATATGTATTTTTTATTTTTATTTATTTATTTTAAGTTATTCTCATTTATTTATTTATTTATTTTTATTTATTTATGTATTTTTATTTATTCATTTTTTATTTATTTATTTATTTTTATTTATTTATTTTCATTTATGTTGTTAATTTATTAATTTTTATTTATCTATTTTATTTATTTATTTTTTATTGTTTATTTATTTATTTTTATTTATTTAATTATTATTATTCTATTTATTTTATTTATTTTTATTTATTTATTTATTTTTATTTATTTATTTATTTTTATTTATTTAATTATTATTATTCTATTTATTTTATTTATTTTTATTTATTTATTTATTTTTATTTAATTATTTATGTATTTTTATGTATTTATTGACTTTTATTTATTAATTATTTTTATTTATTAATTTTTTTCTATTTTTTCATTTATTTATTTTGATTTATTTATTTTAATTTATTTTTACTTATTTATTTTTATTTATTTACTGTTATTTGTATACTTTTATTTATTTATATTTATTTATTTATTTATTTTTATTATTTTATTTTATTTTTTTATTTATTTATTTTTTTATTTAATTTTATTTATTTATTTTCTTTATTAATTTTTTTTGTTTATTTTTTCTAATTTTTATTTATTTATTTATTAATTTTATTTTTTTACTTATTTTTATTCATCTATTTATTTATTTTTATTTATTTATATATTTATTTATTTATTTTCATATATTTTTATTTATTTATCTATGTTTATTTATTTTTTATCTATTTCTTTTATTTATTTATTGATTTTCATTTATTTATTTAATTCTTATTTATTTATCTTATTTATTTATTTATTTATTTATTTTTCCTTTATTTAATTTTATTTATTTATTTATTTTTAATTAATTATTTATTTTTTATTTATATTTTTACTTATTTATTTTTATTTATTTATTTATTTATTTTTATTTTTATTTATTTATTTATTTTTATTTATTTATTTATTTTTATTTGTTTATTTTATTTATTTATTTATTTATTTATTTTTATATTTTTTCTTTATTTATTTATTATATTTTTATATATGTTTATTTATCTTTTTTCAAATATTTTTATTCATTTATTATTTATTTATTTATTTTATTTCTTTATTTCTTTTTATTTACTATTTATTTATTTATTTTTATTTATTCATATATTTTTATTTATTTCATTTTTTATTTTTATTTATGTATTTATTTATTTTCATTTATTTTTTCTATTTATTTTTATTTATCTACTTATTTCTATTGATTTATTTTCTTTTATTTTTATTGATTATTTTCTATTTATTTATTTTATTTTTATTTATTTATTTTTTTATTCATATTTATTTATTTATTTTTCTTATTTATTAATTTTCATTTGTTTTCATTTATTTATTTTTATTTATATATTTTATTTATTTATTTATTTATTTACTTATTTTTATTTATTTATTTTAATTTATTTTTATTTATTTATTCATGTATTTATTTTTATTGATTGATTTATTTTTATTTATTTATTCTTACTTATTTATTTACTTATTTATTTATTTTTATATATTTTTATTTTTAATTTTTTTACTTTTATCTATTAATTTTTATTTATTTATTTATTTTTATTTATTTATTTATTTTTATTTATTTATTTATTTATTTATTTATCTATTTTTATTTATTCATATATTTTTATTTATTTTATTTTTTATTTTTATTTATTTATTTTTATTTTTTATTTATTTTTAATAATTTTTTTATTTTTTTAATAATTCATTTATTTATTAATTTTTATTTAAATATTTTAATTTATTTTTATTTATTTATTGATTTATTTATTTTAGTTTATTTATTTATTTTTACTTATTTTTTTATTTTTTTTATTTATTTATTAATTTTTTTTATTTATTTTCATTTATTTTTATTTATTTATTTTTATTTATTTACTTATTTTTTCTTATTCATTTATTTTTATTTATTTTTATTTATTTATTTTTTATTTTTATTTATTTATTTTTTTCATTGAATTTATTTATTTATTTATTTTTATTTATTTATTTATTTTTGTTTATTTATTCAATTTTATTTAATTATTTATTTATTTTTATTTAATTTTATTTATTTATTAATTTTTTATTTATTTTCATTTATTTCTATTCATTTACTTTTATTTTATAATTTATTTATTTTATTTTTTATATTTATTTTTTATTAATTTATTTATTTATTTATTTATTTTTATTGCTATTTTTTAATTTATTTATATATTTTTATTTACTTTTATTTATTTATTTATTTATTTTTATTTGATTATTTATTTTTATTTATTTATTTTCATTCATTTTTATTTTTTTATCTTTTATTTTTAATTATTGATATATTTTTATTTATTTACTTATTTTTTTATTTATTTATTTTTATCTATTTATTATTTTTATCTATTTATTTATTTTTATTTAATTATTAGATATTTATTGTTTTTAATTTTTTTCAATTTTTTTATTTTTTATATATTTATTTTTTTATTTATTTATTTTTATTAATTTTTGTTTATTCACTTATTGATTTTATTTATTTATTTTCATTTATTTTTATTTATTTATTATCCTTTATTTCTATTTATTTATTTATTTTTATTTATTTTTTATTTATTTGTTTTTATTTATTTTTATTTATTTATTTATTTATTTTTATAAATTTTTTTATTTATCTATTTTTATTTTTTATTTATTATTATTTATTTATTTATTTTAATTTATTTTCATTCATATATTTGTATTTATTTTTTTTTATTTATTTATTTTTATTTATTTATTTTTCGTTATTCTTTAATTTTTTTTTAATTTCTATTTATTTTTTATTTTCATTAATTTTTATTTATTTGTTTATTTATCTTTTTTTATTTTTTTAGCCTTATTTATTTATTTATTTATTTTTGTTTATTTTTTTCATTTATTTTTTTTTATTTATTTTTATTTATTTATTTATTTATTTATTTTAATTTTTTAATTTATTTTTTTTATTTTTAATGATTTATTTATTTTTATTTATTTATTTTCATTTATTTTTATTTTTTTGTTTATTTATTTATTTATTTATGTGCATTATTTTATTTTTTTATTTATATATTTATTTTTATTTTTTCTTTATTTTTATATATCTATATAATTTTACTTATTTATTTTCATTAATTTATTTTCTATTTATTTATTTTTATTTATTTATATTTATTTATTTATTTTTATTTTTATTTTTATTTATTTATGTTTTTTATTTATTTTTATTTATTTACTTATTTATTTATTTTTATTTATTTGTTTTTTTATTTATTTATGTTTATTTTTGTATCTATTTTATTTATTTATTTATTTTTATTTATTTATTTTAAAATATTTTTATTTTATTTATTTTTATTTATTTATTTATTTTTATCCAATCATTTTTTAATTTATTATTATTTACTTATTTATTTTCGTTTATTTTTTTTTATTCATTTTTATTTATTTATTTTCATTCATTTTCATTTATTTATTTATTTATTTTTATTTAATTATTTATTATTTATTTATTTATTTATTTTATTTATTTATTTATTTTTATTTATTTATTTATTTTTATTTATTTATTTGTATTTATTTATTTATTTTTCATTTATTTATTTATTTTTATTTATTTATTTATTTATTTTTATTATTTCCTTTATTTTTATTTTTATTTATTTATTTATTTATTTATTTATATTTATTTATTTATGTTATTTTTTATTTATTTCTATTTATTTATTTCTATTTATTTATTCATTTTTATTTTTATTTATTTATTTATTTTTTCTAGTTATTTCTTTTTATTTATTTTTTTATTTCTTTATTTTTATTTTTTTATTTATTTATTTATTTTCATTTATTTATTTAACTTATTTTTAATCATTTATTATTATTTTTATTTATTTATTTGTATTTTAATTCTTTTTACGCATTTTCTTATCTTTTTATTTAGTTTTAATTTAGTTTCATTGATTTTTATTTATCTATATTCATACGTATTAGTTATTTTGATATAGTTCATATTATTTTTCATTTACTTTTATTTATATATAAACTTTATTTCATTTATTTTTCTTTATTTATTGATTTATTTATTATTTTTTATTTATTATTTTTTATTTGGGTATTTATATTAATTGTTATTCATTTATTTTTTATTTATATTTATTTATTTATTCAAGTAAAAAATCAGCTTCAAAAATGACCTTAAAAAAAAGGAATAAGAATGTAACATGAAAGTTTTAGAAAAAATATGTCAATTTTGAATATAAAATTATTATGAATTTTGCTCTCTTTATGATGGATGAATATAGTTTAACTTTTAACATTTAAAACCGAGTCATATTTAAAAAAAGTTAAAAATACAATCAATATTTAAATGAAAAATCAATTTCAAAAATCACCTAAAAGTTGGAAAATGAATATATATAAAAAGCTAAAAAAAAATAATTTTAATACAATATTTTTGGGAATTTTGCCCTCTTTTTCGTGAATGATTTTAGTTCAACGTTTTCTGATATATTCTTATTATTGATTACCATTTTTTTTATATTTGTATTTGTAATTTTCATATTTAATTCAAATGACAAATACCATTTATTTACCAATGAAGAAAATTAGGATACAAGTAAATAAAGAAACAAAAACAGTAATTAAATAAAAAATAGAATAAAATCAAAAGAAAACATATGAAATGAAATAAGATGAAAATTAAAACATACAGGTTTAAAATAAATGTAAAAATAATACAAAGGATTAATGAAAAATATTGTATTATTCTTAGTTTTTTTTTTCAAATTAAAACAAACCTAAAGTTTTTATGTTTCATTCTTTTGTCTTCCTTTAAGTAATTTTTGAAGTTGATTTTTTACTTAAATTTTGAATGTTTTTAACGGACATTTTTATATAATCCTGTTAAACTAAAAACAGTCATAAAAAGAGGACAAAACTCCCCAAAAATATTGTATTCAGATTTAAATATTTTTAAATCTAAATTCATTGATCATAAAGAGGAAAAATTTCCCCAAAAATATTGTATTTAAAATTGACATTTTCTAAAAGTTTTTATGCAACAATTTTTTCCCATTTTTTAGGTGATTTTTAAGTTGATTTTCTTTTAATATTGATTGTTTTTTAACGGAGTTTATATATATATATATATATATATATATATATATATATATATATATATATATAATATATATTTATATATATATATATATATTTTTATATTTATATTTAATTTTTTATAATAATATATCCGTAAACGTTAAACTAAAATTAGTCATCAGTAATAATAATAATAATAATAATAATAATAATAATAATAATAATAATAATAATAATAATAATAATAATAATAATAATAATAATAATAATTTAAAATCATAAAAAAGGATTATAAATGAAATATGGAAAAGTAAAAAAAAAATTCGAATACGATATTTTTCGTAGTTTTACCCTCTTTTTGAAGACTGATTTTAGTTCACCTTTTAAGGATATTCTCTTATAACAAAGTTTTATGAAAAAAATCTCCGTTAAAGAACAATGCAGATAAAATTAAAAGCTAAATGGTCATCTACGTTTTGCATATAAAAATATATAAAAGCAGTCAAGAGTTCAGTCAAAAATCAATTTAAAAATCATTAAGAAACTGAAAATAAATGAAATATGTAGAAAATTTCAAAAATATTTCAATTTCAATACAATTTTTGGGGGGAGTTTTGCCTCTTTTTGATGACTAAGTTTAGTTTAACGTTTACAGATATATTATTATAACAGAATTATATATATATATATATATATATATATATATATATATATATATATATATATATATATATATATATATATATATATATATATATAAACTAAAAAAAAAACAATATTTAAGTAAAGAATCAACTTCAAAAATCACCTAATAAATGAGAAAAAAATTGTTGAATAAAATCTTTTAGAAAATATGTCAATTTTGAGCAGAATATTTTTTGGGAAATTTTCCCTCTTTATGATCAATGAATTTAATTTAACTTTTACCGATATATTCTTATAACCGTTAAGAAAAAAAACGTTAAAAAATCAA
>NC_089788.1:38541955-38543204 GCF_040412425.1 Macrobrachium rosenbergii
ATTTATTTATTTTTATATATTTACTTATATTAATGATTTTTATTTATTTATTTTTATTTTTTTATTTTTTTGTATTCATTTAATTCTTATTTACTTGTATTCATTTATTTTCTTCATTTATTTATTTTTTATTTATTTATTAATTTTTATTTATTTATTTATTTTTAATCATTTATTTATTAATTTATTTTTTATTTATTTATTTTTATATATTTATTTATTTATGTATTTAATTATTTATCTATATTTATTTATTTATCTTTATTTATTAATTTAAAATTTTTTTTCATTTATTTATTTATTTTTAATAATGTATTTATTTTTTTATTTATTTATTTTTATTTATTTATTTATTTTTATTGATTGATTGATTGATTTATTTATTTATTTTTAGTAATTTATTTCTTTGTATTTATTTATTTGTTATTATTTTTTATTTATTAATTTTCGTTTATTTTCATTTATTTATTCATTTTTAAAAATTTTTTTATGTATTTATTTTTTATTTATTTAATTATTTTCTTTTATTTTTGTTTATTTATTTATTTTTATTTATTTATTTTTATTTTTTATATATTTATTTTTTATTAATGATTTTTATTTATTTATTTATTTATTTTTTTATTTATCTATTTTTATTTATTTATTTTTTTATTTATTTGTTTATTTTCATTTATTTATTTATTTTTATTTCTTTATTTATTTTTATTTATTTTTATTTATTTAGTTATTTCTATTTATCTATTTTTATTTATTTTTTATTTATTTTTATTTATTTATTTATTTTTATTTATTTTTTATTTTTATTTCTTTATTTTCATTTATTTTTATTTATTTATTTTCATTTATTTTTATTTATCTATTTTTTATTTATCTTTTGTTTTAGTTCTTCCCTTTCAGTGGATGGACAATATCATGTGCTTTTTCTAAGAACTGTGTGTGAAACAGTCTTTTTCTGCGTATGATAAATGTATGAGAACATAATGATACAGTTTAGTAAAGGTTTAACTTAATATTTTATTTCCTAAATGGTGTCGTTTTCTGTGTTTTAATTGGCACTTTCCTTGTGTTTCAAATAAAAATAAATTTTAAAAAAAATTAGTGTATCCTGACTGCAAGAAGAGGTATAGTTGATCTTGGTTGCATATTATTTAGTGTTTTTATTTATTCATATATTTTTCGAATTTTTTGTTTTATATTTTATTTCTAAGCGATTTCTTGTGTATTTCTTTATTTTTTATTGGATTGA
>NC_089788.1:38543704-38596204 GCF_040412425.1 Macrobrachium rosenbergii
TGGGACCTTTTCCGAGGACCAAGAACGGGACGGTTATCTTCCCGAGAGTTTATTCAGTTCTATTGACAACAGCGAATCTCTCCTATCTAGAGAAATGTCTACACACCTTGGCAACAAAGAACAACACGAAGCACGAGTTCCTGAACCAGTACAACCCATCGATAATACTGGAACTGGTAATAGATTTACCTAACCACTACCTGATCCATCTGAACAATGTCTCGAGCAAGAAGACACGCCAGAATTTCTCGGATTCATTGACAGAGTTAATGAAGAAAAACTCCCTAACTTCTCGGATGGCATAGATAACCTGGCTTTATCCCTCACTGATAGTGGAACAATGCCAACTAGAGCATCAACCACTAACCTTGCCTCAAATCCTGTTGGGGACACAACCAGAAAAGGAACGATGGATCGACCAATACTCGTGGGAATTTCCGACACAGAGAATGATTCACATTCAGACGCTGCCTCTAACTCCATCTCAAGACGAAGAACTAGCACTTCCACCAATGTTGGGAATTCCGGAAATAAACGACATCGACTGGAACGAGCCACTTCAAGATATTCAAGTTCCGAGAGCGAAACAGACATCACCGTTACCAACGTTATTCACGGGACTCCCAAGCGACAGAAGCACGTGGACGGAAGGCGACTGGGAGAGGATACGTATGATCAACAAATGGAAGAGGAACCACCCTACAGGACGTTCGTCATCCGGCAACGACCAAAACCAAAATCAGGAAAACCACCAACATTCACCTGTACGAATCACGGTGACCACTGGCACATCACCTTCCAATCAGATCTCTCAAACAAAGCAAGAAAACGATCCATCATCTGCAATTTTCTGGGATTATCTGATGAAGCCCGCCCCGAAGGAACAGCATCGACGGTTATCATCCGAAATATCAAACAATGGATTTTGTATCTTATCAGATACGGTGTCGACAAGATTTCATTTTTTGGTGCTGGCCATACCGTATTTAAAGACATTCTCCGATACCTTAGAAATAACCCCACCGGAACCGATGCAGTAGATGGACCGTGTCCGTGCATGGAATCTAAAAGAGAAGAAAGAAGAGAAAAGTCTCAAAGTCTTAACAAGATAGATGAATTTGAATTTATAGACACACTATGTACTGAAAAGAAACCATCGAGTGTATTTGACCTCCTCAGAAAACTGTCAAAACAAGAATTCAAGATTCTATATGGAATAGTAAGTGTGTGTTTAGTGAGTGTGAGTGTATAGTGTGTGTGTTTAGTGAGTGTGAGTGTATAGTAAGTGTGAGTGTTGAGTGAGTGTAAGTGTATTGTGAATGTTAGTGTTTAGTGATTGTTCATTACTGTTTATTTAGTGTTTAGCGACTGTATGCAAAGAAGGTCCTGTCATTTACAGGAACCATTTATGCTAAACATTGCTTAGATCCAAGAGAAGATGCTTAGGCCTTGACCACAATGGTTGGAGTGTTTAGGCTAACTTGTTTTTGTAAGGTAAATTTTCTCTGTGAAATTGGGTCAAGGAATAATAATAATAATAATAATAATAATAATAATAATAATAATAATAATAATAATAATAATAATAATAATAATAGTAAAAATAATAATATTAAAGAAATAATAAGAATAATAGAAAAAGATATAATAATGATAATAATAATAATAATAATAATAATAATAATAATAATAATAATAATAATAATAATAATAATAATAATAATAATAATAACATATAGTACTATGAGCTGGACCGAGACCTTTCAATATGGCCTCCCGAGGTCACATGCTCGGCAGGGAGATCACCACTCCAATGATTGATGCTCTATTCGTCACACACTCCACTCACCCGTTGATATTGTGGATGTATTCTGCTTTTGTATTTACTTATGTATATCTTTTCAGCGTTGAGGCGTAAAGACAATCAAATAGGACTATTTCAAATTTTATGGTTGCTTTGGAAGCAACATTAATGTTATGACAATTTTTTTTTCCTTTTTTTTATTTAACATTTGAACTTAGGTTTGATGACTTTTTTTTGTCAAATGCGTCGGCGATGAATGAATGAAGGTTTTGACAATGTTTCGTAATTGTTCTTCCGAAATTTGGTCACACGTGATATTCTCTTACAGTTTTGAAATATATGACATATTTCACTCTTATGAAACATATTTGGCCTTATTGTATGCAATAAACGTGTTTTTGCATTGAAATAAGAGATAAATATGGAGCATGTTACGTTGCCAGTTCGTGAATTTTGAACGAAACCCTATGTAATCATGTCGAATCACTTATGAGCATAGCTGCACCATCAAAAAATATAATTCCATTAATAAGTTAGGCTGTTTAAGTTTTCTAATATCTAGAATTTATTATTCATGTATTTTCTCTCTCTCATGTATATATTATTTATATATATATATATATATATATATATATATATATATATATATATATATATATATATATATATATATATATATATATATATATAATAGATTAATGAAATAATATTGCCAAGACCAGGAAGAACATTCATTATACGAGCTCTCGAGGTATAAAACCTCATCATCAGGCTGAAAAAACCGACAAGGATGAGAATCAATGAAATTACAGTAAAAAGAATTGTCACAATAAATCTTCAGCAAAAATACTAGCCAAAAATATAAAACGAACAGTAAATACAAACTAAAAGGGTGAGACGCAAAATAACGAAAAATTAAAAACGATCACAAACATAAAAATATAAAAATAAGGTGAAACGTAAACCAACTACCACTCACAAAGTAAAATATTTAACGACCCAATTGTGTACCTACTATGAAATTACAAAAGGTCCAGTCTATTTGTACAAAAAGACAGTACCTGACAATCCAGGTCAGTGAAAGATGGTCCCGTGCTAAGCTGTGTTCCTTAATGGCAGAAAAGGGTGGTTTGGAAAGAGGAAACTTAGTTCTAATAGAAAGACCTCTGTGCTCCAAAATTGTGTCTGAGCCAGCGGGAACTGGATTCCACGTATCGCAGACCACTCTTATTCGAAGTTTCATATATAATTTTCATGGATGCTGTCCTCAAAATTACTTCTAACGTTCCCCTGCCATTACATTCTTTGCGTGTGTTATAGAGGCCTTTTCTATAATTAAATGGTCGTTGTATTTATATTTTTGTCTAAGAACTTTACGTCCTCCTTGTATGTTCTGTGGTTTTTTCCCAGCAGTGCTTGGCCACTGCTGGCGAGTGATTGTAGTACCTAATGTTTTGGTTATGTTGTTTGGTGCTTTCTTTGTAGATTTTCTACAAAGAAAGCACGCTGCCATGTATACCCGCCCCCGCCTCACCTCTTCCCTTTCTACAGATTTTATATTCCTATGTTGTTCCTAGTCGTGTGTTTGTAATTACTTACCAATTTAGAATGATCTATGAGGGATGATGTATGAGGGGTGCAATAGTGCTGTTTTCTGGGACTGTAATTGTTTTCTTCCCTTTCAAATATTCATTTTATTTTCTTTCTCTCTCCCCAAAATATTTTTTCCTTGCCTTGCTATGTGCCCGTTCCCACCAATACTTAGGATATCCTAATCTCCTAAAGCGTCCCTCAAGTATTCCAGGTCTTCATCTAAGAAAGAGGGACTGCAGATCCTATAAGACCTGATATCCAAACCTCTTAATTTCCTTACTATGGCTTGAAAACATTATGTGTATATGAACTGGTGTGTGGCTCCTTTCTGTGTACTTTAAATTTTAGATTTCCTTCTTCCCTCTTTAACAATACTTCTAAGAATGGAATTTCTCTCTCTTTCTCTTCTTCTAATGTAAACTTAATTTGTTCTCTATGCTGTCTAGGAACTTGTTTCATCCCTTATGCTGATTAGGGACTTGTTTCATTCCTCTCTTTGTCCCTTATATAAATAAGAGTTATTTACGTACCTTGAAAATGTTAACTACACCATGAAAATGTTAGCTAAGACCGGCCAAAGTCTCGAACCCATAGCTACTCTATTTATTTTTTCATAAAATGGTTTTATGGTAAGCGCTTGAGGAAGAAGCTTGTTTGCGTTTAGAACCTTACTTCTCAAGTTGCAGAATCTCATGTTTTATTAAGGTCTCCTGTCTTAAATTAGCCATGTATCTGGGTCCTAAATACTAAATATTGCTATATCAATGCAATTAATGGAGAACATTCCTATTTGCACCAGCGTGACGCCGTGGGTAGCCACATGGGGGAAAATGTATAACCTTTTGAACTGATAAAACTCGAATGAATTATACTGCCGCTGTGCATTATCATAGCGAGATGTTGAATTAAACTTCCTCTGAATTGTGGAGACAGAGCACCTTACTGTAACGTGTTGAGATTAAGAATCAGATTTATGTCTGCGGATTAGAGTTAGTGATATGTTGTGCATGTATTGCCTGGGTTAAAGGATGCGCTTGTGGTGAATGATTGCATACTTGAGCTAAGGTTTAAATTCCGGACATGCATGATGAATACGAAACAGAGTTTTAGTTCATGGTTGCAGTGAAGATGACTTTATGAGCAGTGTAAAGTAACATAGTGAAGTTCTCATCTAGAGTTCCTTTCTCTGAAAGAAGTAGCATAAAGTTGCTCTGTGTTAAAGTAGCTCTTTGATGCTGGGGAAGTCTTTGGTATAAGATGCTTTATTTTGCATTTAACATCAAATTACCGGAATTGTGCACGCATACATCACTCGAGTGAAGTTTGGACATTGTTCTGTTTTTGTGAAAGTATAAATAGACTAGTGTCATAACAGAATCCTAATCTCAGTTCCATTCGAAGGTAAGTCCATTCCTACAGGAGATTTGAATCATTCGAGTTCCAGTAATTCTGTGGGAACTGAAGGAAATTTAATTCCAGTCATTGCCTGCATTTGTATGGCTGTTAACTCTAGAAGTTAATTAATTTTTGTTTTTGTGGTTAACTGCTAAATCTTTGTGTGTAAATTTTTACTGTGAGTAATTTTTGGTCATTGTTTATTTTTAATTTATTTTCATTATTTTATTTGTGTAATTTTCTTGTTGTTTTTGTGAGCGAATCATTTATCCCTGTTGATATTTTATGTAAATAAAATTGTAATGAGTGGAAAACCAGTGGTGCCATCACAAGTCCTTGGTTGGCCCCTACAGGTACTAAGCTTTTTAAAGAAAGAAAATAGTGATCATCAAAATATCATATTTGGGATAAGCCTCATCTTCGGGTGGGATAGGCCAGAACCTGGAGTCCAAGGGGATAAGAAAAAACAAAACTCCAACTTCGAGGATATCCAAAAAATGTCTTTCTAATAGAGAGAGAGAGAGAGAGAGAGAGAGAGAGAGAGAGAGAGAGAGAGAGAGAGAGAGAGAGAGAGAGAGAATATTAGTTCAGGGTTTTTGTTTCCTGGTGAATGGTTTGTAGCTCATAGCAGGACCATTAAACTATCTGTTGAATTAATTGAGCTTACGTGATACAATAGCCAAGGGAAAGTGCAGCCTTGAGCACCTGCACAGAGCCCAGTGGTGCAAGAAATAAAAAAATTCTCATTCTCTACACTCGACACCTACTAGAGTGGCGACCCAGACCAACTTTTCAATAAAATTCGAAATCTTCCTACATGAGACTGCGCCATCATGAAATTATGTAATATATATATATATATATATATATATATATATATATATATATATATATATATATATATATATATATATATATATATATATTTGATACTGTATCACAATAAATAAACAAATAGGGAAACATATAAATACATATATGTATAGAATACATACTCATATTATATATACATGCATATATGTATTTTCTACATATATGTATTTACACGTTTCTCTGTTGATTTACTGTGATACATGTGGTCAGGTAGTCTCCACTAAGACCGAGACAAGGCAAGGGTAGCAACTTAGGCCATCTTAAAGTAAAATCGTTTATTGATCTATTCATAATAGTGAATTAGGTGCCTGGTAGTTAGTCATATGCAGTGGGAAATGTCCAGAGGGATAGTACCCTCATCTCCAACACTTTTTGTGAATCAGAGAAAAGATTATATATATATATATATATATATATATATATATATATATATATATATATATATATATATATATATATATATATATATATATATATATATATATATATATATATATATATATATATATATATATATATGTATGTATGTATGTATGTATATGTATATTTATATATGTATTTATATATTAGTATATATATACGCGCGCGTGTTTATTATAATGCCTTTCTTAAATGCAAAAGGGCTGGTATTATTTTCATGACTGTTAGTCATTGAAAACACACATTTCATCTCCTGTTATAAATCCTTCAGGCATTAAACAATCATTCTTTCTGAGGGTATAATACTATATGGAGCCAGTCTTTTCTTGGAATTTGAGTGTTGTGTTTTGACTGAGTGGAAATGGATAAGAAAATTTTTGTGTGATGATAATGTCAGTGTGATTGTTTTATCTTATAGTCACGAAAAGACTTCATCCTTGATTATAGGAAATATGAATTATATATTTCACCAAAACACAAACTGCCATCACATACCTATACAAAATGCCATTTACATCAACTTAGAACGACTGATGGAGGATTTGTCCTTATATTTCTGACCTCTTGTGTCATAGAAGGCCTGACGGAAGTGGTCCAATGTTCCGATATAAACAAGGTCGTTTACTTTTTTTATTCCCGTCTCGTGGGACGTTTGAAATGACCCTCCAGCTAAAAGCCTTGACGGAGTAGTGAATAGGCTTTCTGAGCTATACTTGGCAGATGAATGCTGAAAGGATTTGAAAAGCGATGCATGGTACTGTACGTGAGGAATGTGTGTGGTGAGAATATAAAGGCCCCTTGCTTTTTTTGTCCCCGTTTCACCTTCAGTTACATTGTTTGTTTCATACTTCATTTTTGCTTTTGCCTACCACAATACTTTAAATTGTAGAGTGTGTCACTTCAGCAGTTTGGGTAATTGAGTGATTGCCATTATTATGCATATAATGCTAACCTCATATATATATATATATATATATATATATATATATATATATATATATATATATATATATATATATATATATATATATATATATATATATAGTCTGTGTGTGTGTGTAAATTTGGCGCATATACTCGCGTGAGTTTTTTTACAATCACACACATATATTAACATTAAGCTGCAAGTATCGCTTCGCCCTAATATCGAATTCATTATACCTAGGAAATAAGGTACTCTATAACCAAAGGGAATTACATACGTACAAGAGCATTTGTCCTAGCCAGGATTTGGCCCTAAGCTTCCGGTTTAATACAGACGAAATCGGATTTATTCATTCGGCTGTGAAGAGAAGTAGCTATGTGGATAATTCCCTGTTTCTTCTGTATTAAGCCCAAAAGGCGTAGGTTCGAATCCTGGCAAGGTATGTGTTTGATAAATAATTTACTTTATATAGTAAGTTGTTATATATATATATATAGCATATATATATATATATATATATATATACATATATATATATATATATATATATAGCTGTATATGAATTACATTTGAGTGAATTTTATGGATTGAAATATGTCCATATATATATATATATATATATATATATATATATATATATATATATATATATATATATATATATATATATATATATATATAATATATATATATACTATATATATATATATATATATATATATATATATATATATATACATATATTGTTTGTGTTTGTGTCTGCGTGTGTGTGCATGATGTTATTCAAGTCAGCATCATGGTTATGTATTATTTATGCACTTTCCATTCTGTTTTATAAACAGAGGCAAAAGTACCCTCATCTAATCGCTCTTATTTAACATTCAGTTTTCTTTGCATGCCTAAGAATGCATATTTAATTGCAGGATTCAACAATAAATACCAAAAAAAAGAATGTCACCTTCTGCATGGAACAGGAAATTAATTGTTAAAGAGAAATTTGCAATAATAAATAATGCTGCACTGGACTTCTCGCAAAGCCAAATATCTATTTTTTCCGGATAATATAGTCTGGATTAAAGGCTGCTTCCTGTTTGCAGTTAATTATGGCGAATATAATTAGGCAAACATTTTAAATACTGACACCGGTGATTAGTAAAGGACAGTATTTTGGGTTTGGGTATGTTCAAATGGATTCGTCTGCTTCGATATTCGTCTGACATTCTGACCTAGTAACTGTAGCAGGATAGAATTGTAATCATAAGAGAGACAGTCAGTCAAAGATACGAGTAAAGAGTAAAAGAGAGAAACAGATAGACAAGTCAAAGAGACGAGTAAAGAGTAAAAGAGAGAAATAGATAGACAAGTCAAAGAGACGAGTAAAGAGTAAAAGAGAGAAACAGAGAGAGAGACAGGTATAAAGTGACCAATAATTCAGATCGACGTCACATTTTTATACGTCTGCTTCTGCCAACTTCTACTGTAGGAGCTGCTGTCACCTCCTTTGAAATGTGCGGCATTTTTTTTAATACTACTTTAATAGATGATTAAATTGTATTTTAATTGTACTTACATTCTCATGGGGAAGTTTAACGTTCCTACAGAGACGACCATAACGGGTTCTCAGAAGATCGCACATAAACATCCAATGGCTGGTAATGTGGAATGTTCAACGTCACAAGAGGACGACTATTTCCTGAAGCGAGGAACTCTCAGCTGAAGTCTGGTGGTAAAAAGAATCGCATGCCTTTGTGTCAGGCGAAGAAGAAGATAATATTCTGCAAGAAACGATTAGGGTCCGTTTACACTAACGCCCATTGTGCCTCAGTTGAACACATCATTTAATTAGGTACCCGGTATTGAGTTTGCTGTCGTGTATGTGTCGCATGTACTGTAGGGTGGAGAGCAGCATGTACAAAGTGACATGAAACAACACCATAAATAGGATATATATATAGCTGTTGCTACATTTTAGTAAAGAGAGAGAGAGAGAGAGAGAGAGAGGCGGTTGATTGTTTTCAGGTATAACAGTTTTTCATTATTTTCCTCAAGATGGTACATTTTCCTTTTTTTTCTTTTCCTCAAGATGTTAAATTTTCTTTTTTTTTTCTATTCACACTCAGTGCTTTCCTCAAGATGTTACATTTTTTTGTTTCTTTTCCTCAAGATGTTACATTTTCTTTTTTTTTTCTTTTCTTGAAGATGTTACTTATTCTTTTTTTTTCTTTTCCTCAGGATGTTACATATTCTTTTTTTTTTCTTTTCCTCAAGATGTTACATTTTATTTTTTTCTTTTCCTCAAGATGTTACATTTTCTTTTTTCTTTTCTTGAAGATGTTACATATTCTTTTTTTTTTTTCCTCAAGATGTTACATATTCTTTTTTTATTTTCCTCAAGATGTTCCATATTCTTTTTTTCTTTTCCTCAAGATATTACATATTCTTTTTTTCTTTTCCTCAAGATGTTAAATATTCTTTTTTTTTCTTTTCCTCAAGATGTTAAATATTTTTTTTTCTTTTCCTCAAGATGTTACATATTCTTTTTTTTCTTTTCCTCAAGATGTTCCATATTCTTTTTTTCTTTTCCTCAAGATATTACATATTCTTTTTTTCTTTTCCTCAAGATATTACATATTCTTTTTTTCTTTTCCTCAAGATGTTAAATATTCTTTTTTTTCTTTTCCTCAAGATGTTAAATATTCTTTTTTTTTCCTCAAGGTGTTAAATATTCATTTTTTTTTTTTTTTTTTTTTACTTTCTGTTCACGGTCAGTGCTTCCCTTCACCTTATGAATTCCACACTGCCTCGCTTCATAGGCACGCGTTGTTTTTAGAAACTGCACGGACTGTTTTGACGGGTTGTAGGTGGCTCGGTAATGCTGCCGAATTTTTACCGCTGGTCCAGAAGTGCGTGACCGAACGGAGGAACTTACCGGTCTTCTGTTTCTTCCGTTTGTTTCGTTTGGGTGTTTGTTCGTGTTTCGTAGAGAGTGTTTGTTACGCCGTAATGTAGTCTCGCCATTTTTGTGGTTTATTTTTTTTTTTTGGAAGTTCCCTGAATAATAATAATAATAATAATAATAATAATAATAATAATAATAATAATAATAATAATAATAATAAATAATAATAATAATTCATAAAAGGCTCATAATTGCATAATGTAGTCTGGCCATTTTTTTTATTTTGATGTTCATCTGTGAATAATAATAATAATAATAATAATAATAATAATAATAATAATAATAATAATAATAATCCAGTGGTGTAAATGTAGATATATAATGTATATAATTTATATTTTTAATATGTATTTACATTTACACCACTGTGGACTTATTCACTAATAATAATAATAATAATAATAATAATAATAATAATAATAATAATAATAATAATAATAATAATAATAATAAACCAGTGTATAGTTTCGCCATGTATGTTTTAATAGTTTGTTTAGGTTGATTGTATCATATTTTTTTGCAAGTCATTGAAACAGCTGATAGTCAGGGCCCAGTTAAACAATTCAGGATCAGTGAAAGGAATTTTTGTAGAAAAGATGGTGGCAGAAACTTTTTCCTTAAACTAGAAAATATTATGGCATAAACTCTTGCTCTTTTTACCGTGTTATTATTATTATTATTATTATTATTATTATTATTATTATTATTATTATTATTATTATTATTATTATTATTATTATTATTATTATTCAGAAGATGAACCTTATTCATATTGAACAAGCTCACCACAGGGGCCATTGACTTGGAATTCAAGCTTCCAAAGAATATTAAGGTGTTCATTCGAAAGAAGTAACAAAAGGTAATGAGAAATATACTGTAGAAAGAGGAGATTAGGTATTAGAAAAAAAAGATAAATGAACTAATAAATAAATAAATAATGTAATTAAATTATTAAAATATAAATTATTAAAATAGAAAGGAGAATTGTAATGCGTTGCATCTTCGCTTGAACTTCTGAAGTTCCAGTTTCAGCATAAAAAATGGAGTATTCCTGTTGAATTTACTCTGCTCTTGCAGGTAACTGGAGAGGAGTTTGAATTATAGGTATTTTTAGTGGCGTACAGTACTAGCCTTGCTTGTATCTCTAGTCCAAATCAGCTGCACTGGTGTGTGATGCCAGCTCTCAAGTGGTAAATCACTAGAGAATTGAAGCTTAATTTTGAGAATGGGGTAAACACTTGTGAATCGGAGCACCGTCCATTCAAGTGTTGTACAATGCCACCTCGCAAAATGTATTTTGTTATTATTATTATTATTATTATTATTATTATTATTATTATTATTATTATTATTATTATTATTATTATTATTCAAAAGATGAACCATATTCATATGGAACAAGCCCACCACAGGGACCATCGACTTCAAATTCCAGCTTCCAAACAATATGGTGTTCATCTGAAAGAGGCGACAGAAGGCAATAGGAAATACAGAAAGAAGAGATCAGTTATTAGAAAAGGAAAAAATAAACATCAATAAACAGTCAAAAATGCAAGTTAATTATTAAAACAATGTTCTGTTCTACTCTGATTGCCAGAGTGCAGAAGTCTACACAGAATCTTCTGCCCAGAGCACATTTCTGGCAATGTTTGCTATGATTCGGTGACTTGGAAAACTTTTGGGGAATGTATGATTATTTATTTTTTTATTTTTTTTTTTTTGTGATTTTTACGTTTTCATGATGACCTTTGGTTGGTGTATAATGGGGGATTTTATTATTAGTGAGAGGTAGGTAGGTGGAGTTAATTGCAGTGATGCATTCTGTTGATGTTTTCCGTTGATATGATGTGGAAATTTCTTGCTTCAATTAAAACTTCTTGGTTGAGACTCTTTCAAAAACTTATGAATAATTGACTTATCCTACTGAAACTTTTCAGTGATCACTAGGATGTGCAAAAAAAAAAAAATCGGGGTTCTTTATTTCTCTTATAGATTTCTCTAATAAACTCTTCACCCTGTATTGTTAGAACGTAAAATGTTTTCCAGATTGCCTGATGATTAAAGGTTTGAAATGACTTGGTATGGGGAAAGATGAAATGTGTGTTATTTGACGCTGGCAAAAGAAAGCATGCTCATTTTGCATAGTTTCTCTTTATGAAGATGATAGAGATGTTTGCAAAGTGTAAATATTGTACATTATATATTAAGATGCGGTGTACAAAGTAGTTACAGTAGTATTTTGTTATTTTCTTCTGTAACTCACTGTCCTTTAGAATTCTAAGTTATGATTATTGTCTCCATTATTAAAGTGAATTTAGCTTCCACACCTTAAATCTTATTGATATTATTAAGTGGAGAAGTACCGATTAGCTTTAATATTTAATATCTTTAAGGTAATTTAGCTAATTTAATGGTGTCTGTATTACTATACTTTATTTTGGTTGTAAGCTTTGGTTTAATAATTATATTACCTTTTTCATTTTCCCATTATGGACTTAAGCCTTTTATTTGTTATTTATTAATTAGTTGATGATATATGATTACAATTAAACTACTATAATTAACTATAGTATTAAGCTTTAGTTTAATAATTACGTTACTCTATTTTGAAATTAAGTTTTTGTTTACATTTGCGTCACCTTCTCCCATAATGGACTTAAGCCTTTTATTTAATTATTTATTTAATTTATGTCTATTTTTATTTAGATATTGATAATCTGTTATATATTTTCTTAGATATTTATTTTTGCGTTTATTTACTGATGATCTTTTGTTTATTTTTTATCATTTATTTAAATATGTCTTTAATTATTTATTATTTTACGTCAATTTTTTATTTATATGCTGATAATCTGTTATATATTTTCGTAAATATTTATTTTTGCATTTATTTACTGATAATCTTTTGTTCATTTTTATTTTTATTTACGTATGTCTTTATTTAATGATTTATTTAATTTATGTCAGTTTTTTATTTATACACTGATAATCTGTTTTATATTTTCGTAAATAATTATTTTTGAATTTATTTACTGATAATCTTTTGTTTATTTTTTATCATTTAGTTATGTATTTATTTATTGATATTTTATTGATATTTGATTGATATTTTTTGTTTATTTCTTTATTTATTTATTTATTGGCGCCACCATCAAGCCAATAGTGTATTTCGAAGTCTTCCTAAGGACATGTCCTTTTTGCAGACCCAGAAATGGGTTTTTATCATTTATTTATATGTATGTCTTTATTGATATTTTATTTATATTTTTTAATTAATTAATTAATTAATTAATTTATTTATTTATTTATTTATTTATTTATTTATTTATTTATTGACATCGCCATCAAGCCAATAGTGTATTTCGAAGTCTTCCCAAGGACATGTCCTTTTTCCAGATTCGGAAATGGGTTTTTATCATTTATTTATGTATGTCTTTATTTATTGATCTTTTATTTATATTTCTTTAATTTATTTGTTTATTTATTTATTTATTTATTGACATCACCATCAAGCCAGTAGTCTTTGTCGAAGTCTTCCTAACGACTCCGTCGCCAATAGTGTGGCAGTCGCGTCCGAGGTCTCCACTGTGCCCGACAAGTTCGGTTTCCTGGGCGGTGCCCAGTATACGGAAGATGGGTAGGTTCGGGACCGTTTTGTGGGGTCAAGTTGGGTCTCTGCTTTCCCAGTAATTTCTTTCTCTTTTTTGCTGACGCTGGAAAGTGATGCTGTTTTGTTCATTTATTTTTTATTTTATTTTTCTACTTTTTTCAGTTTTTTTAGTTTTCTGTAAAAGAAAACTATTGTCTATCTGCCCGCACTTTATTCCGTCCGACTTTTTTCTGTCCGCACTTTTTCTGTCCGCTTCAGATCTTAAAAACTACAGAGGCAAGAGGGCTGCATATTGGAATATTGATCATCCACCCTCCTGTCATCAAACATACCAAATTGCAGCCCTTCTAGCCTCAGTAGTTTTTATTTTATTTAAGATGAAAGTTAGCCGCAATCATGCTTCTGACAACGATATAGGATAAGCCACCACCGGGTTCATGGTTAAAGTTTCATGGACCCCGGCTCATACAGCATTATGCCGAGACCACCGAAAGACGGATCTATTTTCAGTGGCCTTGATTATTAAACGCTGTAGCTGCTGTACAGAAAACTCGATTGCGCAGAAGAAACTTCGGCCCATGTTTTACTTGTTTATATGTTCATATATGCAGTCTTTTACTCAGTGATTTTTATTTAACGGGTAACTAGTCCAACAAACTTTGCATACATAAATCTGTGTAATTGACAGCAAGTGAGTGAGAGAGAGAGAGAGAGAGAGAGAGAGAGAGAGAGAGAGAGAGAGAGAGAGAGAGAGAGAGAGGGAAATTCTAAATCCTCGTTCAGTGTTATTCTTTTCAATTTTGTTTTATATTCATAGATTGAAATCGCAAATTTTTAGGGTAAATTACACTTCAAGAGTTCAGTTACGCTTTTCGTTGTAATTGATGATTGCACGGTATCTTTGTGATGTTCGCAGAAGATATGACGCAGAACGAAAACTGTTAATATATGTATTTATATAAATTTAGATTTATACATTGTAGATGCACTTATAAATAAATATATATATATATATATATATATATATATATATATATATATATATATATATATATATATATATATATAATATATATATATATATATATATATATATATATATATATATATATATATATTATATATATATATATATAATATATATATATATATATATAATATATATATATATATATATATATATATATATATATATATATATATATATATTTAAATATATATATTTATATATATATATATATATATATATATATATATATATATATATATATATATATATATATACTATATATATATATATATATATATATATATATATATATATATATATATATATATATATATATATATATATATATATATATATATATATATATATATATACATATAGTATATATATATATTCATTTGAAAGGTGTGTGTGTTTGTGCTTGTTAGAAGTAATCAACACAAGTCATAGTCTTTCATTTGAAAGGCAAAGGTGCTACTGATAGGACCTAATTTCATAATTTATATATATACCATGTATATATATATATATATATATATATGTTCTTATGCTGTGGTTTTCGTAATGCAGTAATCTCCCAGTGTGTAGGTGTGTATTGTTGTATACTGTATAATCTTATGTTTAGATGCGCATATGCCATAGAGAGTTAGCGTAAGGTAAAATGGTTACACTCTGTATGGTTTGTAAGAAGGGACAATAGGCGTGTAGAGAGGAGGGACAGAGGCTGATTGTTCTGGACAGAGAGTGGTTGTTAGTCAATATTCAAAACTGCTTAAGTAATGCATTCCATTGGGACGCGACCAAAACACTGTTAGGTGGAAAATTCCATTACGAAAGTTGCCTAACATCATTCACGAATTTTCTATGAAACAATGTTTTCCATTCTTATTATAATAACTAGAGATTCTCTTGTTCTGAAACTATGTAATGATAAGTATTATTATTAATTGTAATTCCATTTTATCTCTAATTATCGTTTTTAAAGAGTTTTTTAAAATAAAGATCTCGTCTAGAACCTGTTCACACATTCGACCCACCCGTCTGCGTATGGACACCCACACAGTTCTTACGAAGAGACACTTTGAGACGAGAACCGCGTTGAAGGAGGATGCGTTTCCCTCTCTCTCCCTCTCTCTCTCTCGCTCGCTCGCTCTCAGGATTACGAATATCCTGTTATAACGTAATTGATATTTTGATAGATGATGGTCACTCATATCCTTTAACTGTTTAATTCCTTAGTAAATGTGTCTGAGTTATCTGAACAGTGTATTTTATTAAGTGTGTGTGTAACAGTGCCTGATTAAAAACACAAAGCAATTTGGTACCAAGGTATTGTAACATAATTATTGGTTTTTAGTGCACTAAAAATAATGTTTACAGTGATTGTAAGCAAAGATACTTTTTGCCCTTTTTAATATTTCTTCATGTTATATGTTTTATGCTTTATCTTTTGAAGAATTTTTCTTTTATGCATATACAGTATGTGATGTTTGCTATTGCCTTAATTTTTGCTTTACATTTTTTTATGTTTAATTTTTTGCAGAGTATATTTCTGTGTCTTTTGTATCCACATTTTTACATGATTGATTTATTTGCTTTATTTTGTTTAACACCTGGGAATTGAAATTTTGTTACTTAACAATTTAAATTTTTCTTGAATAATTTTTTGATTAATTAATAAATTAATTTCTGATTTAATTTTGACTGATGATTAATTCAGATTTAATCCAGCTTTGTTTTGTTTTCAACTAATAATAATTTCCCTGGTACTGTTAATGTCATGTATAATCTTTGAATTTAGAAATAAATTTTTGTATTTAAAATATTATATCAGACTTTCATTTTATTGACCCACCAGTAATTTTGATTTGAATTAGAGATAGAGTGGTAAGTGAGATGCTTTCCTTCAAGTAATTGAAGTGAGCTCGAACCAGGGAAATGAAATAAATAGAAATACCTGAACTTTTATAATGTTAATGGAGTGACGCCCTTAGATTTTACCTCACACCTGTTTAACGAACTTAATCTGCTTTCTTTCATGATTGATAAGTTTTATAAGGGATCACTGTTGCCTTTAGATAAATCAGTCGTTTTGTATGTGTGATGAGGGTTCAGGTGTCTGGCTGTTGTGAGGTAACTATAATTGTTGAATAAATGGTAAGTTTGGTAATCAAATATCAAGCACTTAGATACCAGGTTTGATTTGAAGAACAGACACTGGACTCTCCAGGGTCACCATATATAAATGGTGCCCAAGACCCAGGGAAAACAGATCACAAATATCACTCTGGTTTATACTGGTGGTGTTAGGGACATATTTTATTAGGAGAGTGACCATATAGTTCTTTTATTTTGTGATGAGAGTGACCATATAATTGTTTTTGCATTTTATTGTGTTGAATTGTTGTCATATTGAATTGTTAGTTGGGTAACTGAGAGAGATGGCTCCCTTCGATGTTCAAAAGTTTTCAGCAAATCCCTCCATCCAAGAGTTATCTGAAATCACTCTGACTAAAGCACAGTGGAGTGAGATAGCAGTAGCATATGGTGGTCAGGTGTCTGCCAACATGGTAAAGGCACAAATAAAATTCATTGCAATCCAAGCATTGATGGACTCTGGTAAAATAGATGAAGAGCTCGGAGAAGCACAAGAGTTGTTGAACGCAGCTGAGGCAGAACTTATAGATAAACATTGGCAAAAGAAAGAGAAAAGTGATGCAGAAGCAGAGCTTAGACGTCTAGAAGCAGAAGCAAATTTGATTAAGCTGAAGATGCTGAAAGAGAGCTGAAAGAGAGAAAATGCAGGCTGAAAGAGAAAAAAATGCAGGCAGAAAAGAGAAAGAGAAGACAGAGAAAAAAAGAGAAAGAAAAGAAAGAGAAGAAGAGAAAGCTGCTGAAGAATTAAGAGAAATAGCTAGACACAAAAGAGAGATGGAAAGGTTGAAAGCTACAGCTGAATTGCCTCGTAACACCATCTAACCCTACTCAAGATGATTCAAACCCTGTATTTGATGTAGTAAGAGTGCAGAAGTTAATTCCAAAGTTTACAGAAGAAGCTCCAGATGAGTTTTTGATAACTTTGAAAAAGTGGCTGCAGGTATGGGATGGCCAGAGGATAAATGGTCAGTCTTGTTACAGAGTGTTCTCATTGGTAAAGGAAGAAGTGCCTATTTAGCCTTATCAGCTGAGCAGCGTAAAGAGTACAAGGTACTTAAACACAATGTGCTACAAGTTTACCAGATGACCACTGAATATTATAATGAAAGATTCAGATCTTTAAGAAAGGATGACCAGATAACTTTCTTGGATTATGCCTACAAAGTGAGAAGATGTTTTAAACGATGATTGGAGGCTGCTAAAGTTAAAACATTTGAAGATCTTGAAGAATTATTTGTTCTTGAACAATATCTTAGGGGAATTCCTGAACACATAAGAGCCTATTTGAGAGAGAGAGAGGTGAATAAACTTGACAAAGCTGCTACACTTAGCGAAGACTACAACATTATCAGCAGCAGAAGGAACTATAATGTCAAGTACCAGAATCAACGTACAGGTTTTAGGTCTCATCCAAATTTCAGGAGCAGATTTAATGGGAATCCTACAAGTGGTAATAACAAGTCAGTGCAGGGTAATATCCCTCAGCAAGCTAATGTAAAATCCTCATATAATAATGTTGTAAGGCAATTACAGAAGCCTAGTGTTGTCTGCTACAAGTGTGGAATAGCAGGACCCTTCAGTTGGGAGTGTCATCAGACACATTGGCAGTCCAAACCAGTTGGTCAAGTAGTAAGAAGTGACCAGGTGAAACAGACTACAAAGTGCAATGTGGGGAAGTCAAACTCCAGTGAAGACTGAAACTAAACAAGCTGAGTGTTTAGCTACCAGTGGAAATGTAACTTCAAGCAGTGAGTGGCTGAGCAGTGTGGAGGCTTTTAAGCCATATATCTATGAGGGTACGCTGACAACTCCAGGAGGAAGTGTGCAGGTACCAGTCAAGGTGTTACGTGATACAGGGAGCAACCATAGTGTGGTAGTCCGTGGTGCTCACCCCCAGTTGGAGAAGAATCTTACAGGAGATTCTGTTATTTTGAAGGGTATAGGAGGAGAAGAGGTAACTCCTATATGCCGCTTACTCCTGTCATGTGAATTAGTGACAGGAGATGTTGATTTTGCTGTAAAGGACTCACTGGCTGTTGAAGGTGTACATGTTCTGTTAGGGAATGAAGTTGGTAGTGTGCCATTTGTTCCTTGTCCTATAGTGACAGATAAACCATTGAGGATTAGTCCTACAGTAGATTTGGAGAAGAATAACCCCACCTGTTTCCTAGCTGTGTGACTACTAGGAGTATGAAGAGGACTATGCCTGTAAGTGAAGAGACTGAGGATTTACCCACTCAAGAAGGATCATTGAGCTTAGAAGAGTTGTTCCAGGGAAATGATGTTTCCCCTAATGTTGACCAAGAAGAGGTTTCCCAAGAAGAAGCTGTCATCCCTGAAGAGACTCTGAGTAGTCAAGATGTTCATGAAGATAACAGTGAAACTACAGTAGCTGAGTTAGCAGATATTGAGAGCTCAACCCTTGAAGTTGGTCAGGTGACCAGAGAGAAGCTAATGGAACTGCAGAGGAAGGATGCATCATTAGCTGAGTTGTTTTTCAGAGTTGTTGATCAAGAAGAGATGCAACAAACTCCTACCTGTTATTATCTGAAGGAAGATTTGCTGATGAGAAAGCATAGACCTGCAGATATACCAGATGCTGAATGGGGCGAATATCATCAAATTTTGATTCCACGTCCATTGAGGAAGCAAGTGGTAGCAGTAGCTCATGAGTCTGGACATATGGGAATCAGGAAGACTGTGGAGAAGACCATGAAATATTTTTTCTGGCCTGGACTTCACAAAGATGTTAGCAAGTTCTGTCGGGAGTGTCATACCTGCCAGATAGCTGGAAAGCCAAATGAAACCATTCAGAAAGCCCCCCTACAACCTATAGAAGTTAAAGGAGACCCCTTTAGCAAGGTGATTATAGATATGGTTGGACCACTGCCGAAGACAAAGAAGGGTCATGAGTATCTGTTAACATTGATGTGTCCTGTGACAAGATATCCTGAGGCAATTCCTGTTAGAAACATATCTGCCAAGATAGTTGCTGAGAAACTAGTGGAGTTTTTCTCAAAGTTTGGGATACCTGAAATTGTACAAAGTGATAGAGGATCCAATTTTACTTCCAAACTGTTTCAGGATGTGATGAACTTGTTAGGAGTGAAACAACAGTTGTCCACTGCGTATCACCCAGAGAAAGGTTTCACCAGACATTGAAAAGTATGCTGACTAAGTATTGTTCTGAGTCAGGCAGAGACTTGGATGTTGGTGTACAATTGATGTTATTTGAAATTAGGAATGCTTATCAAGAAAGCATGGGTTGTTCACCTAATGAGATGATTTTTGGTAGAGAAGTGAGAGGACCGTTGAAAATTCTTGCAGAAAATTGGGAAGAAAATCAAGTGGAAGTCCAAGGAGAGTATGGAAAGAACTTGAGGAAAAGATTGGAAGAGATTAGCAAATTCTCTTCAGAAGATCTGAAACTGAGTCAAGAGAAAATGAAAAGGAGATATGATAAGAAGACTAAGCTAAGAAGTTTTAGTGTTGGTCAACAAGTGTTAGTGTTTTTACCTGTCAAGAGATTTCCCCTTTCCAACAAGTTTCAAGGGCCTTACAAGATAATTGAGAGGTTAAGTGATAGAACTTATGTAATTGAAACACCAGAAAGAAGAAGACGAAAAAGGAAGATACATGTAAACCTCTTAAAACCTTACTTCTCAGAAACCAAAATGGAAACTGTTAATAACCCAGACAACTTCAACTACAGAAGACGACAATGGATATGAATTGGGAGCTGAAAGCAAGATGAATAATTCTTCAATTTTGGAAAATTGGAGGATAAACTGAAACATCTGAGTGTTGAGCAAGGTGGTGAGTTGTGTGAAGCCATTAGAAGCTTCACAGAACTATTTGCAGATGTACCTACGTGTACTGATCTGATCAAGCATGAGATCGAGATCCAAGAAGATGGCAGACCATTCAAACAGAGAGCTTATCGCCTATCACCTTATCATCGAGATGTTTTGAAGAAAGAAGTTGAATATTTGTTACAGCATGGATTAGCAGAACCCAGTTCAAGTCACTACAGTTCTCCATGTGTGTTAGTGAAGAAACCGGATGGCTCATTTAGGATGTGTACTGATTATAGGAAACTGAATTCCATCAGTGTGGCTGACAATTATCCCTTGCCTCTTATAGATCAGTCACTTGATAATGTTGGGCAAGCCAAGTTTGTCTCCAAGATAGACTTGTTGAAGGGATACTATCAAATTCCCTTAGATGAGAATGCTAAGTTGCTGTCAGCTTTTATTACTCCTTTTGGACTTTATCAGTATACTGTTCTGCCATTTGGTCTGATGAATGCACCTGCAACGTTTCAACGAGTGATGGATCAACTGCTAGGGTCCATAGAAGGAGAAGGTGTATATCTGGATGACATAGTCCTTTACTCTACAAAATGGGAAGAACATCTGAAGATCCTGAGGAAAGTTTTCAAGAAACTAAGGGAAGCAGGACTAACAGTCAACCTAGAGAAGAGTGAGTTCGGGAAGGCAACTGTGCAGTATCTTGGGTTTGAAGTTGGGAAAGGCCTTCTTGCTCCAGTAAATGCTAAAGTAGAGGGTATCCATAAGGCTACCCCAACTACTACTAGAAAACAGCTACAGAGATTTTTGGGCATGGCAGGATTCTATCGACGTTTCTGCCCGAATTTCTCAGCTGTAGTAGCCCCCTCAACAGACTTAACTAGTCCCAAAGCTGCTTGTTTGGACTGCAGAATGTCAAGAATCCTTTGAGAAGGTAAAAGCCATTTTAACTTCAAGACCAGTACTTCGGGCTCCAGACTTCAATAAGAAATTTGTGATACAAGTTGATGCCTCTGACTGTGGAATTGGAGCTGTACTACTTCAAGTAGATGAAAGTGAACTTTTGCATCCCGTATGTTTCATGTCTTCGAAACTGAAAAAGCATCAGAAAGTGTATTCCACGACAGAGAAAGAAACTCTAGCCTTAATCACCGCATTGAAAAAGTTTGAAGTGTATGTGAACAGACCTAGGAATGAAGAGATTTTAGTGTTGTCTGATCACAATCCACTCACGTTTTTGCAGCCGATCAAGAATCACAACCAGAGACTCACTCAGTGGTCTGAAGTGCTTGCAACCCTATAATTTTAAAGTACAGCATATTTCAGGTAAGAACAACGTGGTTGCTGATTACTTATCCCGTTGTGAATTGTTGGATTCAAACCCAGGATAACCAATCTTCTGGGGGGAGGAGTCTTATGCTGTGGTTTTTGTAATGCAGTAATCTCCCCGTGTGTATGTGTGTATTGTTGTATACTGTATAATCTTATGTTCGGATGAGCATATGCCATAGAGAGTTAGCGTAAGGTAAAATGGTTACACTCTGTATGGTTTGTAAGAAGGGACGATAGGCGTGTAGAGAGGAGGGACAGAGGCTGATTGTTCTGGACAGAGAGTGGTTGTTAGTCAATATTCAAAACTGCTTAAGTAATGCATTCCATTGGGACGCGATAAAAACACTGTTAGGTGGAAAATTCCATTACGAAACTTGCCTAACGTCATTCAGGAATTTTCTATGAAACGATGTTTTCCATTCTTATTATAATAACTAGAGATTCTCTTGTTATGAAACTATGTAATAATAAGTATTATTATTAACTGTAATTCCTCTGTCTCTAATTATCGTTTTTAAAGAGTTTTTTAAAATAAATATCTCGTCTAGAACCTGTTCACACATTTGACTCACCCATCTGCGTATGGACACCTATACAGTTCTTACGAAGGGACACTTTGAGACGACAACCGTGTTGAACGGGGATGCGTTTCCCTCTCTCCCTCTCTCTCTCTCTCGCTCGCTCGCTCTCGGGACTACGAATGTCCTATTATAACGTAATTGATATTTTGATAGATGATGGTCACTCATATCCTTTAACTGTTTAATTCCTTAGTAAATGTGTCTGAGTTATCTGAACAGTGTATTTTATTAAGTGTGTGTGTAACGGCGCCTGATTAAAAACACGAAGCAATTTGGTACCAAGGTATTGTAACATAATTACTGGTTTTTAGTGCACTAAAAATAATGTTTACAGTGATTGTAAGCAAAGATACTTTTTGCCCTTTTTAATATTTCTTCATGTTATATGTTTTATGCTTTATCTTTTGAAGAATTTTTCTTTTATGCATATACAGTATGTGATGTGTTTGCTATTGCCTTAATTTTTGCTTTACATTTTTTGATTAATTTTTTGCAGAGTATATTTCTGTGTCTTTTGTATCCACATTTTTACATGATTGATTTATTTGCTTTATTTTGTTTAACACTTGGAAATTGAAATTTTGTTACTTAAATTTAAATTTTTCTTGAATAATTTTTTGATTAATTAATAAATTAATTTCTCATTTAATTTTGACTGATGATTAATTCAGATTTAATCCAGTTTTGTTTTGTTTTCAAGTAATAATAATTTCCCTGAGACTGTTAATGCCATGTATAATCTTTGAATTTAGAAATAAATTTTTGTATTTAAAATATTATATCAGACTTTCATTTTATTGACCCACCAGTAATTTTGATTTGAATTAGAGATTGAGTGATAAGTGAGATGTTTTCCTTCAAGTAATTGAAGTGAGCTTGAACCAGGGAAATGAAATAAATAGAAATACTTGAACTTTTATAATGTTAATGGAGTGACGCCCTTAGATTTTACCTCACACCTGTTTAACGAACTTAATCTGCTTTCTTTCATGATTGATAAGTTTTATAAGGGATCACTGTTGCCTTTAGAGAAATCAGTCGTTTTGTATGTGTGATGAGGGTTCAGGTGTCTGGCTGTTGTGAGGTAACTATAATTGTTGAATAAATGGTAAGTTTGGTAATCAAATATCAAGAACAGACATACTGGTTTGATTTGAAGAACAGACACTGGATATATATACACATATATATATATATATATATATATATATATATATATATATATATATATATATATATATATATATATATATATATATGTGTGTATATATGTATATATATATATATATATATATGTATATGTGTGTGTGTGTGTGTGTATGTATATATTTATATGTATGCATGTATGTATATATATATATGTGTGTATATTTGTATGTATATGTATGTATGTATATATATATGTACATAATACATATTGCTTCCAATGCAGTGAATATTGCTCTGTCATACGAATGTTAGCCCAAAGCAAACATGCAAGAAGACTGCTGAGCAGTCCAATGAAAAGTTCACTTTCAATTATTGTTGAGTGGAGTTTGACTTTTGACACCATGTCCCCCTCCCCCAGTAGGGGCCAGAGACCACCCACCCACCCGTCCCCCAGGCCAATTAAACGCGACCTATAACTTCATTGGCCGCCTGACCTGACATTCCACTTCATGCGATGAACTCACCCTGCACAAAGTGGCCATGTTGTCATCGAGCCGTCTTCGTCCCATTGCACGTCGTGGGTTACAATTAGCATTCGGGGGTGATTCTCTCTCTCTCTCTCTCTCTCTCTCTGTGTGTGTGCAAGGGTAAAGGTGTACAAATTCTATCTCTCTCTCTCACTCTGAGTGGCAGGGTAAAGGTATTAAAATTTCTCTCTCTCTCTCTCTCTCTCTCTCTCTCTCTCTCTCTCTCTCTCTCTCTCTCTCTCTCTCTCAGTGCAAGGGTAAAGGTGTACAAATTCTCTCTCTCTCTCTCTCTCTCAGTACAAGGGGTAAAGGTGTACAAATTTTATCTCTCTCTCACTCTCAGTACAAGGGTAAAGGTATAAAAAATTTTCTCTCTCTATCTCATTCTCAGTGCTCTCTATCTCTCTCTCTCTCTCTCTCTCTCTCTCTCTCTCAGTGCGAGGGTAAAGATGTACAAATTCTATCTCTCTCTCTCTCACTCTCAGTGACAGGGTAAAGGTATTAAAATTTTCTCTCTCTCTCTCTCTCTCTCTCTCTCTCTCTCTCTCTCTCTCTCTCTCTCTCAGTACAAGGGTAAAGGTGTACAAATTTTATCTCTCTATCACTCTCAGTGCCAGGGTAAAGGTATCTCTCTCTCTCTTCTCTCTCTCTCTCTCTCTCTCTCTCTCTCTCTCTCTCTCTCTCTCTCAGTGCGAGGGTAAAATTCTATCTCTCTCTCTCTCACTCAGTGACAGGGTAAAGGTATTTAAATTTCATCTCTCTCTCTCTCTCTCTCTCTCTCTCTCTCTCTCTCTCTCTCTCTCTCTCTCTCTCTCTCTCTCTCTCTCTCAGTGTAAGGGTAAAGATGTACAAATTCTATTTCTCCCACACTCTCAATGACAGGGTAAAGGTATAAAAATTCTCTCTCTCTCTCTCTCTCTCTCTCTCTCTCTCTCTCTCTCTCTCTCTCTCTCTCTCTCTCTCTCTCAGTGCAAAGGTAAAGGTGTACAAATTATTTCTCTCTCTCTGTCTCTCTTAGTGCCAAGGTAAAGGTATACAGATTATCTTTCTCCATATACATACCAGGATGCATATGCAAATTCTCTCTCTCTCTCTCTCTCTCTCTCTCTCTCTCTCTCTCTCTCTCTCTCTCTCTCTCTCTCTCTCTCTCTCTGGGGACAAATTTATAGAAATGTATATGCTCAAACCATCTATCTAAATCTTGTAAACAGCAACTGTAGACTTAACCACATTCATTCATAACTAAGTGAGTCAGATTTTCAAATTTAGTTGAAGTAGAACTTGAATTATTTTTCTCATAGGTGTTATTTATTTTGCTTCATCGTCATTATTATTGTTTTTGTCATTGTTATCGTCACTGGCATTGCCACTGACTTTTATTATTATTATTATTATTATTATTATTATTATTATTATTATTATTATTATTATTATTATTATTATTATTATTATTATTATTATAAAAAGTCTTATAGTCATGCGAGTCGCTAAAATGGTGAAGAAATCCACAATTTTGTCAGTGTTGATATACGCTGATATTATTGTGGATTTCTTCACCATTATTATTATTATTATTATTATTATTATTATTATTATTATTATTATTATTATTATTATTATTATTATTATTACTTATAAAAATCTCATAATTGTTTGAGTCACTAAAATAGTGAAGAAATCCACAATTTTGTCAGTGTAGATTTCTTCACTATTATTATTATTATTATTATTATTATTATTATTATTATTATTATTATTATTATTATTATTATTATTATTATTATTATAGTTATAAAAAATCTCAATCGAGTCAAAAAATAGTGAAGAAATGAACAATTTTGTCAGTGTAGATTTCTTCACTATTATTATTATTATTATTATTATTATTATTATTATTATTATTATTATTATTATTATTATTATTATTATAAAAAATCTCAATCGAATCGCTAAAATAGTGAAGAAATCCACAATTTTGTCAGTGCAGATTTCTTCACCATTATTATTATTTTTATTATTATCATTATTATTATTATTATTATTATTATTATTATTATTATTATTATTATTATTATTATTAATCATCCGCAGGGAAGAATCTGTTCCTGTGGACGTGATAAGGAAGAAAGAGAAGAAATGGCTGCAGATGTTCACCAGCTGGGACACCCACATGCTCAAGAAATACAAAAAAGTCCGCGACAGATGTCGAAAAGGGATTCCGTCGGCACTGCGCGCTCGCGCATGGCAGCACCTCTGTGGTGCACACAAGTAAGCACATTCTCTATTTGATTCTCTTTAGTATTTTCACCTCTTTGGGGGCGGCCTTAGTGCCGTCAGTGCACCTCATGCGGTACAGTGTAGGCATTACTCAAGGTTCTTTGCGGCGTGCCTTAGGCCCCTGGCTGCAACCCCTTTCGTTTCTTTTCCTCAAGCCTCTCCTAACAATTGGTTCTTAGTGCAGCTTCTTCGAGGTTTTCCTCCTGTTACACCTTTCAGACCTTTTACTCTCAGTTTACGTTTCAGTGTTGAATGGCCTCATAGGTCCCAGTGCATGGCCTTTGGCCTAAATTCTATATTCAGTTCAGTTCAATTTAATTTGAACTTTTATATTTTTTCTAATAGCTGTTGTGTTATCTGTTAATGTGAACTTCTTATACAGTCTGTTTTTTTAATGTATTATTTTTTAATAATTGTATTTCGTGATGATTACATATTGCATACTGCCTGTGCCTTATTACATTTGTAAATTTTATTATAAAATAGCAAAATGAATTTCGAAATTCACAATGCCGTTGTTTTCATGTCTTTTGAGGCTTGATGCTTACAATTGAGAAATTAGTCAGTTCAGAACATTTCCAGAATTGAGAAATTAGTCAGTCCAGAACATTTCCAGAATTGAGCATTTAGTTAATCCAGAACATTTCCAGAAATGAGAAATAGTCAGTCAGAACATTTCCAAAATTGAGAAATTAGTCAGTCCAGAACATTTCCAGAATTGAGAAATTAGTCAATTCAGAACATTTCCAGAATTGAGAAATTAGTCAATCCAGAACATTTCCAGAATTGAGCATTTAGTTAATCCAGAACATTTCCAGAATTGAGAAATTAGTCAATCCAGAACATTTCCAGAATTGAGAATTTAGTTAATCAGAACATTTCCAATTGAACATTCGTCAATTCTGAGACATTTCTGAATTGAATTAGTCAATCCAGAACATTTCCAGAACTGAGAAATTAGTCAATCCAGAACATTTCCAAATTGAGAAATTAAATCCAGAACATTTCCAGAATTGAGAAATTAGTCAGTCCAGAACATTTCCAGCATTGAGCATTTAGTTAATCCAGAACATTTCCAGAATTGAGAAATTAGTCAATCCAGAACATTTCCAGAATTGAGAAATTAGTCAGTCCAGAACATTTCCAGAATTGAGAAATTAGTCAATCCAGAACATTTCCAGAATTGAGAAATTAGTCAATCCAGAACATTTCCAGAATTGAGAAATTAGTCAGTCCAGAACATTTCCAGAATTGAGAAATTAGTCAATCCAGAACATTTCCAGAATTGAGCATTTAGTTAATCCAGAACATTTCCAGAAATGAGAAATGAGTCAGTCCAGAACATTTACAGAATTGAGAAATTAGTCAGTCCAGAACATTTCCAGAATCAAGAAATTAGTCAGTCCAGAACATTTCCAGAATTGAGAAATTAGTCAATCCAGAACATTTCCAGAATTGAGCACTTAGTTAATCCAGAACATTTTCAGAATTGAGATATTAGTCAATCCAGAATTGAGAAATTAGTCAATCCAGAATTGAGAAATTAGTCAATCCAGAATTGAGAAATTAGTCAGCCCAGAGCATTTCTAGAATTGAGAAATTAGTCAGTCCAGAACATTTCCATTCTGAATTCATTTGGATTATTTCCGACAACAGACAGCTGGAACGCAATCCTGGAGTTTTCGAGCAGCTTGCTGGATCCCCAGCCGATGACCGCCTGGAAGACGACATTCGCAAGGATCTCCACCGACAGTTCCCGCTTCACGAAATGTTCCTACAGAAAGGTGGACACGGGTACGTGCAATTGCATAATTATCAGTATTGTTATTTCTGGGGGGTCTAAACCAGTCATTCTATTAGGAGTCCATCACTTTTCTCACTATGCGCGCTGTTCCTAGTAGCACACTCTTCTGCATGAGTCCTGGAACTATTTCGGCATCTAGTTTTCCCAAATTCCTTCTCAGGGATCTTGGGATCGTGCCTAGGGTTCCTATGATTATGGGTACAATTTCCACTGGTATATTCCATATCCTTCGTGTTATTATTATTATTATTATTATTATTATTATTATTATTATATTATTATTATTATTATTATATTATTATTCAGAGAAGATGGACGCTATTCATATGGAACAAGCCCACAAGGGCCAGTGACCTGAAATTTAAGCTTCCAAAGATTATTTTGTTCAGTTGAAACAAGTAACAGAAGATAGTGGAAATAAAGGAAGAGAGGTCAGTTATTAGGAAAACAGATAAATTAACAAATGAATAAATAGATAAAAATGTAAGTTAGATGTTAAAACACAAGGAGAATTTCATTGTGGTAGTAATGTATTGTGCATCTTCACTTGAACTTCTGAAGTTCAATTGCACGACATCCTCAGGGAGGCTGTTTCACAGTACAACGGTGTGAAGAATGAAGGACCTCTGGAACCACTAGCGGATCCAGGCCGGGGGCACCTGGGCATGTGGCCCCCAATGAAAAATTATAAAATAATAATATTGAAGATTTAGAAAAACATAAATAATATTGAAGATTTAGATAGTAATAAAAAAACATAAATAAAACATATAAAAATTGATGGCAAAACAAGCCTACACTTTCCTAAAGGTCTTATAAAATATTTCATATATATATATATATATATATATATATATATATATATATATATATATATATATATATATATATATATATATATATATATATATATATATATATATATATATATATATATATATATATATATATATATATATATATATATATATAAATTTGGTGGCCCCCATGAAATTTTTCTGGATCCGCTAGTGGTCATTAAGACCTTTAGAAAGTGTAGGCTTGTAGGATCTAGTCCATGCCATCAATTTTTCAGTTTTTTTACATGTAAAGGCAGCGTTAGAGATGTTTCTTCAAACGATGTTTTTTAAACAGAGCATTTCAGGACGGCGTGAACAAACGGTAACAAATAGCTTCTATTAGTCGATTCAGAGTACAAATAGTTGTATTTTGTATGTGTAACAAATGCTGGTTTCATTTGTTTTCATCAAACGGTATATATCTTATAGATTAGTAATAGCAAGGAAGTTAGGCTTGGTAGCCTAGGCTAGACCTGCACCCTCAATCAACTCATTATGTAAAGTGTTATATCATTTAAACCTTATTCTGATTACGAATTGATTTCGGATATATAAAAACAATTCCTTTATGTTAACAGTTATCGAATCATCCTGCTGGGGGAAAAATAACCTTTAAGAATAGTAGCACCAAGGAAAAACACCTTAGCCTAGAATGCTAGGCCTATACCGATTGATTCATTAGATACTTTCATAGTTTTATCCACTTTTATAGACTAGTTCCATTACAAATAAGTAAAAATTAATGGTTACTGTAGTTTTTATTTACAATTCTCTCCAAGTATCGTTCAAAAGCCTTAAAATAGAAAGAAATGAGACTTAGCCAGCCTTTTCTTCCGTTGTTTTTTTTTTACAAGAGACTGAGCATGCGCGCTGTATCGGTCTTTTAATTATGGCTGCCAGAGGTCGCATTCCATGATAATATTATCGACACCGTAGCTTTATTTGCTGGGTTTCAAAATATTCTTAGTTGTTGCCACGAACGAAGCACTGTCGTGTAAAAGTAGAAAGTGTTGGCTAAAATACTTGTTTTGTTATGAAACACTTGACATATGTGTGTATATATGTATATGTATATATATCAGATAAAAGGGACCCATAGAATATATTAACTTTATCACATACACAGTTGTTCTGTGCATTACTAGAATTACTAAAAGGATCTCATTCAAACTGGATGGTATCTAATGGAGTATTTATTCAGAAAAAGTTACAAGCTTTCTCGGACAAACAGTCCACATTATCAAGTATCCGTACACTGTACGGATACTTGATAGTGTCGACTATTTGTCCAAGAAAGCTTGTAACTTTTTCTGAATAAATACTCCATTAGATACCATCCAGTTTGAATGAGGTCCTTTTAGTAATATGCTTACATACATACATACATATATACATACATACATATATATATATATACATACATACATACATATATATATATATATACATACATACATATATATATATATATACATATATATACATATATTATATACAAGCATTAAGCTACAAATGTCCTTTAATATTCAATTCGTGCTACCGTTGAAATAATATATTTTCATATATGTTATCCGAAGGAGAATTTTTTAGTCGATGATAAGTTCGTCGTCTCATGGGATCGAACTACGGAAGACGAGAACTCAGGACTACAGTGACGCGCATTTAACCACACGGCCTTCTTCCGTGGTTCGAGCCCACGAGACGACGAACTTATTATCAACAAAAAAATTCCCCTTCGGGTAACATATGAAAATATATTATTTCCGAGGTAGAGCGAACTGGATATTAAAGGACATTTCTTGCTGATCCCCGGACACAGTAACTGATGTGTCTGGATTCTGCTGGGATTTTGGAGCCATTCCTGGCTTCGCCGGAGCCGATCCTGTCTTCGGGGACTCTTGCTGAGATCTGGATTCTGCTGGGATTCCGGAGTCATTTTGGACTCCATGGGAGCTGCTTCACACTTCGGGAATTCTTGCTGATTCCCTGGAAAGTTGGTCATGCCCAGTGTGTGTGGTAATTCTTCACCCCTCTTTCTGATCATTCATATATATATATATATATATATATATATATATATATATATATATATATATATATATATATATATATATATATATATATATATATATATATATATATATATATATATATATATATATATATATATATATATATATATATATATATATATATTATATATATATATATATAATCTCAGAAGAGGGGAATTCTTATGGAGTCCCAGGGAATATCTGAAGACCCTGAAGCCAATCTACACACACACACATGTATACTCTAGCGGATGGGGGAGGGCACTTGGGTACGTGGCCCCCCAATTAAAAATAATGATAAAATAATAATACTGAAGATTTAGATAATACTAAAATAAGTAAATATAAAAATGGGGAAAATATTTAAACTTGATGCCTTCGTAATTCAAAAAGTTGATGGTAAATATAAGCAAAATTAGCATTCAGTTTTAAACATGTTTCTGCAATTTGAATGGGTAGAGCGAATTGGATATTAAAGGACATTTGTAGCTGAATGCTTGTACAGGAATCACGATGATGTGATATAATTCATTCATTCATATTCATATATATATATATATATATATATATATATATATATATATATATATATATATATATATATACATATATATATATATATATATATATATATATATATATATATATATATATATATATATATATATATATATATATATATATATATATATATATATATATATATATATATATATATATATATATATATATATATATATATATATATATATATATATATATATATATATATATATATATATATATATAGGGGCCTTTGACGACCACAAGTGATCTCACCCTGGTGTCGCAAGTCGTAAATAACACTGAAAGGAACATTTGACTTTTTTTTATTAGTCCTAGATGACTGCAGGAATGCACGGCTGACGATCCATAATTTCTCGGAGTATTCTCAATTTACCAGACACCAAAGGAAGTAGAAAGCAATTTGCGTGTGCTTGGGTATATGTATGTGTATGGATGTTGTGTCTGCAAATGCTACTTCGCTGTCTTTGTTTTTTTTGACGAACTTTATTTTATCATTTATTCCCTTTTCTTATGCATGCTTTTAACCAAGGGGAATCGGGACTTAATTATTATGATAGATGAAAACCTGAACCCATCTGTCGACGACAAAACACACGTAGATGCTGGAATATATTAATATTTGTAAATATATGGAATTTACTGCCTATACTTCCCAAAACAGTGCATTCCGTAAATAAGTGTTACGCCCTAGTTATTGTGCTTATTGTCATTCATATTGACGCCAAAGTGTTTAAGGGACCGGTGTCAAATACTGACGAAAAATTTTGAAAAAAGTCGATCTTTAGTGAATCTCGCATCGAATACATTGTTACCATGACAACTCAGTCTCCAGATATGTAAGGACTGGGGAATGAGTGACTTAGTGGCTGGGTGTTTACAGGTTTATTGGTTGTTCCTTACTGAGATAAACGCAGAGTTGCCAACTCAAACTTTCAAATGTCGCTAGGCTCGCCCCTAAAACTCTCTAGAATGTCGCTAAATTCTTTATCAAATGTCGCTAGACAAGATGATCTCTCCCTCCCCTTCCCATCTTTTTTTTTTTTTCTCTTTATTGTAGACAACTACCGCCTATAATAATCACATAAAATTAAATATCAGGTACTCTATCTCAACCTATTAATATACTAACTTTTTTTTAACGTCTTTGAAATTCACTGTACTGGCAAAGAGATGTGATACTGTTAAATATGTAAAATGTAGCGTGAACAATTATTATTTTCCGAAAAAAGCATTTCATTATATGTGATATTTATGTGTGTGTTAAGTGCACCTTATATATGAAGTTGGAACTCTTATAGTGTGTTATATATGAAGAATGCTGCATTAATGAGAATAAAAATCTTAATGAAGCATTGATTAACTTATGAAGGTTACGGACTGTCTAACTTCTACTATATGAACATCTATTCTCCGATTCAATAATGATATGTAGTTTTAATAAGCACACTTACCGATTACTCAATTATCACTGCATCCCAGTCTTCCTCCTCAAAGTCATCAATTGCACTAAGAGGCAGACTGCTTGAAGCTTTTGATGTGGTTGCTCGATCCAAAGTGCTGTATGTCTCCAGTGTACCAATTTTTCTAAGAATATCATTTGGTAAAGTGTATTTTGAACAACAGGTATTATATCTTTTTAACCCATACTTTATGACAAGAATTGCTTTGAGTGTTAACAGTTTCATTTTATTTCGCAACTTTGACTTCACCAAATTCATATTGCTAAATGTGCGCTCTACGTCAGCGTTAGTGTGGTAAAGATAATGCAGAGAGAGCCATTTCGGACAGATCCTGGTATGGATTTTCACCTGACGCATCTCTGTAGTGGGCTACTTCTGACCAGAAATTTAGTGTACTTGATGTTTCTGTCCAAACCACATGATGAAGTTTCTTCCACTGGAAATCTATCTGAGTAAGGGAGCTTGCATCATCTGTAAATAATTTTGCCACCTCAATTATATCATATTTAATGGGCTTCATGCATTCATCAACACTCAAAAGTGAGACCGATTGCAATACGCGTATATTGTCAGGTAGGCGTTGACGGAGCTGCTTTACCAATTCAGCGACAAACTTTGTGCATCTCTCTCGTATATAACTTTCATCCGCAGAGGAAAATTTGCCCTCAGCCAACTCCTTTTCAACCTCAAAACCCAAGTAAGGTCTTGGATCCAAATGTTCTTCAATCACTTTGCAATGCATGACTTTCTTTCCTGGGATTAATATCTTTGCTCCTAATGAATCAATCAATAAAACAAGGTCTCTCAGCAATTTTGTTGGGTCCTGCATTTCCGTTTAAAAATTCTTATTGACAGCTTGTACCTCGCTAAGTATCGGTTTGATAAAAAGAAGAATTGCATAATTCTGTTTGTCATTAAACATTGAGTATAAGAGCTCTGCTGTGCAACATCGTTCTTCTAATCTTGCTAATTGGAAATGTGTTTTAAGCTCGGTCCATTGTTTCAGGATTCTCACCACAGCACGCTCGATAGATAACCATCTAGTCTGGCTCAACTGCACTAATTTCAGAGGTGGTAAACCATCATTGATGGTTTCAAACAATAGTTTGTATTTCTCCTGCCGTACAGATGACTGGGAAAACCAGTTACATGTCTCTTTAATCATGAACTCCAAGTTCCGTGGCAATGTTTCACGTGCAGCATGTGAAACAGCTAATTGAATTGAGTGACATATGCATCTAATTAGCTGCAGGTGGGGTATTTCGGCTTTCAGTCTTGCAAATACTTCATTATTAATACCTGTCATTACCGATGCGTTATCTGTTCCAAGTGCCAGCAGATTCTGCATTTCTAAGCCTTGTTATGGAGTGACATTTTGATTGCTTCACATATTGACTCTGCATTACATTCTTTTAGTTCAACTAAATCGAAAAATGTAACAACAATACGCTTCAGCGAACTAGAGTAATACCTAATGACAATTCCCAGCATCTTTGAGGTAGTAACGTCATTACTTTCATCAATTATCAGACTAAATTTTCTCTTTCCAATATCAGCTTGCAAGTCTTCCATGAAGTGCGGTGCAAGAACATTGCAAATTATACCCGTGCACTTCGATCTTTTTAATTTCAATTCACTAATAGCCTTACTGTCACTGAAGCATATTTTGCACACCTCAGTTAAGTGATCCACCACACGAATAGAGCAATGTTGAGCTACAAACATGGATAGAGTTCCTTCAACTTTCTTTAATTCACCAACTTTTTTAAATGGTAGGACAGCTTGTCTCTGTGTGCTGAATGGTTCCTCAGTTTTTCTGTGTTTGTTTCTCTAGGTCACAAATTTTAGCCGAAACAGTACACTTACAATGTTTGCAAAAACCCTTTTTACTATCACCTGGGGCCTCAAGCAGCCAGTTTTTAAACCTATCATCCTTGAGCCACTCCTTCCGGAAACGTTGCGAATACTGCGGCTTGCCCATTTTCAACTGCTCACTAAAATCACTGAAAAGAAGCGACAGATCGCACAAACTCTCTGACTCTTATCAATCTAGTACTGGCGGGTTTACTGAGTGACGACGAATGGCACGAGAATTGCTTACCAAACGGACTGGTATTTGACATGTTCAAAACGTGATTGTTCTGTGAGAACAGTTACGTTTTGAACCAAGATTCGTGTGTGTGTGATTAAATCTATGCAATTTGATATTTATTTTTATCAAAACATCTAACAAATACAAAACTCTCTAGAATTGTCGCTAGATATTTCTAAATATCTCTAGATTTTTGCTATGTCGCTAACTGCTGAAAAAAGTCGCTAGTTAGAAACTAATATCTCTAGATCTAGCGACAAAGTCGCTAAATTGGCAACACTGGATAAACGTACAGAATCTTCGAAGATGTTATTGACGCGTGCGAGCGGTAATGTAGCGTCTACACACAGACAGGTAAAACAGATGAAAGGTTCAGACATCTGTGTTTGTCGGCAGACAAACAGATGGCGATATCAAGAGACATGATTAACATACGGTGATGAAACATACATCAGTGGAAAGGCCAGGAAATTCTACATATGGCCAATTGCATGAGATTCAAGACAGATTAATGGATACAATGCAATAGCATAATAAATGTGAAATGGAGAGACATTTGGCGTCTTCACAAACAGAAACACACGTACAGTTTGATACAGAAGATTCGTTGGAACATTATGAGTACATGATTAGAATGCTTGCATGGCAATGCAAGTAGTGGTTATTGTACATACATTAAGACAACAATGCTTAGGGGAACAGACGGAAATATTGTATGGTTGAAATCGCATTCCTGTAGAGAAAGAAAACGAGACGCTCCTGTTTTGTCCTGTCGACTCCGATGATGATGATGATTGACGAACACACGAACACACACGTGTTTGGAAGAGGCAGCGTTGGCTCTTACAAGTACTCTCCCCCAAGACGTGTGTAACGTCTGATTGTTTGGAAGAGACGGCGTCGGGGCGACGGGCTTTTACAATGTTCCCCCCACAAGCGAGGCATCGATGCGGAAATTGTCTTGCCAACAATTGTAGTTGGCTCGAAGGGCTTGGGCTAGGGGCAGGTAGGAGGCTGAAGGGCGGCACCGGCCAGCAGGAGCTCGAGGAGGAAGGGAGCGTGTTGAAGGGTGACGTCGGATGATCCTTCGGTGGCCGGCTCGAGGGCTGAAGGATGATGGCGGCTGATCCTTGGTAGCCAGCTCGAGAGGGGCGGCAGCAGGCTGAAGGATGACGTGGCTGGTCCTTGGTTGGTCAGCTCGTCCAGTACGAGTGCAGGGCGGCTTCAGGTTTCCTGGAGGAGGCATCCAGGGCTCCGGTGGTGGAGTGGGTCATCTCGGAGGGTCGGACTTCTACTGAGAACTCAGGAACAGCGGCAAACAGCGAGGCGGCGAATGGTCTGTCGGCGCATGGGTTGTCATCTTGGGTCGGCCAGGTCCTTCGGGTCACTCCAGGGTCACCAGTGTAAGGACTGGGGAATGAGTGACATAGTGGCTGGGTGTTTACAGGTTTATTGGTTGTTCCTTACTGAGATAAATGTACATGTTGTTGTTGTTTTAGATTTAGCTGGCCTTGTGCCAGCACGGGCTCTTGCTTCTAGAGCAGCCCGTAACTCTATGTTGATGATGAGTCTGTGAGATGGGTAGGTTAATGAAAACTTTATTATGATTATTAGATTAAAGTAATTTTATAATTTGTCAAAATTAATTTATTAAGTTTTGTCCAACCTTTTGATCTTGCTTTAGTTTAAGTTTATTAATAAGCTATTATCGTTTATCGTACATTTAAGTTCTTTCTTAGTTTGCTGAACTCTGTATGAGTCATATGATTTTGCAGTCTTTTGTCTTTCTCAAGCGTTTTGTTTACCACCTTCTCCTCCGGTACTAGTGAACTGCTGAAGTGTCTTATTAACGATCGTTGTTTTTCTCTCCTATGAGCTGTGTTGACTCGAGTGAAAGGCTTGTTCGTAAGGGTGGTGATACGAGACAAAGTTAGTTCGAGTTCCACCTCACTGATTGACGCTTTGCCTCTGCATTTATGGACACTTCTGCAGCTAATATACAGAGATTTGGATCACGGCTTCTTTATTCCTTCGCTGCCTTGTGTGTGGTCGCTGGTGTTTGTCACCTGCGGCATTCATCAGCCACGCCCCTTCCCTCGTTCGTCAGGAGGATCCCGAACGAGTCGGCCTGCGTTTACTGAGAACGGTGCAGTTTGTGGCGTGCGAGATCCGTCGACGTCCCGGATTCTCGGAGGCTACCACCCTTGGTGTGCCCGTGGTATTTTGGGTTGCCTGCAGGCATTGCAGCCTGATTCAGTTGTCCTGCTCATCAGCGTCAGTGAGTTCTCGGAACTCGTGGAGACACGTAGGAGGCTTTCTACAGGTATGAGATATTTTTAAAGCTATTTAAGACGATCGTGGATCGCCAGGTACCTGTAGATTTGCACTCCCTGTTTGCAGTACGGTCTTCTGGACCTTGTATGGCCTGATGAGCTGATCCACTAAGCCTCTGGTGGTTATTCCTATTTTGAATTCGTAAGGTTATTTACATTTTTTTAAATTATTAACTGAACATTTTCAATATTATAATTAGTAGTATATATACTGGTTATTTATTGATATTTAATGTGTAATTTAGTTTGTATGTGTTAGGTAGGAGTAATATTAAGTTTCCCTTCTTATTTTCTCCTACTTCCTTCTACCTAACTTAGTTTCTTAGGATATATTTATCTGGCCAGTAATTTATAAGGTACCTACTTGAAGTCATATTTAAAAATATCCTATTTCTTGGTTTAGGGTTTAGTTTAGTTTTAGGTGATCTTAAGGTTGGTTCATTTTCCTCTTGATATATATATATATTCATTTTGATTTATTTTTACCAACCATTATTCTTTCTTTTGTATAAATAAATATTGTAACTTTTGTTGAGGTGTTTGTTCTTTTGTTCCTGTGTTGCATTTTTACTGCCCGCAAATTCTGTGTAGAGACAAGAACCCTTGAAATTACGGACGTAAATAAGGTCGTAACAATGATATATATGAAAGTGATTTTGGTGGGGGTGCATTTTGAAATGAAAAGATGTAACAGGCAAGGTTGCAACCTCTTTGAACCCTAAGGTACCCATCAGATGAGGATAAAAGTATGATAGCAGTGAGTGTTGGCTAGTGGGAGAGGTCAACAGATGGAAAAAAAGAAGAATTGAGTAGTAGGCACAGGTAGCTGGTATGCTAGTTTGTGGTGATCTGGAGCCATATTCCTTGTCCGGTCCTAATTCTTGTGTCTGTAAGTGTTTTGTGTATTTGTTGGGTTTTGATTGTGATGGATGGAATGATAGGGGAGGGAGTGATTTCTAAAAGAGTCAGCATCTAGAGATGAATGGTATGGCTTTTGATTTGTTGTCTGGGTCGGGTCTGTTGTGTCTGATTTAAGAATTGGGAAGGAGAGTGGGTGGTTAAAGGTATGGATTCTTTAGAGTTACCGTGGTTGTGGGTAGGAGCATAGGAAGCCTGCAAATTCATGGATGTTTGTCAGTATGTGCTTTGTTATTTGGGTAGCTGTTCTTTCATTACCTTCATAACTTGTTCTTAGCTGTTCTGTTTCTGTACAGTCAAGAAAGTAGTGTTCCAGGGGTTCTTCTGGGATTGTTTCACAGTACTTGCATGGTTGAGGATTGTCTACTATTCTTTGCCATGTGCACAGGTATCCTAGCCTTAGCCGATGGATTATGACTGCTAGGGCCCGTGACATGTCTTTGGTTATATTGTGTGGTTTTAGGTTTACGGTGTCCATTACCATTTGGCAGTTTTTGAGCCACCGAAAACAGCTCTTCTGACTTTGCTTTCCTCCTGTAGTTGGCAGTGTGCTGCTGCCTTGTTTTTCAGTTGTGTGAGTGAGGGGCTGATTTTGATACTAACGTTGGTGTGTAGCAACCCACTTTTTGCTAAAGAATCTGCTTCTTCGTTTCCTTGGATTCCCACATGGCTCAAATCCAGTTTAATGTTATTTCCCTGTTTCTGTTTTGATGAAGGCTTGCAATTGCCCATATGCTTGATAGAAGTCTGATGTTTTCTTTTGCTTTTCCTTTTTTATAGCCTGTAGTGCTCCTTTTGAGTCAGTATGAATTGTTGTGTTTCCCTGCCTATGCTGAGAGTCTTCTAGAGCTTTTGCAATGGCAATCAGTTCAGTTTGTAGAGTGGAGGCATTGTCAGAGAGCCTCCAGCATCCTTTGAGGGTTGTTGAGTGGACCCCAGCTGCTGCTGCCGGGATGCTGAGATCTACTGATCCATCTGTAAAATATTCATTTGTGGCTGCAGTTTTCCTGATTGCCTCTTGGGCTGCAAGCCTTAGCTGTTGAGCAGCGCATGCTTCTTTGCTTGCAGGGAGGACTGTAAAGTTTATCTTGAATAGTTCCGGCTCCCAGGGTGCTTGTTCTCTGTACTCTGCGATTGGCGTGTCTTCCTTGATTGCGGCTGCTTGATTTTGCATCCCTACTCTCCTTAAAGCTGCTAGGAGGTCGCCAGCATATGTCTTGGGGGTGTCTAGTTCCTCGTGAAGCTCAATGTTTTTCTTGATTTCTCTCTTGAGTGGGCAGTTCCTGCTACCTTTCAAGGTTTTTGGCAGTATGGATGTGTTTCTCTGATCTATTCTGTGTTAGAGATTGTAAGTTTGTTTCGTTTCTCAAGACGCACAAGTTAGTCCACATGGGTGCACCTGTGATGAGTCTTAAGGCATTGTTTTGGATTGCTTCGAAGCTTTTTTGTTCTGTGTTTGTGATGCGAGTAAGTACAGGTGCTGCATACTCCACAGTTGACCTTATTGTCTGTATGTAGAAGGTTCTGAGGGCATGGTATACTGCTCCTTGTTTTAGAGAGGTGATTCTTCTCATGGCATTTTGCCTGCATTGGATTTTTTGTTTAAGTATTTCTATTTCTTTGCGTGGAGAGAGTTGTTTGTTGATATTTACTCCTAGGTACACAAAGTTTTCTACCCATTCGATGGGTTCACCCATGAGTTGTATTTCATTTGGGTTTAGGTCATGTTTAATTGCCATTGCTTTGGTTTTTGCTGTATTGATTTTTAGATCAAGATCTGTACAGCTATTTTCAATTTGTGTTATTGCATTTTGCATATTTTGGTAGGATCTGTACCTGTGTGTACTAAGCACACATCGTCTGCATATATGAAAATTTCCACTCCCTCTGGCAGGGTGATTGTGGCTACATTTTCCATTAGTACATTGAAAAGGAAGGGGCTAAGTATTCCTCCCTGTGGTGTTCCATTTTCTAAGTTGAGAAAATCTGAGCTTGCACCTTGAAAGGTGACTCTGGCTTGTCTGTTTTGCATGTATCCTTTGACCCATGCTAACAGGTTACCCTTAACTCTTTTGTCCACCAAGGTAGCAAGGATGACGGCTGCGCTGGCTAGTTCGTAGGCTTTTTCTAAATCGAGAAAAACTACAGTTGACTTTCTGTTGTTTATTGTTGCCATTACATCTGCTAGGCATTCTTGTGTGCCTATTCCTTCTTTGTAACCATATAGTCGATGATGTAGTGGTCCTGTTTTCCATACGAGTCTGTTTAGTACCATTCTCTCTGCAGTCTTTTCTGTGCAGCTGATGAGAGAGATGGGCCTGTAGGAGTTTGGTTCCTTGGGTTTGGGAATTGGCTGTGTGTTTTGTTGATTCCATTGTGCGGGTCTGACTTGCTCAGTGTATGTTCTGTTGATTATGTGCAGATGTACTTCCATGGCTGCTGTGCCCATATTTTTCAGCATGCTGTATGTGATCATGTCTGATCCTGGAGCTGTGTTCTTTCCTTTTTGGAGGGCTTTGTTAAGCTCATTCATTGTGAATGGGGTGTCAGTGACGTCAGGCTCATTGCATGCTGTGTTGATAACTAGCCATCTCCCTGGATCTAATGTCACCTGCCTTTCCCTTGTGGCCGGTGGCAGATGTGCCGTTCTGGTCCTGTCAGCAAAATGTTGCGCAAGTCTGTTCACCTCTGCCTGTGGGTTGGGATGATGTGCTTATGGTGGTCTGGTCTTTCCTGATACCTTGTTGAACCACCACCATATTTTCGCTATTGGGGTTAGACGGGTCGTCTGTGAGCACCACATCAGCCAGGTTTCCCGCTTTACTTCTCTGGCTGTTTGGGTTGCATGATTCATTACATCCCTTAAGACAGCATGTAGTTCATCTGTGGGTTGTTTCCTGAAGAGCTTCCTTGTTCTGTTAACTCTCGAATTCATTTCCTTTATTCTTGAGTTGTAGTACCAGCTGTCTTTGTGGGGGGTTTTGTTTGTACCAAAGGTTCTCTTTGGCATGGAAGCATTTGCTGCACTGTGTAGGCTCTTTTCAAAGTCCTCTTGCAGTTGGTTCATGTTTTGGGCCGGGTCTCATATGTACTGTGTTGCCCAACTGGTCATATGGTTTTCAAACACTAACCAGTTGGCCAGATCTGGTCTCCAACCTGCTGGAGGAGGTGGTGGTGGAGGTATTTTTATTATCCTTATGTTAGTTTCTGTTGCAAAGTGATCACTGGCCAATATTGGGTGTAATTTCCTTGTGCAGTTGTCTTGTAGATTTTTAGATATGAAGCTCAAGTCTAGCCTTCCGCCTTGGAGGTGTGTTGCTTCATTGATATCATTTAGCAGCTTCACTTCAGGAAATTCTTCCATTAGCAGATTTATGTGTCTACCTGCTGCATTTGTATGTTGCTGTGAGTGTAGACACGGGTGATGGCCATTAAAATCTCCCGCGAAGAAGGTGTTTTCGCTTGTGGCTGCACTGAAAAGGTTTTCTCCTTCAAAGGTTTTGTTATGGCCTTTGTATATGTTGTGCACAATTAGGGAGGTATTTGCTAGTCTTATAAGGACACTTAGCGTTTCTATCCCTTGACCACAGTCTATATTTCTTGTTTGTTCAGAGGGAATTGTTGCTTTGATAAGCGTGATTAGCCCTCTGTTTTCATTTGTGTGTGGGGTTTTGTACACTGTATATCCCTGGAATGTGAATTTGGCAGTTTCTCTTACTAGAGTCTCTTGTAGGAGGATGACATCATGCCCTTCTGATAGCACTTGTGATTGCAGGAGGGCATATTTTGTGTTGGCAATGTTTATGTTCCATTGAAGGATTTTGAGATTGTTCTGTAGTGCATTCCTGCAGTTTTGGTTGTTTCTATTATTTGTATTTTGTTCAGCCATATTGGTTTATAACAGAGCTGCAACTGTGTTCCTCAGTGTTGCTGTGTAGTCCACTCCTGGGAAGAGTTGTGCTATAACTGCTTCCACAACTCTGGCTACCTCTCGTCTAAATTCCTCACGGGTGATGGAGACTGCATTTCTTTTGGAGGGGGACTCTGGGGTACTGTGGTTAGGATGTGAGGATGAAGGTGCGGTGGTAGGGGTGGGCGGGAGGGTAAGTAGGGGTGTTTTTCTGGATGGGGGGTTGATGGTGGAGAAAGGAGTAGGATTTGGAAGTAGGGGTGTTTTTGTGACTGGGGTGTTGTAGGTGGAGAAAGGAGTGGGATTTGTGGATGGAGTCTGTGTGTCAACGCGTGCGTCTTGGTGTCTGTGTTCTTTGAGTCTGGGGTCTCGTTTGTTTATGGGGGGTGGTGGTGGTAGAGTTTTGTGTTGTTGTCTGTGTTGCTTAGGTTGGTGTGTGGGTGCAGTTTGTTGTTGGGGTTGTTGCATCTGTTGTGTAGCATTGTGTGTGTGTTGCTGTGGAGGTCTTGTAGGAGGGGCTTGCTGTTGGGGTTGTTGGTGAGGTAGTTGTTGCTGGTATGGTTGTTGTAGGGGTAGTTGTTGCTGGTGTGGTTGTCTGAGAGGCAGCTGTTGCTGGTGTTGTTGTCGGAGGGGTAGTAGTTGTTGCTGGTGTGGTTGTCGGTGGGGTAGTTGTTGCTGGTGTGGTTGTCGCTGGGGTAGTTGTTGCTGGTGTTGTTGAGTCTGAGGTAGTCCCTTCATTTTCCAGATTATCTGGAGCCGTGTTGGGCACCCCTTGTACCACGCATGGTGTCCTTGCCCGCAGTTGGGGCATTTGGCTTTAGTTTTTTCTTTATTATTATGTCGCTGTATACAGCTGGTGGTATCATGTCTTGAGCTGCAGACACCACAGACTACGCATTGTGCTACGCATTGTTTCTGGTGGTGTCCGAATCACTGGCATTTGAAGCATCTTAAAGGTTCCGGTGTGTAGGCCTTTGTAGGGAATTTTCCCCATATTGGGATGACTACTTCGTCTGGTCTCCTTCCTTTGAAAACTGCCAGTACCTTTCGTGTTGGCTCTCCTGCCTTGTTCGTACACCGTACTGCATCCTGAATGTAGGAGAGGTCCTTTTTGGGGGCTATGGGGAGGGTTATTGGATATCGACAAATGATGCCCTTCTGTGTCCTTTCTGCTGGGTCCAGTATCTGTGCTTCCTGCTTCAGGATCTCAACTGCTTCCATCGTCTGCGGTGTAATCGTGAATAGTCCTCTATGGTTTGGTCGTGCCTGTATTCGTATTCCTGGATGCTTCTTCTCTAAGGATGCTACTGTGGTATATGATGTCTGGTTGTCTTTTGGGATTGGTCTGAATTTGGGGAACGGGAGTGGGGGGTATTCGTTTAGTGATCTTGTATTTGTGTTTGTGGTTGTTTTTGCTGTATTTGTCTGTTTTCGTGCTTTCCTGAAGGCCTTTCGTTTTGTCACAAGCGTAAAACCGTCGTTTGTCTGTGATTGATTCTCAGTGTCGGTGTCAGTGTCAGAGCTCTCGTCCAACTTGGTCTTTGCGTGTCCTGTGTGTAAGCGGTGGGAGAGATCGATAGGGATCTGGCTCGTCGTCTTGGGGCAGTCATGATGGGGGTAGCAGATGATGAGGGTGTCATGCCATTTTGAGGTGAATCTGTGGGTGAGGGTGTGTCCGTGAGCGTGGCTGCCATGTCTAGGTTGTGGGGAGGAGAGGATGGTGAGGAAGATGTGCTGCTGTGAGGTGAGGATGTGGGTGAGGTTGTGTCATTGATTGTGGATGCCAAGTCTGGGTTGCAAGATGTAGAGGATGATGAGGTTGTTGTGGTGCTGTGCTGTGAGGATGTGTGGAAGGGTGTGTTATTGTATGAAGATGCCATGTCTGCTTGCTAGGAGAGAAGGAAGAGGTCTGTGAGTGCAAGTAGAGAGAAGGGAGATTGGTGGGAGTGAGTGATGTTGGTGTGTGAATGATTTTGGGGGCCCTGCCTATCCTATTAGTAGCTGTTTACTGCTCTACAACAGTAGCTGCTGAGGAACCTTCTTATTTGTCCCACAAATAAAAAGACTCAGCAGTCTAGTCTTGTAGTTAGGGAAGGGTATATTTCTGGTCTTACCTGAAGGGCTTGTGTGTAATTTTCTTATTACCTGGTTGCCTGATGGGCTTTTCCTAATTTCTGGCTTATTTAAGACGCCAGCCTAAGGGACCCTATGCCACTTGCAATGAAGAATTGCGAGAGTGGGAATTTTTTGGCTCTGAGTCTTGCTCCTCCTGAAGTTTTAAGACCACAAGGGCTACCAGATTTTCCACAAGAGAGCCTGTTAGTAAACTGAAGAGGTTAAGGGATAGGAGAGGAGTCAGTGATAATTGTGCTTATAATATCGAGAGAAGTTCTCTCAGGATCGTGTTCCGACTTTCAGCGCGTCGTCTGATTTAGTCGACAGGGCTGAGAAACCAGAGTGGGAGGATCTGCACTCTGATTGGTCGGAAGTAGATGTTCTCAAGCTTGAATCTTCCTCAAGGTCTGCAGACGGGCAGTCGGGCGATCAGATGGGCGGGGACAGCGGCAGCAGCTCTCTGGTTGGTGGGAAGCAAACAGACTCAAGCTTGAAAGTCGTCGAGAAGCTTCACAGTCCGGCAGACGGTCTTCTCATTGGTGGCGAAGATCTGGTGGGCGTTGACAGCAGGAGCCGCTTTCTGATTGGCGGGTAGCGGAGAGCGACAAGCTTGAAACTCTGGGAGAAGCTTACAGTCTAGCAGACTGTCCTCCCATTGGTCGTCGACGTTCTGGTAGGCGGAGACAGCGGCGGGAGAGGAGGAGACAGCGGCAGCAGCGGTGAAGTTGTCGATCAGTGGAAAGGCCAGGAAATTCTACATATGGCCAATTGCATGAGATTCAAGACAGATTAATGGATACAATGCAGTAGCATAATAAACGTGAAATGGAGAGACATTTGGCGTCTTCACAAACAGAAACACACGTACAGTTTGATACAGAAGATCCGTTGGAACATTATGAGTACATGATTAGAATGCTTGCATGGCAATGCAAGTAGTGGTGATTGTACATACATTAAGACAACAATGCTTAGGGAGAACAGACGGAAATATTGTATGGTTGAAATCGCGTTCCTGTAGAGAAAGAAAACGAGACGCTCCTGTTTTGTCCTGTCGACTCCGATGATGATGATGATTGACGAACACACGAACACACACGTGTTTGGAAGAGGCAGCGTTGGCTCTTACAGATATTGTTGACACACTCTTTAGCTATTAATGAGACTTAGTTTAGCTCTTTATCTCTAACAGTTTTAAAGCAATAGCCGTTTTTACGGACGCATACTATTGCAGATTTTGCCTTTAGCAGTTAGGAGCAGAATCTAGGTGGAAATGTCTTTTTCAATAAAATATTCAGTTAGTTATATGCGTTTTCGTAACCTAAGTCAATATTTGAGCAACAGTCCCTTAATGATAATTTCTATATTCCATTTCCATTGTTAAAGTACGAGTCACTGAAGGGGAAAACAGATGCCTATCTTGTTATTAACTATTAAAAAGGACTGGTCTTGAACTGACCACGGTGTAACATTTCACCTGAGAACTGATATTCAACTGTCACGAAATTTAAATAAATCCTAAGGTCATGTTTTTCCAAATGTCAGTACTGTTAAGCTTTATAGAAAAGGGCATGTTCTATATTTATTTATTTCCTAATAATGATAATAATAATAATAATAATAATAACAATAATAATAATAATAATAACAGCGGCACAAGATAGATGGAAATAACATCTCACCCATATGCAGGAAGTGCAATATGAAAGACGAGGCCATAAACCACATAGCAAGCGAATGCCTGGCGCTTGCACAGAACCAGTACAAAAAAAAGGCATGACTCAGTAGCAAAAGCCCTCCACTGGAGCCTGTTCAAGAAGCACCAGTTAGCTTGCAGTAATAAGTGACACGAACACCAACCTGAGGGAGTGATAGAAAAAGATCAGGCAAAGATCCTCTGGGACTATGGTATCAGAGCAGATAGGGTGATACGTGCCAATAGACAGACGTGACGTTGACTGACAAAATCAAGAAGAGAGTATCACTCATTGACGTCGCAATACCGTGGGAAACTAGAGCAGATGAGAAAGAAAGAAAAAATTGACAAGTGTCAAGACCTGAAAATCGAAATAAGAAGGATATGGAATATGCCAGTGGAAATTGTACTCATAATCATAGGAACACTGGGCACGATCCCAAGATCCCTGAAAAGGAATCTGGAAAAACTAGATGCCGAAGTAGCTCCAGGACTCATGCAGAAAAGTGTGCTGCTAGAAACAGCGCACATAGTGAGAAAAGTGATGGACCCCTAAGGAGGCAGGATGCAACCCGGAACCCCACACTATAAAACCACCCAGTCGAATAAGATGACTGTGATAGACTAAAAAAAAAATAAATAAATATTATAATAATAATAATAATAATAATAATAATAATAATAATAATAATAATAATAATAATAATAATAATAACAACAACAGTATTTCCGGTATTTGCCCACTATGGTTACGGAGAATTTTTTTCTGACTAAAAATGAAATTACAAAATAATTCACCGAAACACGACAACTCATGACGAATTATATTATTAATTATCGATACCATGCACACTCGAAAATTTACAGTAATAGCAGCATTACAATTTAACGAAATATTTCTTCCTAAAAACATAAAAGGCAAATATCTGGAAAATCAAAAGCTGTTTTTGAAAACTATTGTTATCTGATTAGAAAAATAAATAATAATAATAATAATAATAATAATAATAATAATAATAATAATAATAATAATAATAATAATAATAATAATAATAATAACACTTGCACAGAATGCCTAATTACACAATTTAACAGTAACTAAAAAAATTTATTTTAAGATTAAAAACATAGAAATATTGCAGTCAATGTTTACCGACTGTTCCAACCTACTGGCATCAGCCTTTCATCGATAAAACTGTCTACAAAATGTACATGACTTTTAAGAACTGCTAATAAACCCCAGGAATCAAAACTTTAATATACTGGACAGTTGTCAGAAATCAAATTTTATTTTTCGGTTTCCTTTTACATTTTGTGTTGTAAATGAAACCGATTTCTCTAATGACTGGACCAAGAACACGACACCGTGTCAACATCTCTACAAACTGGACATTCCCCATCTTGTAAATATAACTAAAAATAGCTGTTGGCTCTTATCTTTTAGGTAAAAACAACTATTAGTATTCACTTTGCTTATGAAGCAATAGGTCAAGTCCTCCTAGTAAACCAGGTTAATAAAATTTGACAGTTGTTGATAATCAGGATTGTAAAGCCAGATGGACAAATCAGTAAATTAGTTAGCACTCGATATACTGGAAACTGAGTAACGACTATTCATTATTCTAGTAAAGTATATTAAAATAATACAGTAAATGTTAGATTTAAAGTCAATGCAGATGGAAGCGAAATAAAAAAAAATCGTAGTGACTGCCTCTCTCTCTCTCTCTCTCTCTCTCTCTCTCTCTCTCTCTCTCTCTCTCTCTGTCCAGAATGTCTTATTTTAATCAAGTTAATCATAATGTACTGAAAAATTAACATTAAAATTCGGAAATCAACAACTTTACATTTTCATCAACAATGCAACGTAGCAGCATATTGGAGAGAGAGAGAGAGAGAGAGAGAGAGAGAGAGAGAGAGAGAGAGAGAGAGAGAGAGAGAGAGAGAGAGAGACTGTTCCACATTCCCTCTCTATGCTCCTAATCATATTCGCTTTTAGAAGAGTTTTGAGAGCCCTTTAGGGAATAATCTTTCTAAGTATTTTTATCTATCACTTCTTTCCCTCCCACCAACTTGTTTTAATCTCCAGTGACAAAAAGTTGAAAAAAAAGGTAGGCTATAACTTCTGAAAGGGAGAAATGATACACCAAGAGTAATTGTTTCTTTCTCGCCTAACTTAGGCAATATTTTCCCTTAGGACCATAAATATCTCTAGTTAATGTAACTTCCACTTAGTGAACTCCCAAGAGATAAACCGCTGGATTTACATAGTGAGGTAAATTCTACCTGTATATTCTGAACTAATGTAATGTGTGTTATCATTTCTAATGGTCTAGTAAAAATATCAGAGTTGAGGATTTTTATATGAATCATATATATATATTATAATATATAATCTGCTGCTATATATATATTTTTGTAATAGAGTATTGTCAATATATTATAGAATTGTATTTTCAGTCAAAGTTGAACACTGCAGCAAAAAAATATCATTATTATCAACCTCATCGCACACCCATCACAAATAGGTTGAATAAAACTCAACTTATTGCTACTAGTAACCAGATGTTCCTACGATTATCCAACATATACCAAAGGTTCGATCTCAATTTAAGGTCGATCACTTTTTTCCAAACTATATATGATATCTATGGAATAAGTATGTGTGTCGTGTTTATGACATTCTTTAACTGCAGTGCCGACGCATCCTCCGTATTTTCCTTACCCAGATAGCTATGTTGCCTATTCGTAGCTAGTTCGACTGATGGGCAGCTCCGCGGGGGACGAACCACGGGAAGAGCAAATGCGAACAGTTCTCTACCAATGAGCTAAGACACCCACTTACAATACTGTGTTCCTATATATATATATATATATATATATATATATATATATATATATATATATATATATATATATATATATATATATAATATATATAATATATATATATATATGATACATACATATATATATATATATATATATATATATATATAATATATATATATATATATATATATATATATATATATATATATATATATTTATATATATATATATATATATATATATATATAATTAAGAATCAGTTGATGAGATTTTCTGAGAGAGAGAGAGAGAGAGAGAGATTGAGAGATGAAACAGAATTTAATAACGATTCTTTCCTCAAAATGTTTCCCCCTCTCCTTTCTAAACTTCCATTCATTATGATGACCTCACTTTAACTGGTAAAGAGTTTTATCGTGTATCTTCTATCTAGTAATATAGCATATATGGCAATGTAAACAGTTCTTGTTTTGTTTTGTTTTTTTCGTATAACCAATTTTATCAACACATGTTAAGTATATAATAATTAATTCTCTCAACACAGCTGCTATCAGCTGTACACGAGCAATAGAAGAACTCGCTTATTCGTGTGTATCAAAATTGGCATGCTCAAATAAATAACCAATATTGCTTAACCACTTATTCTCCCACGATATAATCATTCTAATTATTCTTATTCTTCTAATATATAATAATCCGACTTTAACCACAAAAGACAATTGGGGAAAAAATGACCTGGACGTAACTCCAAAGTAATGAAGTCGTTTGACCTTACAAGCTCCTCAGTTCCTCATTATTGTCTTTTACGCTGTTCTGTCTTCCACTGAACCAGGTACAGAGTGCCAGTAATTGTATTATCTAGGCTACTGTGCGATTTCGTTTTCTGGGATACGTTTGAGAAAGAAGGACAGACTTTGGGACGAAGTAAAAACGGTGATCAAGTTAACGAACAAACAGTCATTTTTTTCGTTCGAGCTATCTACTGTAGACACGATTGTTCTCATTCTAGCTTACCAGCACGTGATACTTTTAACGCTAATCTGGATCGTATCTTCACTTTCTCTTTGTTTCACTTTGTTTGGTTTTATGTAGAGCCCTCCACAGGGATAATTCCCTCTTTGGCTGGCCCTTGTGCGTTTTCAAAATAAGGTGCTTCTTATATTTTATAATTGTCTTTCAGTGTTTTCTCGTCAGTATCGCAGTTCCTGCAGGTTAGGAGAGTCTTTAGTTCCTTTTTAAATTTGCTTTCTTCTTGTATTAAATTGCATAGAAGATTATTAGTCAAAGCTATGATCCGTATTATTTTTCACCTTTGACACATTCTTTATATACTGTGCACTTATTGCCATCATATGTTTTATGTTTAGTATTACTATGAACTTTCTTTACACAATTTTTACACTTGAAGATGTTGCTAGCACATTCATTTGATTTGTGATTTTCACCACATCTAGGGCAAGCTTAGTCATTTCTACAATTTACTGCGCCGTGACCAAATTTCTGACATTTATAGCATTGATAGGGCATGTGACAGTCGTATATTTTGCAACGGCTATACAGTGTACACAATTTGTCACCTCTGTCATAGATAGCCTTTCGTATTTGTGGTGTGCATTTGATGATACAGTGTTTATATTTGTCATCTTTGGCTATCATTTCCTGTACAATTTTCAGTTCGTCATTTTTAGAAATGAGGCTACCTAATCCATGGAGTTTTTTTTACAATGTTATTGGCAATGTCATCTTCATTCTTCGGGACATAGACTACTTTTATTTATGGTTTAAGTTTACCCTTCTCATTTACTGTTATATTGTTGATATTCTGAATCTCCATTTTTGCCTTTTCTAAGTTTTCCCTGTCTGGAAATCTTACAAATAAGTGTCCATCTCTTATTGTTTTAATCTGTTCAACTGGCGCCGTTATTTTACTAATAATTTGTCTCTTTTCATTAGCAGTTGTGCTCTCTTCGTTTGTAGATTTGATCAGAAGCATTTTTTTTTTGTCTTTAGTGATTCAGCATAAGTTTTGTCCATGTTTGTCATGGTCTTTACATCTTTATCAACATTATCAATTTTGTTTTAATTTCATCTATAATAATCATTACGTCATTAGTTTTCAAGCCGAACCCTGAATCAATTTGTTAATATCTCTGTGTTTTCTTTTATTTCTTCAAGTTCATCTTCAATGAGTTTTTTGTGTGTTCTTTGTTCAGACATCTTGCAATTACATATATACAATATGTTATCACTGCGAAGTGTGGGTGAACATCTGACCTCGATACCTGAACATTCATAATGGAACCATACGTCACACATTTCACAGCAAGTTCCTTCCTCATCAACTTCCCCAGAGCAATGTCCGCACTCTCTCTCGATTTGGGTTGACTCACCCTTCTTTAGTATTTTATTTGGTGTTCCATCTTTACGTGCTGCTTCGATATTTATATATCAGATAATGTTCGTATGATAGTTTGATCTTCCCTTTACTTGATTTAATTTCTACAGTATTTATTTTCTCTTTTTCCTTCCTCTTCCTCATATTCACTTTGAACATCGTGCAAGTCAGGCACTTTTCACAGAGCACTTCACAGACACGTCTTACCTGCATGAAAGCTACGCTAGGGACAGACAAATTCAGCTAGTTATAACACTTCCAAAGCCAAATTTTTTCATCGCTTTGTATTTATGGTCATACGCCCTGACAATACTATTTAAGATTCTAGACTGGTACCCTCGCCGATCTATCATCATTTTCGATTAAGAAATTAGCAGCAGTTTGTCATAGAAATATCACATTTTGCACCCGGTTAAGAATGATTCTATATTCAATTGGTTTTTGCTAACTGTAAATCGAATACTCCCAGCCTGTATCATATCGTGATTGGCAGAATGAGGCCTCATTGCGGAAGTGTTGATGGACCTATATTTTCAACTCGCTTTTGTCCATTAACAGTATGCAATTTTCATGTTATCTACTCGTTAAATAGCAAAATTATACATGATTGAAACGCTTAGATAACATTTTTTTATATTCATCAATAAAAATATTAGTATTTTAAAATAAAGGCCTGCAGAGATGTACTTCCTTTCCACTACAACAATACAACAGTCAATCAAAAGCAAAACAGAAGCTTCAATTATATCTCCGCGGCTCTTAATTACAAGTAGTTCTCCCATCCTCCCATTCATTGTCCACTTTTTCCCCCCACCCCTCAAAAGCAAAATTAGCAGGTCCTAGAAATTATCTTATTTTTAAGGAAATATTAGTTTCAATAAAGGCCTGAGAGATGGCCTTTGCGACGAATTATTGGGCCAAAAATAACAAAAACGTATATTAAAAGCGAACTACGCTTCAATCATTGTTGAAATAAATAACATAACGCTATGATAAATATGTGTCGTCACATCCAAAAATGTAATACGAATTCCATATAAAAATGGAGCAGAACAAAACTAAATAAGAGAA
>NC_089788.1:38601204-38606204 GCF_040412425.1 Macrobrachium rosenbergii
AAAATTATCCGGATAAGTCTACCACAAAAGGAAATACAGCTTCTGTACAGTAATTCACTGATTTTGAAAAGGGATGAGAACGAATAATGAATAGACAGAATTTTCTCTTCAGGTTTAACAAACTTCCCACTTCAACTATGAGGGATTATGAGACCTGGCATCGCAATAAACATGGTCATGAGCGCCGCTCAACCAAGGTACAGTACATGCGTACGTGGATTTAAGAGTGTTGACAGCGCCGCTTTCACAGTCATTCTGACGGATGCAATTATATTATGAGTTTATATGATTTCGCCGGCTATGTTCATGTTTCTTATACTATATCATATTAAATTGAAGTTTAATAAGTCAGGATTATATAAAGTAGCAAGAAAAAAAATTGGGTTTTGTTAAGAAATTATATCGTTTTAGACCGGAAACCGCTATAGTTGAAATAATAGAATAATGAAATCAGTGTTAATGACGCTATATAATTCAATTCTACTGCGTTTGCTTCGCAAAAGTTACAGAAATGGAAAGATAATCATGTTGTTAAGAAAATGAGAACGTAAGAACGGTATCACGGATTATATACAACAACATTCAACCTAACTACGTCCCACCAAAGCATGTCCCTTGCGGTTGCAGGTAATCGAACTATTTTTAAAGAAAAAAAAAATCGAGAGAGAGAGAGAGAGAGAGAGAGAGAGAGAGAGAGAGAGAGAGAGAGAGAGAGAGAGGTTGAAAACTTTTTTTTTTTGTGCAAGAAACAATAATCCACAAAGATCACTGAATGAACCCTTTAAGATAAAACAACAAATGACGAAAAAAGTTTAATACATAAGACCTGTATTTGAAAATCTGCGGCAGTTAACATGAAAGAGTCGTTTTCTTCTATGAAAGTTTACTAGTAAACAACAGAACTCTCTCTCTCTCTCTGATAATAGTTTAGCAGATAACGCAGCTGAAAGCTTGTTCAAACTTTATTAAAATAATTTCTTGTGCCATCATACATAATCAGACTGTCAATGTTGAAACAGTATTTTCCAAACTTTAAAAATAATTTCTTGTGCCATCATACATAATCAGACCGTCAGTGTTGAAACAGTATTTTCCTATAAGACTCAGGGAAAAGTCGAGTTTTTTGGTATAATAAATAAAAAGAGTGTGAGATATTAAACGAGTTTCATGTTACTGAATAATAGAGATAAGTTGTCTCCACGTCGGGAGCTACTTTAAGAATGCTTCTGCAAAACGAAGCGGACTTTTTTTGGATTGTTGATGCTACTCCCTGCCTATTTCTCTTTACGAGTGTTCCTTTCCACATCTTGTAGCACGAAGCCATTCAGGTAGCCTCAAATATATGGGACGTATGCATAGACAATAAGGTCTTCTCATATCGATCGCTTTCGTTATCAAGTTTAAAGGCTGCCTGGTAGCTGGTTAACGAGGAGGACCGAAGGTATATTCAGTGATAAAGACCCTGAAGGCTAATTTGGATCTTTGCAAGCACGAAAAACCGATAAGATTTTTATATGCGGGAGTGACACAGCACAATGAAGAAACACGTAATTATGCCAATCAGATGTTGAATTCAGTAGCTTACTGCACTTATGTCATTACGCTGGAGTTTCCATCTCAACTCACAAAGTATCCTGCAGATGATTAAACTTAAAAGTAGTTTATAAACGATTACTACTTGAAATTCCTAGGTAAAATTAATAACCATACGTTGAATAAAAACATTTTTGGTCAGTTATACCCTATTATAAATATGGTTTATTTGTAGGAATGAGTTCCTTGAATTGCGTGCATTTGCATTAATATTCCTCAGATTTATGAAATACCATTTTTGGCTAAATGTAAATAAAGTGAATGGAGAGCCTCATCAATGTATTGCATCTTTTCTGTAGGAGTATCTATAAAAACTGATTTATTCAAAAGTTTTCACAGATTTTGATACGACTTGTGTAACAAACCCCAATTTCTGTGGGGCCGTCAGGTTCTTTAATAATAATAAGATCTTCAGTATCGGGAACTAAGAGGTCTGAAAGACTGACAATCTCAAGGAGAATGGTGCCAAAGAAAATACTCAAATTACCTTCAACTAATTTATTATACAGTATATAAATGTAAATATTTACAACTGAGTACACATGAGCCAAGATTTCAGACAGTGCAACAAATAAAAAATAGCCAACAAACTTACAAACAGCACAATAAATGGCTCGATAACCCTTACGTAAAGAAAATCCAAAGTAGCAGTAAAACAGTCAATAATAAAGGACAAAACTTTGAACAATAACAGGAGCCACACTTACTTGCTTCATCAACAATAATCATAATCAGGAGTCATACTCACTCCAACACAACCTCGTCATATATCAATGAAAACCATAAGTCATTAATGACCACAATAATAACCTTGTCATATTAATGACATCCATAAGACTCGCAAAAGATCCACTCTTGAGACGCACGGAGAGAGAGACACTAAAAACCACAAGGCCAGCTACCAAACACGCTAATTCTAAGTACTAGCTCCGTGCCCGTTTTTACCTTGGAAACGGGTTTTTCTACACTTTTCGGGCTTCTGATACTAGCGGCGGGTTTGTTTGTTGTCGGCCACTGTTATTTACCCCCTAACTCTACTCAACAATAAAGGGGGACTATGGGAATTCTGGGTTTTGGGTGGGAGAGAACACAGAAATGGAGCGGACATTTACGTTAGAGAGGTGCCCTCTGGATGGGAAAAACGAGAGGGAGCCATTCGCCAAAAGGAGGGAGTTGAATGCATATCGCCGTGTTTAGTACTGTCATGGGGGGGCGGGTGTGGAATTCCCTTCGCAGTGTTTAGTACTGGCCTGGGAGGGTACCCATACGTTAACAAGTTATTGCACTTGCCGGACGGGACATAAACCGTTCCAAACAGACGTACCCGTGCTCTGTCTTGTGAAACCCCTTGTTGGATGGGCTTCAGGGGTTAATTACAGGTTAATTACATTGTGCGACAAAAATTTGAGGATAAATCCATAATTAGCAACCAAAAAACTGTAGAAAAAGTAAAGTTAGAAGGAAATTGCCGCCGCGGAGCTCTACCCCGAACACCTCCATGCCGACCACAGCTTCTCAGTTGCCAGAGAAGAACACCTGGAAAAACCGGGGACCACACACGGGTCCCCCACTCCTCTTCGGGAACAAAATCCTCAGGAACCACCATCGCACACTTCCATGCCGATACCATCTCCTCGGGAACTAGGTCAAAATCCTCCTCCGCTGCCCACAGAAAACCATCGCCAGCTGCTTCCAAAACCATCATTGGCGAACAGCCTCTGCCACTGCTGCCATCACCAACCACAAGGCGATACTTGCAATCCACCGCCGCTGTGTTCTCCTCCGAGAACTAGATGATGTGCTGCCTGAAATCTGACTGCCTCTGAAAAAAAAAATAGACGAAAGACACCTCGCCTCCCTACACAAAAAACCGGAGAGCAGGTAAACAATTAAAACAAGGTAATTTAAAAACAAAACAAACCATCAGAAAATCTGACACTTGGGATAAATGAATATTCAAATGCACAATACTTGCAAGAGGTTTGTATAACTGCCTATTTCAGTTTGGATACAATATAAATAAAAATTACCATTATTACATTCCTTTTTTCATCAGTCAAGTAATCTACTGGTCCCAATGTTTTCATTTTTATAATAAGGAAAGCAACTGAATCCTAAATTTATTATCTGATGCCTTTTCAACTTATATTTTTTGGAAGGGCCTCGGAACAAGTATACTCCTTTCAGTCATTTATCTATTTTGTACTCATTACGTTTTTCTTAGGAAAATAAGGTGAAAAAAATTACCTTTCCCAGTTTTATACTAATTAAGTGACTGCTAAGCACAAGATGAATATAAATAAATAGAAAACAAAACATAGTAAAATATACCCTCTTGTCAAGAAATGTACAACACAAACACTAAGGGAATCAAATAATAAGTGAGAAAAAAATATACATAAAAAACCCCGTTTTTTCCATTTCACTGGAGGAGGATTTTGACACCGAATCGTGAACAAATATAAAAGCTCTGGAGTTGTTGACTGCATAGTTTTTACACTATTTTTTTCTTCGTTCTGGCTTTTTTTATTTCCTCCTCTCGTTCCTGTGATGTTAAAATAAACTCTTTCTTTCGTCCGAGGAAAGGAATCTGTAAGGCTGCCGAGTGTGTAAGTGTGCTTGGTTAAGTCGTTTTTACGTGTGCTTGAGTAAAGTTGCTTTTAAGTGCGCCTGAGAAGGTGGACACGTGTTTACCATACTAACTCTTTAAAGAGAGAGAGAGAGAGAGAGAGAGAGAGAGAGAGAGAGAGAGAGAGAGAGAGAGAGAGAGGTGACATTTCAGGGTTTTCAATATGAAAAGTCTAAAATGATTTAACGAAGACTGAAAGAAATTCTTCCCCGGAGAGGAAGGTGAGTTTTGAGTTCAAGAACAAATACCCTTCCTTTTCCATCCCATCCTTAGAATATCAGAACGGGTGGTTTACTTTGACTTTTCACTGAAACTCTTTACGTGGAGACAAGTATGACCATTGCAAGGGAGATGTCAGCCACCAGAATCTTTTATGATTTCCTACTTGTGTTTTATTTTGAGGGCGGGCGGAGGGTGCAGGATAAACCATCCACATATCTTTTATTCTATACCCGAGACATTTTATTTTGAGCTTGAGAAAATTTTGATTTATGGGGTAGCAAAATAATAAAGACGTATTAAGGATTAATGAAGAGTATTTTTCTCCTCTTACGGTGTTCTGTAAATAATGTGTAAAAAGTAGTATGTGATATGAGAATATTTAATCATTTAAAAAAGATTCTCTCTCTCTCTCTCTCTCTCTCTCTCTCTCTCTCTCTCTCTCTCTCTCTCTCTCTCTCTCTCTCTCTCTCAGTAGGAAAAAATTATGGTAGAGTAAAATCGTAGGAAGCGTACCTAATCAAATAAGACATCTACTACGTGTGAACGTAATATCAGT
>NC_089788.1:38611204-38691204 GCF_040412425.1 Macrobrachium rosenbergii
CTTGAGACGACTGGTATGAAGATAATCAGAAGCGTTTGATTAAGAAATTACTTTGACATTACAAAAAACAAGAGATTAAATCTTAATCTACAATCTATTTAAAGTAACGGAAGTTTCAAATGACAATTTCACGAATATTAAAAGTTGTAGAGAAGATACAATGGCTGAAAGCTCTAAAATAAAAAATGAGATTAAGTATTGTTTAAAAGAAAACAAACCAGAGCTTGGGTGTTTAAATTCTTAGAGTCCTATAGATGGGACAGTTGAACAGGGGCGAAGGGGTATTACTGTCAGCTAGGGTCAACAAGGGGTCAGAGGGCTGTCAGCCTAATCCCTAGAGTTTTGTTGACAACTGGAAGGCCCTATTCTTATGTGAATTAGTGATTTTTCCTGTTAAATAACCTGCCCTATAATTTTCGTGGCGGAAGCTTCAGAGATGGCTCATTAACTATACACCCAAACACACACACACACACACACATATATATATATATATATGTATATAAATATATATATATATATATATATATATATATATATATATATATATATATATATATATATATATATGTACAATAAATTATATATATATATATATATATATATATATATATATATATATATATATATATATATATATATATATATATATATATATATTATTATGTGTGTGTGTGTGTGTGTGTGTGTGTGTATTTTATAAATTAGGTAACAAGACCCAGTGTATCATTATACATAATTAGAGAAAGCATTTATCTCCTCACCGCTCTATAAAACCCAGATACTGCTTTTCTTTTATTCTGATTTTATAATTCAGTTTGATTTGCATTTAATTTCATTTTTCAACTGAATATAAAAGTTTGCGTTAAACTTTGTACTGCAGCTGAAAGATCTGTTACTCTACGGAGAATCATACCAAGAAATCGAGAAAAATAAATTTTGTGAGCTATAAGTCTCTCTCTCTCTCTCTCTCTCTCTCTCTCTCTCTCTCTCTCTCTCTCTCTCTCTCTCTCTCTCTCTCTCTTTCTCCATAACAAATCTAATCCAGGTTGATTATAATGCTAGAGAGCAACTTTATAGCACTCATAAGTAAGAAAACACGTGTGCCTTGGCGTCATACTTCTTACAACATATTCCAAGGAAATTAACCACATATATATCCAGCACTCCTAACGACTTCCCGAAAAATAACGCTGAAAGCTGCGACTCTGGTTTCTTATTCGCCTTGTTACTGTCTAGTTCAGGAATTAGGATATTAGGAGACATAAATAACGCGCAGTTTGCATTACTAAAGACACACAGTCGAACAACTCTCATAAACGCAAGCACAAATTCATACATCTTTTTCCCTCCGGAGACGGCGGCTGCAGAAAGCGCTATCTGACCAGTTCTCACCAAAACTTTTGGAGATAAAGTGGCTAAATTTATTCGGCCCACTACGCTTAAATAATCACCCAGTGGATATTACGTTATTAGGTCAACAAAAGCACAATTTTTCAAGAAACCGGCAATCTGGCTTCAACTTAGGACTCTTCCTGATTAAGCAAAACTATTACTACTTGACTAGAGAAGCATTTAAACCTGCCCTATTTATATCCTCTCATTGTACTACCTGGTGAATGCAAAAGAATTCCTGTGTACATAGATGTAAAATACTTTTCAGTTAGTGTTTTGTGCCAGAATGGAATACCTTCACGAAAAGCCTTACATTACATTGGTGGAAACTGTTACAAGTTTTTTGTTATAATAAATATTGGCTAGTATGGTATAAAAGTGGGTCTGATATACGGGCGTTGCGTCTCCCAAGTAATTTAATAATTTCAAGGGTGGAGAGATGTCAGAAAAAAAAAAAAAAAAAAAAAAAATAAATAAATTAGCCATGGGCGCAATTATGTAGGATGGGAAAATGAGTCACGAATGGAGTGGAAAATGGTTAATGTTTGCAGAGATGTAGTACTGTTGAGATAATGAGAGAAATTGCAGAACCTTGTGCGAAAGTTTGCAAATGATTGCAAGAAGAAAAGGTAGTAAGGTTAAACGAAAACCAGAGAGATGGAGCAATGAATTTTAATATGGACGGTGAAAAGAACGAAAGATATTGATTTATAGAGGTATTTGGAGCTTAATATAATGATTGATTGTAGGATAAGTCAAGAGATGAATCATAAAATATACGAAGCAAGGAATATAGCAGAGTGTGTGCAAAAGACTAGAGGAGCCTTAGTGTTTATGAAAGATTAGCCTTTAATGTAAAAAAGGACAGTTAACCCAATTTCCTTTATGGAAGTGAAGAAGACTAAATAGGTGAGATATAAGGATATGCATAGAAGCTGTAAGAAGGTTAAGGCTGGATCAGTGTTTCAGATGAATTGATCTTATGGAAGTAATGGAGGAAGAAAGGTAGGTAAAGAGAATGTCTAATTTGAACGCAACAGGATTGAGGAGGAGAGGAAGCTGGGAGAGCGCTGGATAGATTTGGTGAAGGAGGTACTGCGGTTGAAGGCCAATGCCATTCAGGAGGCAAATGAGGCAAAGGGAGCAGTGCGTGTAAGGGTTTGAAGAGCTGTCAGTGAGACTTTTGTGTAGGTGTGTGAAGTGTTACTGTTGAGGAAGTTTTCCGCACATGGAGCTCATCCACGATTCAGCAGTTGCAGTATGACTGCGACAGCTACTGTTGTTTAGTTTTCCCGGAACCGCATCTTTATGGGATATGCCGAACAAAATAAATTATTTGTGAGGAAAAATAAAGGATAGAAGGTAAGGAGGTACAATAGATGTATGTTACCTTATAGGGTAGTATTTTACACATTCTGCCCAGTTATTTGAAAAGCTTTCTGAACAGCGTGCATAAGGGAGAAAGTCTCGAATACATTTCTATGGGTCATTTACCCGGAGATACACGTGTTTTGACAATGAAGTCACCCCCTGGTATATACTAAACACCAAGTTTCCTTTGCAAATATTTAGTATGCTCCGAGTACGCTCGTCGGCAAATAGCTTATGCTAATATCACTTCCGGGAGCGTGGGTGAGGAAGTTTGCCTCGCTTTCAAAATATCCGGTTACATAACGCTAAAGAGTAAATAACACCAATAATTTCGCTTTGCATTTTTGTCCGGAGCTTTGAGCGTGCACGAATGTCAGTTTGCAGAACTTTTGTTTGATCATGATCTTATCTTTGTTATCTTTCATATCCCTGACTAGCGTTAACAAACATTTAAACAACTCTCAGGACAACAAGAACTGTTATCGTTGTTGAGTTATGAAAGGGTTTCAGGATTTTTATCAAAGCAAGCCGGTTGAAAACCTTGTTATCTAATGCTGATTTTCTCTCTAAGTAATTAAACGTCTGTGGGTCAGGGGCTGATATGAAGGCTTTGTTTAAAGATTCAGAGATTTTCAGTGATTCTTCTGATGCTTGTGAAAAGAGCATCCCTTCATACTTCTCATCTTAATCAATTAAGGAAGCTTTAGGGAAAGAATAAATCACAGTCGTACAATATCACAAGTAAATATTCTGCTCTCGTGATTTTCTTTTGATAAATTGCAGACATTTTTGGCTTATTCACTAAAAATGTTACTACAGATTAATAATAATAATAATAATAATAATAATAATAATAATAATAATAATAATAATAATAATAATAATAATAATAATGTTTCGCCCGAAAGCCCTGTCTTGATTCAGTTTCTGAAGTTTTAAATACTTCTAAAAGGCAACAAATTAAGTATCACTTTTATCATATTCTCTTTCATTAATCATTTAAATATTCATTTGTTCTTATTAATACACCTCTACTTCCCCCTCGTGCGCAAATTTACACCTTCGTAAAAAATCACAGGCAATAGTCTGATTTCTATTATTATTACGATTCTTGCCTAGATAATCGGTTTAGAAAAGATACTAATATCGTTAAAAATGAAATGGACGGAACCCAATTGATGGTCAGTTCTAACTTATGAATTCTGGGGTGTCAAGCCCAGCAGTGCAGTGGGGCACTTTCGGCCACTCAGTGTTTCAGACAGCGTCATGAGGGAGTTGGAGTGGTTGGACAGCAAGATAGAGATCCAGATAATACATGAGATGAAGTAAAAGGATCTAAAGTTGGAACTAAGAATTAATGGTCAGAGAGGTTGGACGGCAAGAATGAAGAAGGGATGCTACAGACACCCTTCAGTAACGCCTACAGTGCACAACATGAGGTGCAATAAGGGTACCAGCCCATTACGGAGTAAAGCCAGCTTATAATAAGCTGTACAGCGTATAATCAAGGCCACAGAAAATAGATCTATCTTTCCGTGGTCTCGGTATAATGCTGTATGAGCCGCGGCCCATGAAACTTTAACCACGGCCTGGTGGTGGCCTGTCCTCTATCGATGCCAGACGCACGATTATGGCTAATTTTAACCTTAAATAAAATAAAAACTAATGAGGCTAGAGGGCTGCAATTCGGTTTGTTTGATGACTGGAGGGTGGGTGATCAACATGCCAATTTGCAGCCCACTAGTCTAAGTAATTTTAAGATGTGAGGGCGGACAGAAAAAGTGCGGACGGACAGACAAAGGCAGCACAGTGGTTTTCTTTTACAGAAAACTAAAAGCAAGCATTATAACATTCCCATTGTCCTTAGCGGATTCGGTTCTTATTGAAGTGCTTAGGAAGCTGACTCACACCAGAGGTTTGTGAAGCAATGTTGTCTTTGAAAGTTTATCATGTTTTCTTTAATACGGGTGACTGAGTTGAAATGAAATTAATTTTAGTAACTTTGTAAGGAGAATTCACCTCTTATATAACAGGGTATCGTTGACGATTAAGGATATTTTAGAAAAAATTAATTTCATATCGGGTTTCAAATAATTATCACCTGCCTTTATATTCTAAGCAGCTGTGTGAATATAAGACCGAGGAAGGCATCTCAGATTTTACCCTTTTCTTCCTGTTGTCTGTCTTGTTCGAGGAACTAAGAAGCTGAGACAAAGGGCTTGAATCGAATAATCCTTCAAGCAACGCCCTCCGTAAGACTCTAAAAGGGATGAGAAAGCTCCCCTTGTCGAGGTTCGCCGAAGTCATGAAGTCTGCTTGCCTAGCTTGCGGCAGTTATGGTCACAAAATGCCTACATTCCTCAGTTATTGCTTGGCTGAACTCCTCCAACAACAGCCGAGTCAGTCAGGTGTTATCCTTTGATCAAATGTAACCTAAAAACTAACTCTTTTCTTTTACGTCTCAAAATAGAAATAACGACAAACATTTGCTTGTTTGGACACATAAGATTTTATATATATATATATATATATATATAAAACCAAATATATATATATATATATATATATATATATATAGATATATATATATATATATATATATATATATATATATATATATATATATATATATATATATATATATATATGTGTGTGTGTGTGTGTGTGTGTGTATATATATATATATATATATATATATATATATATATATATATATATATATATATATATATATATATATATATATATATATATATATATGAAATGGCCTTTAAATTCATTCGTTTCAAAAAGTTTGATATTAATTTTTCTCTGAATTTTATGAACGGAGGCGTTTAGAAAAGACGATTTCTATTTTACATAATTAGACTACCAACCATAAAGAGTGGTTCCATAGCTTTACTGGGTTATTTCAGTAACCGACCTATTCTGTAAGATACAAAATTAATAACCGTACATATCAAACTTTACCTACCTGGTGTGTCCTATGAAGTTCTCTTCTGACCACGTCCAATGTCGAGTTGTATATGTCTCATATGATCAGAGCCTAAAGAGAAAAACGGACTTCATACTAAAAAAATAAAACAGTAACAATTTTTTAAGTAATAATAATTATTATTTCGATATGATAAAATTTTTATAACCGTGATCATCATTATTATTGGTATTTGAAGTAGTAGTAGGAGTGGTAGCAGTAGCAGTAAGTTAATTTAATAACTTCTTAATTATCAGCGGGCTGCGGGCACGATTATCAGCCAGTGTTCTCAAACAAGCATCCTAAACTAATAATAACAACTGGTTGTGATTAAATCACCCAGCAGACTCATTACCGGTGGCAGACTGACTCCCTCGAAACAGCACTAAAACTCTGCTTCTCTAAAGTCATCTGGAGGAGAAGCTCTTTTTGGGTAGAACTTTCCTAAAACTCGGCAATAATATATTAAAAAAAGATTCAGGTGAATGAGATGATGGCTCGAGGAGTTCAAGTGGCGACGTTAAAGCACTTCGAATGATAAGAGACTTTTAGATATTCGTGTTTCATTCCATAGCATTATTTTGACTTTATCGGATTCTACTCTAAGAACTGATTCATCTTTCTTCCATATTTTTCTGATATCTGGTTTTGGTAAGAGATCTTCTTGAGTTGTAATCTTTAAGTAACTGTCTTTTTCAAATAATTCAGTTACCGGCGAATTAAAGAGAGTGATGCTACTTACGTATTACACAATACAGTAACATGGATTACTGAGATTTTATCGCTCTAGTATCAGCAGTTTAAAAACACTTCTGTATCACTCTCTACAGAGATTCATTATTTAAGTTTTGGTGAAAGTGGAAACGTCAAAATGCAAAGCCTAAACGAAACTGTGATGATTCTTCAGGAAAATTCTCATTCGGTTCGTAAAAATCTCTGGTTAAGAAAGTTCTTTAGTTATAAAATCTAGATAATATTAATCTTTTTAGCAGTTTTCTTAAAATCAAATAATTTCATATTGGTAACATTTCTTATCTAAGAATTTGTAAAGCAAAGTTCAGTTTATATTTCCCCTTCCATGGTTTATGAAATACAAAAACAATAAGCCAGCCATGACTCAACCCTACGTTAAACCCAATAAAAATTAAGTTTACTAATAAAAAAAACTTGGTGTTGCCTACAGGCTAGTCATGAAATATCCATTTGACATCTACAGCCTGAAGTAAAATCTGAAGGGCTGGTCATTCACGACCTTGTCGTGAGTTCTCCGAAATGAAATTGGAAACTGCGACGTGCAGATCGTAATTTCGAGACCATTACTCCAACTTTCGACATTCGTTAGAGATCACGAGACTCGAGTTGACCCCGTATGGACCAGCTAAGGCTCTAATTAGGGACCAAGGTTATTGTGGTCTTCGTAAATGCAGTTGGAGAGTCAGCATTAATATGTTTCAAATTTGGCCGTAGTTCTTAGTCTATCGTTTTCTCCGCTAACTTTTCTCGGGAATGGAATTAGTTCCTCAGTGTCTATTCATAAAGATATGAACATTGCCAGGAGAGTTGCAGATTAATCCATTAAACTCCAATATGAGTATCGACTAAAATGTTTTAATTAAAGAAAATTATCATGATGTGAACGAAAAATTTGTGTAATAATCTAAACAATATTCTCTGATTGGTAGGTATGTCAGATCAGTGAACTGTAGGAATAATAATGTTTCTGTTCCTTTCTCTTTACATTCTTAACTAAAAGAACCGAAGACGATTTTCTTCCGCACTGTTATTTAACCTTTGTGCATAAATGCTAATTAATGTACCACGCCTCAGCCCCCTCACAGCACCCCCGCCTTCTTCTTTTCTCTGGTACCTATGTTGCTCTTAATCATTCCTTGTCCTCTTTTGAGAAGGTTAATTATTAGGTTTATAAAGGAATATCTAGACATCTTCAGCTACAATGAGAGATCCAAATTTGGTCACTGATAAACACTTTCGTTCCTTCACACAAAACGAGCGACCACCTTTGGTAAAATCTCTATCAAGAAAATAATCTTCTATTTTGTAGCTCTTATTTTTCTAAAGCGCTGCTTTCCACTGCTTAACCCCTGTGCTCTTCCAATAGACATTACAATAACGAAAACGACAATGAAAAAATATCGGTCATACATTAAAAAAATAACAGAAGAACCAAATGGAAAAATTTTATTTTTTCACAATCGCAAAAAAAAAAAAAAAAAAAATTGTGTGTGCAGTTGGGAATTATATTCAGCCACATTTTTATCTACCAAGTAAAAGAAGAAAATAAAAATAGTAAATTTGCGAAACATATATACCTGCATATAGCGAGACTATAGGTCACACCAAATTCCAGCGAAAAAATGAAAATAAAAAATAGGTATAGGAATAACTGAAAATATTTTCCACTGGTGTTTGCTCATTTATTCATAGGCATGTTATGCGATAAAATAAATGCTGGAAGATATTCGATACTTTTTGTAACCGTATAACAAGTAACATCCAACTTTTTATGACCTTTGCATTTTTATATGATATCCATATAAATGCAAACTATTTTTGCAAGTTTTAAATTTTCTGAGACACACACACACACACACACACACACACATATATATATATATATATATATATATATATATATATATATATTATGACGAAAACTGGATGGTTCCATCTTCACTCAACCAAGTCCCTGCTTCTCGACATGGGTAAAAATCAACAGCTGTAATCAACAACCTATATCTTCGTAAAAGCAGATGTTTTAAGCTTTACCTTACTTTTGATGGGGGTAATAATTTCGTAACCGTTTTTAACCCCTAAGAAGAACCAAAGAAATTTTCACAGTGAGTTTTATAACTTTATTGCAAGGTTATCCTGGCACTATGGAGCTCTCGGGAACACTTGAGACTATAAAAAGATGCAGCCCGAAGTTTTCATACCATGAGTATGAAGTGATCTTGATAACAGCTCATGAAACTTTATTCATGGCGTCCTTATCTGTTTCCATTAACGTCGGAACTACCGCGTGTTATCAACAAATAGATGAGCATTGTGGCCAGTCGTATATTCTTAATCGAGGGTGGATCTACATACATAATCACACACAAACGCATGTATATGTATATACAATATATATATATATATATATATATATATATATATATATATATATATATATATATATATATATATATATATATATATATATATATATAATAGCCATTACATGAGCTAATATGCTCGGTGTACTCACGTATGCTAGGCTTAAAATAAAATAAAAAAAGAGGAAAACTAAAGAAAAGTAGTGGAGGCATGCCTCCAAAATAAGGGGTAGGCCCACTTTGTGAAACGAAAGGCGATTATAGGAATCAGAAAATAAGGAAAGTAATGAGTGAATTCCTGAGTTTGACAGTCGAGAGAGAGAAAGAAAGAGAAGGTAAACAGACGAAGCTGAGAACTGTTATCCATAAGAGTATACACTTTGTTCTGGGTGTAACGACAGCGTAATTCCTTTAACGCTGTCTAAGGAAGGGAGCGATTTTCCCTTTCAGCTTGACAGAAGAGTACAAGAAATAATACCTTCAAAAGGAGACAGTGATGATATCCATCAAGGAAGAAAAAGAACTTTAGAGTGCCGTGAAGATGGTAAGACACTTAAAATTTCCATTTAAAATAGACCAAGGAAAGATGCTTTGTTAAACACCCAAGACACAAGACACCGATTGGTTTAGAAAGTAGACACTGTGAGGAAGATGTAGGATTATATTAAGCCAAGTAAAAGCACCAGACGCTTCGTAATTTCAGCGCGAAGAACATAATTATCTGATAACTGGAACCATGGTGTGAGTGTCTGCAAAACCAGACTCACCAGGCTGAAACTGGAGGAAACGATGATTTGCTGCTACTGAGATTTTGTTAAGAAACTAGTTTTTTTATTTAAGAGACGATATCAGGATGAAATACTTCCTTGTAGATGGAAGTCTAAAGGTTCCTGCCAGATATAAAAGAAGGATGAGTATTACCACAGAGCAGTACCATCTCACGACTTGATCACTGAGGAGGCAAAGGTTCAGCGGAAATGAGATCAGAAGACTCAAGGGTATGACTTCAGTCTCACAAGATGTCACAGGCTAAGGGTTCTGGAAACCAAACCAGCAATCCTCACAAAGAAAACAAGCAGATAGGTTAGATGTCTGGCTATCTTCATAAAAACACATCTTGGAAATTATCAAAAAGTAACAAAAGTAAGCCATAGTCACGTGAATCTAGTCAATGTACTCCTGTAATTACTTAATGTAAACATTTATAATAAATACTATTGATAAATCTTAACTATACATTTCAATACGTTCAGTTAACGGCTGACGAAATGAATAGAAGGAATTCAGTGCATTCATTCTACCTGTATGGATTTAGTTTATAATCTATGTACTACATTACGAGTATGTAATAACTACGTTTTAAAGTACATTGGTGACTCTTCAATGTGTTCCTTTAACAACAATACGCATAAAAAAACAAATCATTGTTTTCTTAATAATCTAAACACATTGCTTCACACAAACAGGTTCAAAACCATAAAAACTGAAGCACATAAGACATTACTTGTGATCATTTCTTGTCACTGCCTATTTAGGTTCGTTTTGGAAAGCTTTACAGCATAAGTAAAGCTGTTAACAAAATGTTTTTTCTCTGCATCTTCCAACTCCTTTCTCTTTTTTCAACTTCTCCCCCCCCCCCCGCCCTCCCCCTTCTCTCGTTTCATTTTTGTTCATTTTGGTTTTCAAAACATGTCTCAAAGTCTCAATTGCATATTTTTCACGCACTGTTGCCTATCGAATAAAATGATGAGAATACAAGACACAGAGACTTGAATTTACGTCATGAGGAACAATAACTATTATCTGTTAACATTTTAAGCTTATCCAACAAACGCGAAATAAATAAAACTTCGGAAATGCAAATATCAAAACATCAAAAGGACCTTTAAATAAATTGAAAGAATAATGTTTGTATATCCAACTCATCTTTGTATACACAAATCCGCAAATCCATTGATAATTATCTAAAGGGATTTATTCTTCTTAGTTTTAGCAAGAGCGGACGTCATATTATCTTTTACATACTAATATTAAGGAACGTATTTCCTTCGCATATTAGCGTTAGGGATGGCTTTGTATTAATCCTATTTATTCAATTTCATTTGCAACAATTTCAGGTATTTCCTTTAATAATTGTCTAGATCCACTTTCCCCTTTTGCTATCAATAGGCCGATTGAATTCAATATTCTAACTATCAGCTGCAATTATATTCCATATTCAACGCACCGTCATTGCCTCGCTGATAGTTGAACATGCTGTACCTCCGGTTATAAAAGGAATTATATTTTGGACTTATTCGCACTGCCGCATCGCATCAAAAACATCCTATTATTTCCAACGATGGCGGATTCCTATCATTGGAGGTCCCGTATAAAATCGTCTGCTAACTGAGAATGAACTCTGTTGTCATCTCGGGAAAGTATAATGAGAAACAGAACCCTCTTGCGGAATTCATATGGTCCACTTGCAAAAACAATAATTTGGTTTAAGGTCATCGTAATGGAATGGTTCTTCTTTATGTCGATTAGAACTCAAGTTGTTTTTCCTTTTGATGAAACCAATGTTCATAAAACGTCAGTAATTATGCGCTCATGTTATATTCAATGCTATTAATAACTTTTACCGGGAAAGGCTGCAAATACTGGTTTCTGTGTGCTTGTTTTTTATTGTTTGAATAATCTCTTCGCATTCCACATTCATGACGGTGTCTGGTGATACAAAAAAATAGAACACGCACACATTATGCATATATATATATATATATATATATATATATATATATATATATATATATATATATATATATATATATATATATATATATATATATATATATATATATATATATATATATATATATATATATATATATATATACATTATATACATACACAATTGTTCTGTGCATTATAGAATTACTAAAAGGACCTATTCAAACTGGATGGTATTTATATATTTATTCAAAAAAAGTATTTCTTGGACAAACAGTCCATTATCAAGTATCCGTATATTGATAATGTGGACTGTTTGTCCAAGATATAATAAAAACTATTAAATACATCCATATAGGTCAGTATATATATACATATACATATATAATAATTTATATATATATATATATATATATATAATGCATGTATATATAATATATCATATATACAAATATATATAAATAATAACAAATATTACATAAATTGTCTGTGTGCAGTTATAATGATCATGTTATCAAAAATATATAAATAAAACAAATATCTATGACTAAATTGTCTTGGAGTCACGAAGGTCAGAGTTAAAATCTCTCTCTCTCTCTCTCTCTCTCTCTCTCTCATGCACAGCAACTGGCGAAAAATGTTCGCCAATGACAAAATTTTAATGAAATGTTAAATCTTTGAGTCCAACTTTCTTGAAGACTTAATTTTCAGTTCGCGTTAATTACTTCCGGAAATTCCGTTGACGTCTTTCTTTCGCAAAAATGCAATATCATTTACTTTTATTTTCCTGTTGTCCTGCTTGACTTGACTTCTCCGAGTTTCTTTTGGATTCCTTCCGAAAAATAAAATTTAACCTTAGATTCGACTTGATACTTCACGACAATTTTACAGACATTCATTGGAATGGTATCTCTATCAACCTGATTTTAGCCAAGACTCAGAAGCATCCGCTGAATCTAAATATGCTTCCAGTTGGCAGGTTGCATTCACTCAAGCAAAAGATTTTAATGGTTACTAGTAAATACAAACACCGCCAGTTACCATCTATGCTTTCTTGAAAGGAAATGCGAAACTGATGCAGCTTTCTTTCATCTTTTTTCCCGCATGATGTGAGTGAGAATGTGAATGAGGATAAAGGTTCAGGTCCTCCAAAACAGGGGAGGGCGACTACTGGCACTGGTGCCAAAAGGTTGGTGTCGGCGGAGAGTTGAAAACTCTTCATGCACCGCCTCTGTAAGGGCGGAGGAAAAAAAAAACGCTAGGTGGTTTGGTTCATGCGAAACGTAGCATGCCTCACCTCAGCTTTATTAATCCTGTCTTGAAGAGTAAAGTATTGCATTTCCTAAAATATTGACGCAGAAGTTATTCTTGGTTCAGGGTTTTGCTTTAAGTGTCCTCCTATCTCGAAAAAGAAGTTTCATAATTCAAAGTTTGGATTAACCAACTTTTTTTTTAACCTCCACCCCTACAGGGGCTGTGCCCCTGTAGGGGTGGAGGCCCCTCCCATGCCCTGTTCCATAGGTCTTATGACCCATGGGCAGGTGCACGGGAGGTTCAAACAACTAACCAACTTAATTAATCTTTAGTTTCAGGTGGTAAGTGCATCAGTCTAGCTAGTTTTAGAGGTTAACCTGCCTAAGTGTAAGGTAACTGCTTATGTTCAACGTTAAAGAATTTTTTACACAGCTCTTTTGTACTGAAATTTTGGTAATTAGATGGTGCAGAAGTCAGTTAACATAAGATTTTATTTCGTGACATTAAGTTAATGTTACTTCAATTACCTTCAGACATTAATTTCCAAAGTTCAGTAATTAATTTAATTTTGCATCTGTTCTTCTCAACTTGAAGGACGTTAACTTTTAAAAATGTTCTTAGATAAAAAAAACTTTTGATAATGGACTCCTTTAAACATTAAGATTTAACGCAATGCTTTTGTTCCTCAGTTAGAGATTTAAATTTTATATTCTGAAACTTTAACGTAAATTACTTTCCATCTGTTAACAGTTCAGATTAATGTAACTCTTGTCAATAATTCAAGTGAGTGATATTCATGCCGTTAATACAATGTGCAGACCTGTCTTTTCACTTTAATGCAATAGACAGACCTATACTTAGGTATGGCTTTTACATATATCAGTAATGAGGAAGCTGACAGATTTATTCCAGGGATTTTAGTCAACCAGTCACTGAAGCCATGAAACTAATTATGCTGTGCTTTGACTTAACATCCCTGGCAAATTGACTTTTTGTGATTTCGTTCGGCATCTCTCATCTCTTGACCTTTTATAAGGTCGTTCCTTGGGTAACGTGTTAGCAGCTTTGGGTACCTCTGGTTCCCTGGTGTGCTAGCTCTGTTTTCTGCTCTGGTCACAAGCTTTATAAGTGGTTGGTCTGTACTGGAGAAAATTTGGATATGTTGCTTAGGCTTCTGTTGATATAAGTTCATAAAACCTTATTTTTCTGAATTCATAAGAATCTTAAATATTTTTTCATATTTACAAAAAACATTAATGCCGTAGTATTAGTATTTGTTCTCCAGGATGTTTATTGGAGCAGTTACTCCAGAACAAGCGAACGATACTTCTGCTGTTCAAAAACTGTGTTCGTTGCTTCTACTCCAGGCATTTTTAAATGAGGTGAGAATGAAGCCTGGCGTTACAGATATACCTTACTTTATCCACTGATGTTTCTTAGGTGTAATTAGTTATTATACACTTCAATAAATGGTATTCAGTGATGCACATGTAAATATGCACGTTCTTACTTTCACCAAAAATAGCAATTGCAAACTGGTAATTTTTTTGACAAAAATATCGAGTTAAATATCAAAAAACTTTAAGCTGTTTAAAATGACAGAGTAAGTTCTCCAGGGTTTTAAATACCGACGCTGATATGAAGTAAATTGTTTTCACTTATAAAACCAGAAGTCAAACCCAAACCATATGTACCATTTCTTGGCAATATAATATAAGGAAATAGTTAATAGAGTTTTACTGTTAATACCTGAAACTACTATGGTTTAGTTTTTTCTGACAGGAGAAAAACCTGTATTTTTTATATGGTAAAAGATTGAGAAATTGGAAAAATTACTTGTATGAAAGAAATCCAGTGTAAACAAAGCTTAAATTTTTTAGCTGTAGTTATAACAATTTATATCTATCCTTTATAGCCTCTTTCAAATACATTTTTCATTAATTTCGTGTCAACAGAAGGAAAAAATGTTTGACTTTCTATGCAACAGAAATAAATTATATTTTAAAGTAAACTTGTGCATTTCTATTGGTAGTTATCGAATATTAAAAACAATATTTTCACGTTAGCAGTTGTTCAGGTAGGTGAAGCAAACACACATATTTGGATGAACATATGAAAACCTTAATTTTTACACGTAAAATACAGGTCGAAATATGGACAGTGAGGAAACTGTTACTAAAAAGCAAGCACATTAAAGATAATTTTCTTCATTGTGTGTGTTGGAAGGAAGTGTTTTAAGGTAATGCCCATTTAGAGATGGATTTATTTTATAAGGAAGGAACGCTAAAACGAGACATATATGGTAACGATGTCAGTATGTAGACAATTCACACATGAGGGTAGTTAAAGTTAATCGTAAAAGCAAATTAAAATTAAATGAAAATGTTTTATATTAACGAACTGAAAATGGGATTGGCACATCATTACTTAGCTGGGCAGATTTTAAGTTTGATACAACACAGCACTCATAGACTGCTTCTGTCATGCAAAGTACATGTTAATAATGAGATTTTGTCTCTCGGTCCATCCTTTCCTGTGTTCAATTCATACTGATATTGGAACTGTCTGCGAGTGATGTGATTTACGAAAGCTAATTTAAGTGAAAGTGTTCTGATGTAAAAGTCTTCATTATTTTTACTCCCTTGGTCATATACTCATGTCCTCTGGAGGTTTATTTCTCTAGTTGTTACAGACACCTGGTATTGAGAGCACTTCGGTCACCTCTCTTTGCAGGTCATCGAGGCTTGGTATACCATTATAGTTCACTGTGCGTGCTTCAACACAATTCTTTAAGATACTACCAATGTTTTCACACACATTAAGGTCAGGGGAGCTACCTGGAAATTCACTTGACGAGAAGAAATCGATACCACTGTTTTGAAGCAGCTCCTGTGTCTGAAGAGCCTTGAAACATGGTGCCTTATCATGTAAAAATGTGACTTCTTCAACAGATAACACATTTTCAGGATCTTTGAGGAAAGGAAATACTCCACCAGTAAGCACAGTTTCTCTGAAGTATTCTCCATTCCATGACTGTCCTTTTTCTTTGATTATCCACATTAACCGTTTGGCTGTGAAACAGAGAAAAATTCCCAAACATTCAGGAAATTTCACAACTTGGCGATAGTGCACATCATCGCTCATATCATCCAGCTTTGCAGCCCAAATGATGCCATTTTTATGATTTGGCTTCCTGACTATGTAAATGAAGAATTCATCTGATGAAGCAACATGGAGAAAGTCAGCTTCATCCCAGTCTTTAAGAAATGAACCACAAAACAATGCACAGTCTTCTCTCTGTTGCTGAGTGATGTTGGGCTTGCTGATAACATGAAATGGCTTGATATCAGATTTTTTCAACTCACGATATACAGCACTATAACTTCTTTTCTTTCCCCTTTTTGTTTCTAGTTCAAGTGCCAGTTTACGTAAAGACTTTCTTGGCTTACCCACTGCCTCAGCTATGATGTCTTTTGACTCCTGAGAAAGGACTTCAGGCTTTCCAAGATTCTCACTCTTTTTGCGATGACAGTCATATGGATTTTTGTTCCAGTTTCTTTTAACAAAGGATTCATCTCTTATTTAGCTATCCAGGAACATGAAATGAAGCATGCGCCAGCATCCCTGTCCTCTCTGGAGGTTATAGCCCGGATTCAGTCAATCCATCTGATTTCCTCCGAGTCGTTAGCCATGGCTGTATCTAACTCCGTCACTCAGTCTGAAAATACAATAAATGTAAAATGAAAAATAGCTTAATAGAAACTTAAAATAATGTACTTGGAGATAGGCTATAGCAGAAAACTTCATAACTTTCCATTTGTTCTGTGGAGGGGGGGGGCCCTCTAATTTCGAAACACCCGGTATAATCATCATTTAGGTTGTATTGATTTTGATGATACTGATAGACAGCCCGCAACACTCTATCTGGATACTGATGATGATGATAGTGAGGATGATGATAAAATACTAACTAATGATGATGATGGTGATGATGACAATAATGATGATGATCATCATCATTATGCGGGATACATTGTTCTCCAAGGAAAAGAACGACGATCTTTTTGTAAAGATTATGTAACCCAAAAATTTGTCTTGTGGAGAGGAATAGTGATAGTAATGATGTCAGTTTTAATATTTGGATTTACTATTTTGATTTATTTGATGAAGATTTTGCAGGGAATGCTAATATTGCATAAATAGCTAAATTTGATTATTATCCCAAAAGGGAAATAATATGGTCATTCCCTCCAAAATCCACATGTGGTTTGGTACAATTCAGACAAAACATGCTGCAAGAAATCACCCTCATGACTTTAAGACAGAATGGTACATAATCAAAAACACGTGCTACTCTCTCTCTCTCTGAGACTAAAGATGATGCAATACTGCCCTCATTCCAACAAGAAATTGCTTACGTGACCAATCATTCATCTAGATCAATACACGACCAATACAACAGATCCCAAGACCGCCCAAAATCACATGATGTTGAGTGACGTAACTTTTCCTACTATTATGTTATCATAGAAGCTAAAATACACTTTTTAAGTTTTGTGAAATCTAACAAATATCGCAGTAAATGACATTTCAATAATATCATTATTACATACAATATTTCTTGTATAAAGAAAAATTATGTCAATTATAAAAGAATATTATAATAACATTCTGGGAAAGTTATACAATAACATACTTTACACATTTTACAAGGGAAACCTCATAAGATTATATATATATATATATATATATATATATATATATATATATATATATATATATATATATATATATATATCAATATATAAATAATATATATATATATATATATATATATATATATTTCGTTATGCGTCACTGTAGTCCTGATTCCCCGTCCGTCGCTGGTTCGACCTACGGTGAACCGCCACTGTAGTCCTGATTCCCCGTCCGTCGCTGGTTCGACCCACGGGACGGTGGACTTATTATCAACTAAAATTCCTTCGGTAACATATATAAAATATATTATTTCCGAGGTAGAGTGAATTGATATTAAAGACAGAAATCGGCCACTGTGGTCTGATTCCCCGTCCGTCGCTGGTTCGACCCCACGGGACGGTGGACTTATTATCAACTAAAAATTCCTTTGGTATATAAATATATTATTTCCGAGGTATATATATTAAAGGACGTTTGTAGCTTTCTGATTGTATATAATATATATGATATATAAATATCATATATATATATATATATATATATATATATATATATATATATATTATATATATATATGGCCCGTGTTCGAGGGACATCTTTTATTGATGTATCTGTTTTCAGAACAGAATTAAACATCTTACTTTTCTTGAGATGTCTCTGGTAGCCGTGGCTCTTTCCTTGGGTCAGCAGATCCCTTCTCCTTCGTCATAGGACTCTCACTAAACCTATCTTTACACAAAGGCCTACTGAAATGAGACACTGATATACAAAACTAGATTTTATTGACAAATTTAACGAAAGTGATTTATCAAAAGCTACGGTCATGAAATGCAGTGATTCACACATAACAAGAGGAGATACTGTCTCACAAGCAAGTAGGATAAAGATTCTATTTCCAGCAACACTAGTGATTAACACCTCGTCATCAAAAAAAGCAATAAGGTCATAAAGACCACAATAAAAGTCATATCATATGTAAGAGTAAAAACATCACTTCCAAATATTTGTCCCTCCCAGGACAATGTTAGAATTCCTGTAGAAAGAAATGCATCATTATATTAAAACCTGAAATTGATATTCATATTCAAAACAGAAAAATGCGTAAGGGAGGCACAACGGGATTTCACTGCAGCACTATATAAAGTCTGGAAAATATATAAGTGTTCATGAGTTATGGTACTCACTTTCTATGGCCTCTAGATAAGGTATTTTCACAGTAATGGTCTTCAAACACTCACGAGACAACACACACACCACCCACCATAACCAAGGTCCTCCTGTGAGTCAATGTTCCTCCCGTCATATATCATGGGGGATCGCACATATACACACACACACACACACTACCCGGAATCTCAACATTTCCGGTGCATTAGTTCAGTGATCGAACGAACACACATTGTTCCCATGCGCTTAAAACGTGAACAGATAGCTCTCTGTATCTAACTGAACAAACTTCCAATGTCAGCACAAATGCACTCTTCAGATCCCAAATGCATACATCAGACATTCCTCGCCACTGACACCACCGCCTCTACAACGGAAGTGCCCTGCTAGGTCATCACATAGTTCTTTCAAAGGTCACCCCCGTGACTGTTACATATATATATATATATATATATATATATATATATATATATATATATATATATATATATATATATACAAATATACAAATATATTTTTGTTTTTAATGTGGGAAACCACTTTGTAAGCAAACTCAACCTCTAAATTGCCTTATAAAGTAAAGTAGGAATTTATTTATTCATTTTTATTTATTTATTTATTTTTATTTATTTATTTATTTTTATTTTTTTATTTAAGTTTTTTTTATTTATTTATTTTTATTTTTGTTCATACTGATAACTAACTAAGGAAGGGTGTGAGGAACTCAGCCCCTACACAAATTTCTCTATATGCTCCCCTTTTGGTACATCTTTTTATCTTTCCTAGAGCTGGTCACTACTTGAAAAACCCTTTTTTCAGATAAAGGCGAATGGAGACGGAAGCCTGCCGAAACCTGCCAGAAAAGTTGAGCCCCCCATAGAAACAAACAAACATGGGGCTGCCAGAGGTCACCGGGATTGGAAGGCCTGCACAAGGTCTTGACACAGAAAACAGAGGTTGAAACACATGTGACTGAGTCGCCATCTTGACCCCTGAGGCTAGACACCGGCGCTCTGAGCATACTCTCAGAAGAGCAGGCAAATACTGAACCAAGGTCATAAAACGCGGGGCGCAGCCAGCCTCACGCTCAGAAACCCTCCTGGCTCCAGATCCAACACACCTTCCCCTTGCTTTTGCTCCATTTGAGCTATCCCCATGGCCACCTTGCGTCCACCACCAGTAACTTTCAAGTGTGACCCATTAAACTAATCCTTCCATTCCTAGTGAATTTCGACAAGGCTCTCCATCACTCCATTTTAAGATAACGTCCCTGATTTGAGGTTCTTTCAACAGTCATGTATCTTTAATCTTTTTTCTGAATTTCATTTTCTTTTCTGAAGTGCGATTTTTCACAAAGTCCTGACTTAGTTAGTCCAGTGTGAATTTTAACATAAGCATCTCGCATCCGAATCGAGGTATCTTGGCACCATATGTGCAACCCTTGGTTCACCCGAAATAGTTATAATTTTACTTGCATAACCGCTTGGATTCTTTAATTCCAGACGGTGTTGCTAGCTGTGGAAACAACTGCTTGGCTTGTGCTCCTTGCCATGGCCTTGCCACTGCAATCAATTCTTCAGTGTCCCTTTCAAGAGGATTACCCATAGATTCTTCGGTATTTGAACAATTGCTGTAATATTTAACAACATGGCAGAACTTTGTTTTACCTGCCTATCATTCCCCATTCTTCTGACTGACTTGTTGAATTGTAAACATATTCCATTTAAAGTAAACCTAAGTGTTTAACGGCAACAGTTCCTTGTTGAAATACGGCCTTCAGCCCAACTGTTTTTTCTATATAAGTTTCTACCTGACCTAGCATTTTCAGTCAGAGTTATAAGCTTCATGGTACTGTAAGTCCCCTGCTCTCCAGCTAGACCCCAGGATCGGTTCCCTGAGTAAGGAATACAGTAAGTAGGTCAGAGTAAAAACTTAATAATATATGTATACAGTATATACATATATATATATATATATATATATATATGTATATATGTGTATATATATACTATATATATATATATATATATATATTATATATATATATATATATATATATAATATATATTCATATATATAAATATATTATATATATAATATATATATTATATATATAAATATATATATATATATATATATATATATATATATATATATATATATATATATATATATATATATATATATATATATATATATATATATACACATGTATATATATACATGTGTAATATATATTATAATATATATTCATATATACATATATATATATATATATATAATATATGTATATTATATATATACATATGTGTAATATATATATATATATATATATATATATATATATATTATATATATATATATATATACAATATATATATATATATAATATATATATATATATATATGATATATATATATGTATACGTTATATATATTTCTCGAATACATAGCTCATAAACAACTGGTTTTAAGTTTCTGGTTCCTCTTTCAATATGTTGCTCTATTATTAACAAAGTTGGTAACTACATTATATGCAATTTGTTCATGACTTTGAGAAGTGCACTTAGTCTTTTTATGAAACATTCATGGTAGCCACATTGAGGACTATAGTGGATTTCAATTTAACCAGAATTATGTGCCAGTTTAACATATTTCAATCCTGATCTTATTATGTCCGAGGATGGCGTATTTCATATGTATTTTTGTTTTTATATATATATATATATTTTTGTGGTTTTGGCCTTGCTGATCCATTTGGTTAGCCTTTATTAATTTTTTTTTATGGTGAAGCACTTTTGAAAAAGCTGTTTTCAGAGATTTGATTATCATTTTCTTCCAAGCCCATCTCTTTAAATTTTTCATGGTTTGCAGAATCCTCAGTCTGCAGGGCAATTGAGAGCTTCATATGCATTCCAGGTTGAGAATTTGTCCTCTGAATTTTTTGCTTGCGTATTATTTTCCCTGGGACTGCATTACTTTACTATTAGTTCCCAGGTTACTTCTTTCAATGCTTTGTTTAGTTACCATTTTATACTATATACCAGTAAAATGCCTTACTTTCGATTTCAGTTTTGCCTCTCTTGTGGGGCATACTGGTTCAGCTTGTAATATTTTTAGTTTAGGTTCATATATTATAATATTTTTAGTATTATATATTATTTATATATATATATATATATATATATATATATATATATATATATATATATATATATATATATATATATATATATATATATATATATATATATATATATATATATATATATATATATATATATATATATATATATATATATATATATATATATATATATATATATATATATATATATATATATTACTAAGCGTGATGGTCTTAACTGCTGTTAACAAAAATGGTGTTTCATCATTCCCTTGTGCTGTATGATAGCTAGAGCTGCAGTAGCACAATTAGTCTCATTATCTCATTGTTTTGTTGTGTGCCCATATTTACTACAGTGGTTAAACTGAAGAGATTTAGGTACATATGTTTGTGCTCTCTCTCTCTCTCTCTCTTGACATAGCATTTTAATTTTCGAAGGAAGACTTTGCAACTTTTATAGATACTTCTTGTTTTTCCTGTTAGTACATCTTTAATGAAGAGAGTCAAGATGATGTTTTTTTTTTATTTACCTGTTAATCTTCATTGTTGGGTAACATGATTGCATCCTGGACACTTCATTGTGTAATGTTCTGTTACTTTGACACTAATGTTGTCTATAGTTTTGATAACCAGAATATACCCATTTCTGAGGCTTCGTTCCCAACGTTTGATGTATTCAACATACTCATTTTGACGTATTTAATATACTCATTCAATATTAGTTATTAAAATCCGTCCGGGTGTTTTCACATGCCTATCACGAAGCTACAAGCCTGAGGAGCTTCTACGCATATACTCGTATATGTCAAGTTCGTAGTACCCTTAGTGTCGCCAGTCCGTCGAGAAAGGACCCAGCACTTGATGTAGAACTTAGCATTACACTTTCACCTCAGACAACCATGCCGGGTTCTTGAATTCTGTAGGTGAGGGGGCATGTCGCCCAATCTCCTTCTAGTTTTATGGGCACAAAAAACAACGGCCAGCGTTGTGCAGGATGAACTGAGGAATTTCCATTCAGCTCTGAGGGGATTATAGTAGAAAATATGTGTAGTTAAATGGATTTGGAAAGTGATCTTACTGCAGAAACCATCTCACTTATATTCCAGTCAAATTTGTTTACAATACAGGAGGAACATGTACTTATGTCATCTCTTGAAAGGTTTCCTTAAGCTTTTAAAACATATTTTTTAGCTGTCCAATACGCAATTCACTTTGGGTCTCATATTGAACTTTAGGCATTAAAACCTCTTTTATTATGATCAGTTGTTGAAAACACTGAGTAAACTTGCTGACCATTTGATTTAAGACTAATATGGTTAGTTGTATAATTTAATTATTGTGAAAGCATAAACCTTTCAAGGTGGAATTTCACACAGCTGAGACTTGGAAATACGGTATTTTGTTGAAATCTTGTTATATGCTAGTGTTTTATGTATGCAGATTGCAGTTCCGTCGGTAGCCTATTATCCTCAGGAGTTGAGGAAGATGCTAGTTAAAAATCTAAGAAACAGTGTAGTCTGTATGTTGTAAACAAACTGCAAGTAGCTGATGCTCTTTATGGAGTTAATGGACCATTCAAAGATGCAGGTGGGTTTTGAGTTCACAAGCATTCCACTGAATGATTTAACTATTGAAAGTATCATGTGAGGGTAGTCAAGTTATGGAAATGCTTCAATTCGTAGTTTGATAAGACTTTAATATCAATTTGACTTTTTCATTTTCATATTGGACTTCTATTTCTTTACTAGTCTCATATTTACAATAAGGTTTTTAATGTCTATTTCATAAGGTTCTCTACAATAGGTAAGGGACCTTCTACGTAATCTACCAAATGTTCAGTGCCCATGCAGCTGCCCTTGTGGAATTCAATTTAGTTTGCACTTTTATTTAGTTTTAGTGAATTTCTCTATCAGGTCAATGAAAGTTTTTGTTGTGTTTTTCATTTTGTTGCCAAAGTTGGTTATGTATTTTTGTTGCTGGTTACACTGTGTGGCACTTTGCTGTTTTCCCATAACTGGCTACGGGGAAATTTCCTCTCCTGTTATGCATGATTTTCAGCAGTACATTTTCTTTATTTGTCAAGGTTTCAATGGCATTTTTGCTGTCTAGGTCTCTGCTTTATTCTCTGCTGAAAGGAATGGAATTGCTTCTGCTCCTCCTTAGGTGAAAACATGAGGTCCATTGTTATATGGTTTAAGTCTAACACAAGAGTTGTGGTTTAATATATGACTTTTTGTTGCTCGACCACGCCACTATTCGAATTCTTATTGCTGAGGAGAATGTGGAAAAGAGCAAGTTAGAGAAAAAGCCAAGCTAATATAGCTGGAGCAGCTCTATAAATCTGAGTATATAAAATATTAAGACTCGGATAGTAGCACTCTGTTGCCCTCCTCATCCTCACAATAGAAGCAGTTGAGTTCATTCTTTTACTTCATGATGGTATATATATTTGGACTGTTTAGGAGCACCAGTGCATATTCTCAGTCCTGTATTGAGGATGCAATTCATGAACAAAGGATCCATCTGACAAGCAGTTTGGAGGAAAGATATGAAGAAGCTGGAAAGCAAAACGGAAAAATGAAAGCTGGCATTGACGGATAGTAAAAAGAAGGTAGGCTATGGCAGAAGAAGAAACCGATGCTGCAAATGCCCTTTTTATCAATACGTACTATGTATTTAATGAGTCATAGAGCAGGCAATGCCCCGTTATGTGATCATTGTTTCAGGATCCTCTTTTTATGGGATTTGTTAGCAGGGTCAATCAGAAGCTCTATAACAACAACAACAACAACAACAACATTTACTTCTTCAAGTGTGTATACAGAGGCCAACAGTAAAACTTAACAATACAGTATATAAAGCAAAACAAGGAACATATTTTCTTTTTTTGTACTATATCATGCTTTATCTAGCTTTCTCGGTGGGATATCAGTGACACTTTGTTGAAACATTCAAACCGTACCTCCACTACCAGAAGTTACCTTGTGGCCTTTACTCCCACATCTTCCCCTTTTAATACCGCTATATTTTTTTTTGCAATAAACAGGATGGAAATTTTTAACTGATACATATATTGTATGTTGTACATGGCAAACAAGTAACATTCCAATACAAATCTCTTTATTCTAATAACAACCTACAACAATCACTCTTCACCAGCTTAACAAAACTGCTGTTTTTACAAGTACTATACTAAATAATAGTGAAGTTTGTAAATTTTGTATTAAATGAACCTCCAGCTTACCAGGATTATACAAAATATATATACAATCTATAGACAAAATTTCTAAACAACAGGACGTACATACCTTTTTACTATCACCAATGACTTTCTTTTTTAATAAAATTATGACATTAAAGCTCCTGTCTTAAACTAAGTTTTAGACAGCACTGCCTTTAAGATAAGATCTTCCTAACACTTGGCAGCTCTCTTCATGGAAGTTATGAATAAAATATATAAATAAATATGAGTAATATGTGTTCAGTGCTTCATAAAGAAAATAGTTCAATGTGAAAACGAAGGAGAGAAAGAAGGCAATGAATTAAGCTCCTTGACCTCTCTAAAAGCAATACAACGAGAGATCATTGAGACTAAATCAGTCATGATGAACATAAACCAAATATATCAATTTCTAATTGCACTTCAACTGGTATATAACAAAGCCTTGTATTATACGAGGTGTTCAAAAAGTATCTGATCTTTAATCATAAAAAGTACTCGGATTCAGATGCAACAATCTTACATTAATCTCCTTCAAAGTAGTCCCCTTGGGCTGTCACTTCTCCCAACAGTTCTACCACTGTCGAAAGCAGTGCTGGAATGCCTCTTTTGAGATGGTGCGCAGCTGGTCCGTTGTATTCTTCATGATGTCTTCTCTGGATTGAAATCTGATCCCTTCCAGAGCCATTTCCAGCTTGGGGAAAAGCCAGAAGTCACACGAAGCCATGTCTGGAGAGTAGGGAGCCCAATGAAGCACAGGTGTGTTGTGTTTGGCTACGAAATTCTATCAGATGTGAAGAATGGTTTTAAGTATAAACTCAAGACTTGCAATATGTCATATTGCTAGGGATATTAAAGTTTATTTAAGTTTACCATTTACCTATATGTTTACCCATTTTCCATGTTTAATCTCTAGCGCCTCTGCTGGCAAAGATTGTAACGTATGTAATTTGAATCAGAAGGGAATAAAACATGGTGTTTTGGCCAGTGAAATAATTATGAACCTTTCACCGAGGCATCCTCCTCATCCCACCGTCGTGGCGACCTCATCGCGACGGTTATGTGCCCAGGAAGTTACAGGCTTTACTTTGACAGTGATGAATCAAAATGCGAGTTATGGGAGGTGAAATTCTTTGGTTATTTAAGATTGCAAGAATTGCTGGAAGTAGTCACCAGTCCTGGAGCACCAAGCGCCATAGATAATGCCAACGTGTATGCAGGGCTTGTTCAATCTTTGGACAATCGTAGCCTGTCTTTAATTATACGAGATGCCAAGGATGACAGTAGGAAAGCTATACAAGTTCTCAGAAATCATTATTTAGGCAGCAGTAAACCTAGGATTATAGCCCTATATATGGAGTTGAATCCTTGAAGAAATCTGAGGAAGAAAGCGTGTCTGACTACGTTATTACGGCCGAAACAGCAGCAAATTCTTTGAAGACTGCAGCTGAAACTATTAGCAATAACTTACTAATAGCAATGGTTCTCAAAGGATTACCTCAGTGTTTTAAAATGTTTTCAACTGTTATAACCCAGAAGGAGACTGAAGTTAGCTTTTGTGAGTTTGTAAAGTTCCCGCTCAACGGGTTCTCTATGATAAACATCCAGTTTTCTACAGTGCCTTCGCAGCTGACCCGAGGTCGCACGTACACAACCTTATTATCATTATTGTGATTTGTATATTTACTACCTGTTCATTTGCCCTTGTACATAGTATATGTGTCAGAGTATTTTTTGTGTCCAACCAGCTATTGTTAATCATCATGTTTTCTTTATGTACCTGTCCTGTTTTGTGTAGAGAAATAGTTTGACCTCGGGTCACTTGTAAATTTTGTACTGGACGTTTGCGTATACGCAGACGTCCGCACGCCGCTTTATAAGCGGGTGCTTCATCAATAAACCATTACGGGCTGCTCTAGAAGCAAGAGCCCGTGCTGGCACAAGGCCAGCTAAATCTAAAACAACAATCAATAAACCAGCAGTACTTGTCTTCCTGCTCTTTCTTTAGCACCTCTCACAAGTTTAAGAAGGCCCTTAGGTGTTACAAAGAAACTGAAAGAACCCTACAAGTAGGCTTAGGCTTATCTACAAGTGAAGACAATGTTATGAAAATTACCAGCAGCAGTAGGCCTTTCGGAAATGGTAGGCCTAATGTATTTTCTTGTTTCTCATGTGGGAAGGTAGGTCACAAGAAACCTGACTGTCCCAAAAGACCTAAGCAAAAATGGTGTGACTATCACAAATCTCGTTCTCATAATTCAGAAGATTGTAGGGCAAATCTAAACCCAAATTTTCCAAAGTTTGTAAATGATAAGCCTAACAGTGATGATGACATTTGTCATTCATTTACTTTCACAGTACAGGATAATTTTTCCACCGACAGCCCTAATGGGCCTAACAGCCATAATGTGAAGTCTTGTGATGTAAATGCATATTGTTTGTTAGTAGATACTGGGGCAACTTCTCACATTATAAGTAACGAAAGGAATTTTAAGAGTTTTAATAGAGATTTTAATTCATCAAATCATTTTACTGAACTTGTAGATGGTAGTAAAACTAATGGTTGGACAATGTTAATGTGGTATTACACAATCGTAAAGGTAATTCACACAATGTACAATTGTGGAATGCTGCGTGTGTGTAGGCTACCATTATACAAACAAGATATATTTTCTGTGCACGCTGCTACTGAAAGCGGTGCATCTGTTCTTTTTACCGCTAGTTATGCTGAACTTAAAGCAGCAGATGGTATTATTTTTTACATTGAAAAGAAAGGTAAGCTGTATTTCATTAATAATTTAGATTCCCGGAAAAATAACTCTCAAACTGTACAGAGGTGACATAGAGATTTAGGTCACTGCAATGTAAAGAATCTTCTTAAAATACCTGAAGTTGTTGATGCCATGAAAATTAACAATAAGAGCAGTATTGATTGTGATATATGTGCTAAGGGTAAAGTGTGTCAATTTAGGAACAGGGATGCAGACAGAAGTGCCACTAACCGGCTTGAATTAGTTCATTGTGATTTATCTGGTCCAATAGACCCTGTTGCTAAGGGAGGTTTCAAGTAGGCCTATACACTTCTTTTGCTGATGATTATTCTGGGTTAATTGTTGTGTATACTGTATATTGAAATTAATTGTTGTGTATACTGTATATTGAAACTAATTGTTGTGTATACTGTATATTGAAATTAATTGTTGTGTATACTGTATATGGAAATTAATTGTTGTGTATACTGTATATTGAAACTAATTGTTGTGTATACTGTATATTGAAATTAATTGTTGTGTATACTGTATATTGTTGTTGTGTATACTGTATATTGAAATTAATTGTTGTGTATACTGTATATTGAAATTAATTGTTGTGTATACTGTATATTGTTGTTGTGTATACTGTATATTGAAATTAATTGTTGTGTATACTGTATATTGAAATTAATTGTTGTGTATGCTGTATATTGAAATTAATTGTTGTGTATACTGTATATTGAAATTAATTGTTGTGTATACTGTATGTTGAAATTAATTGTTGTGTATACTGTATATTGAAACTAATTGTTGTGTATACTGTATATTGAAATTAATTGTTGTGTATACTGTATATTGAAATTAATTGTTGTGTATACTGTATACTGAAATTAATTGTTGTGTATACTGTATATTGAAACTAATTGTTGTGTATACTGTATATTGAAATTAATTGTTGTGTATACTGTATACTGAAATTAATTGTGTATACTGTATATTGAAATTAATTGTTGTGTATACTGTATATTGCAATTAACTGTTGTGTATACTGTAGCCTATACTGAAATGCAAAAATGATGCTGTAAATGCGAGAGAAATTTCTTACTGACATTTCGCCACATGGTGTAGTAGAACGATTCAGGACTGACAACGGTACGGAATTTACTTCCAAGGGATTTAGGTCACTTCTCATTAAAAATCGTATAAACCACGAATTTTCTGCACCGTACTCGCCACATCAAAACGGCACAATGGAGAGGTCATGGAGTTCAATTTTCGACATGGCTAGATGTTTGTTGTTGGAGGCAAAACTGCCAGAGTTTGTGGGCAGTAAAGAAATTCGCACACATTTGAAATAGGTGTTATAATTCAAGAATTGGTAAAACACCATATGAGACGATGACTAAACTAAGAATAAACTTAAGCAATATGCATGAGCTTGGTACCGTATGCTACGGAGATGGTCAAAATAAGAAAAAGCTGGATGCCTGCAGTGAGTAGGGGGTATTCTTAGGCTGTGACATAGAAAGCCCAGCTTACCTTGTGTACTACCAAGAAGAAAATGATCTCAGAAAGATAAGGTGTGTGAAATTTACGGAGAAATTCCCAGAGGAAAGGAAAGAATCTGAGTATATTTATTATGACGAGTGTCCATCGTATGCTCCATCAAGTCCTAAAGTTCCAAATTCTCAAGAAGTTGAATGTGCTGTCACAAAGGAAGACAAAAGGAAGCCTAACCTAGATCAAGATGGATGCGAAAACGATTCTGGCAGAAGATATCCTGAAAGGGACAGGCACAAGCCACAACATCTAAAGGACTATGACACTAACTCAGATTTATCTAGTATGGCAAGATTGTCTATAGATTATTGTTATAGGTTTAATGATATACCTAGAACGTATGACGAAGAAATTTCATCTGCTGATGCGGCTCATTGGAGGGAGGCCATGAGGGAAGATGTGAAAAAATTGGATCCGTTTTTTCTCGACAATCCTTCACAACGTTCAGGATAAGTGAGGGGGAATAATAAGCAGGCGGCTGAGTTCGTGATTCACTTTTTTTCTGTAAATATGTTTGGTTATTATTTGTGTCCGGCGAATTGCCTGTGTTGTCTGTGTCGGGAATGACAGAGAGGCTCTTTTTTATATAATTCAAGTAGGTTCTTTAGTAAAGTAACCTATGTAGAAATTTTGAGAGGGAACCGAGGTGACGACGAGACGTGCAGAGGGGCAAAATGCGTCTTTCTCGAGGGTATTGCTTTCAGATAAGTTACGCACTCTCCATGTTGTCACCTCCACAGCCAAATCGTTCATTTTAAAGTCAAGAGCCAGTTCCTTTAGTATGCTAAATTAATCTCTTCACATTTTTGCCATCCGCGGCTTGATATAGTTAATGTTCATTTAAATTGTAGCCTGATTGTTCGGAAATAAGTTTTGTGCAAAATTGTAGCCTTTTGAGGCATGTATTTTCGAGTTTTATGGGGTTTTGTATAGCTTTCAGCATTCTCTTGTACCCGACCATGTGGGCCTTCTGTGTTAATGTATGTTAAATTTAATTAGTCTATTTTTTAAATAAAATTGTAAAACCCTGCTTGATCTTGATGGACCTTCGCTTCCATGTTTGCTGGTCGTGCCCTTCAGGCCTGACCATCCCAGTCCCATACCATCAGGGACATAGAACCTCCCCAGTCGTGAGGGAAAATTCACAACAGAAGAAGTGAGAGCACTGGAAGAGAATGACATATATGAGCTTACACCTCTACCCGAAGGTTGCTCTCCAGTGGGGGGTAGATATGTCTTCACTGTTAAACTAGGACCTAATAATGATGAAAAGCATAAGGCAAGATACTGTATGTGGCTAAAGGCTGTTCACAAATTCAGGATGTAGATTATCAAGAGACCCTCTCTCCGACAGCCCGCATTAGCTCAGTGCAAATGTTAGTGCAGTTTGCTATCCAGTACAATCTTTTGATATATCAAATGGATGTAAAGACTGGATATCTGAATGCAGACATCGATTGTGAGATTTATTTAACTCAGCCAGAAGGTTTTGTTAAAAATGGCAAAGTAATGAAAAACTCTTTTATAGAATTGAAGTCATTATATGGCCTTGAGCAAAGTGGCCACAACTGGAACAACCTTTTGCATAATTTGCTTTTGTCTAGTAATTTTGTACAGTCTTTTGCAGACCGTTGCATTTACACTAAATTGAAAAATAATATGAGGGCAATAACTGTGATTTGGGTTGATGACATAATGACTGCTGCTAATTGTAGAAAGGCTCTACAGTGGATGGTGTAAAAATGTCCTTATTTAACAGACTCAAAATGAAAGACTTGGGGAAATGAAGTTGGTTCTGAGCGCACGTGTGTGTGCGGCATCCATTAGAGGGACTAAGAGCATCCCTTTTCTCTCTCTCAAGGAACACAACTTCTACCATACAATATTTCCGTCTGTTTCACCCTAACCATTGTTGTCTCGATTCATGTACAATCACCACTACTTGCATTGCCATGCAAATATTCTAATCATGTGTTCATAATGTTCCACCGAATCTTCTGTATCAAACTGTATGTATGTTTCTGTCTGTGAAGCCGCCAAATGTCTCGCCATTTCACATATATTATGCTACTGCATTGTATTCATTAATCTGTCTCGAATCTCATGCAATTGGCCATATGTGGAATTTCCTGGCCTATCCATTGATATATGTTTTATCACTGTACATTCAATATGTCTCTCACAATCGCCATCTGTTTGTCTGCCGACAAACACAGATGTCCGAAACATTGTTTTGCCCTGTCTGTGTGTAGATGCTACTTTGCGGCTCGCACCAGCCAATAACAACTTCAAAGATTCTGTACATTCATTCAGTATGTAAGAGCCCGACGCTGTCTCTTCCAAACACGTGTGTTCGTGCGTTCGTCAATCGTCATCCATTGGAGTGGACAAGACAACAAGAGCATCTTGTTTTCTTTCTCTAAAGGAACGCGATTTCAACTATACAATATTTCCGTCTGTTTCTCCCTAACCATTGTTGTCTTTATGTATGTACAATCCCCAGTCCTTACACTGGTGACCCCAGAGTGACCCGAAGGACCCGGCCGACCCACGCGCCGACAGACCCTTCGCCGCTGCTTCCCGCCATTCAGTAGAAGTCCGACCCTCCGAGATGACCCACCCCACCACCAGAGCCCTGGATGCCTCCTCCAGGAAACCTGAAGCCGCCCCTGCACTCGTACTGGACGAGCTGACCAATGAAGGACCAGCCAACGTCATCCTTCAGCCTGCTGCCGCCCCTCTCGAGCTGGCTACCAAGGATCAGCCGCCGTCATCCTTCAGCCCTCGAGCCGGCCACCGAAGGATCATCCGACGTCACCCTTCAACCCGCTCCCGTCCTCCTCGAGCTCCTGCCGGCCAGCGCCGCCCTTCAGCCTCCTACCCACCCCTAGCCCAAGCCCTTCAAGCCAACTGCAATTGTCAGCAAGACAGTTTCCGCATCGATGCCTCGCTTGGGGGGAAGTATTTAGAAGGCGGGGTGGTTACCTACACTATAAACAAACAAATTGCTACCGCGAACTTCAAATTTTGAACTGCCGAGTGAGTAGAAAGCATAGCTATGTAATTATTTGGTAAGTATATATGAAACTTTATTTTATTATGAAAATACCATATTTATCTTAGCTTTAATACTGGCTTTTGTGTGTGCATGTGTTTGTGAAAGCATGAGAGTCGCCTTATTCTTTGTCATTCAGATTGACTTTATATCAAATATGAGCTAATTGTGTTAAAATAATAAATACACGATAACAAAATCAGATATAAAAGCCTAGCTACCAGGCTGGGGGCAAGACAGCCAAAGTCAGAGATGGTCCCAAGCCCGGATAAACTGGAAGGGTTGGTGTCAGGAGGGGCATCTGACTGTAAAACCTAATATGCTAAAACCTAACATGGAATGAGCCACAATATGGAACAGAATAGTGATAGAGCATACAGTCGACGTCTGCTTACTGGCTGTTCAGCATTTGCAGATTTTTCTGTGCAACTTATCTCCAAATATATCACGGAAAATTCACTAATTTGCTGATTTTTTCTTAAAGCAATATTTGCTAATTACTGTATTTTCATGTTATTCTCATGACTAAATACATTTTTTCTTAATTGAAAACACAGCAAAATATCAAAGTTTTTTTAATGCATATCTAAATATTTCTTAACTCAGAGAGAGAGACAGACAGACAGACTTATGTAAACCAGTTTTCTCCCCTCCATATAGGACGGACCTCCTTATACTGAACCCTCCCATACGAGGGACCTCCTTATACTGAACCCTCCCATAGGAGAGACCTCCTTATAGCAAACTGTATAGGAGGGACCTCCTTATAGTGAACCGTCCCATTGGCTACAGCTCCCTAAACCGGTTTTCTCACCTTGCTATAGCGCCTACAGCTACTCACTCAGTGATATTGAAATATTAAAATATTAAAGTGATACTGAAATATTAAAATGATATTAAAGTGTTTTAGGATGATATTTTAAGATATATTTGGTGTTTGAACTATTAAAATAGGCAGTTATAAGCATTTTTAGAGGCGGGGGGGGGGGGGTCTTTGGTGTCTGAACTACAGTCCAACCTCTTAAATCCAGGAACCTTGGGACCAGGCCACTGCTGGACCACAGAAAATCCTGGAACATAAATCCACCTCTAAAAAATTAAGTCCCTATGTAAACACAGTCTTGCAAGCTAATTCCACATACAAATAGCCTAGTTGCTGACTTGGCTAAGTTCTGACACTACTTTTTATCACTCATATATTTTCACTTCATTTTATAACCTCATACTGTATAATTTTCTTTAAAACAGTGTACTTTATTTAACGCATTTAGCCTACATTCCCGAGTTAGCCTAACTGCAGAATAATATCGGTGACTCTCGTCTCCTAAATTCACTATCTTCGTAATTATCACTATTAGTATCTTCGTTTATTTTGATTGTAGAGGGTAATGAGATGACAAAAAATGAAGAATGAATTTTGGCTATCACTCAGTGCATTTGACACTTAGCCATCAAAAAGTGAACAAAGCACAATGCCATCTATTGAGTAAAATGACCACAGCACTTGCTAACAGGAGGGGAAGGACAGAAAACTTTTCAAGCATAGACAAAGATTTATGCTTGCACTTACCTCTAGCATCATCTGATCTCTTGGGTGGCATCTCGAATGGGTAAATACACAGCTATATAAAAGAAATGATCAAGACCGTATCAACTATAAGTCTTTCAAGCACTCTACGAGTAAGGAATTTGTGCATTGCCAATCATTTTGAGTAAAAGTTTTGACTTGGTAGAGCCTTCTCAAATGGCATCTTCACAAAAATATATTTATTCATTTAAATTTAATATTGAAAACATACTTGACTTAACACACTTTCATTACTAACAGTTATTTTCATAAAAACAAATGTGATATGGCATAATTTTTGCTGTCAGGGAGTTGTAAATAATACATGGCGCTGCCCTCTTGGCCACTCAACGAACTAATGGCAGCCGATTCAAAACCAAGCTGAACCATGCAAGTTCCCAGGCCACAGAATGCCAGCTTTAAATGTATTAAAATGGGCAGTTTTTGGAGGGGGGTTCCAATATATAGTGGATTTTCGGTATTCACGGGTGGTTGTGGTACCTAACCCCGCGAACATAGGGAGTCAACTACACTCCATAAACAGTGCACAGATACATCGCCCTACCTTTGTGACTGGACGAGGGCTAATGCATCATGCCCAGATGCAGCAAAAGAAGTTAGCTTACACAGGCTTTGGTGTGCCCGCTTAATGTTGGGTCCATGATGGGGAGAGGAATGGAGTTGGCTGATCTTACGAGGAGGAAGAGGGTGGACGTTTTATATGTTCAGGAGACAAGAGGGAGTGGAAATAAAGCAAAGGAGCTTGGTGATGGATACAGTGCTAACCTGCTTTTCCACGTTTCACTTTTCCGCGCTTCATTTTGTAGCAGATTTTTGTGGAACATATTTAACTTTTATTTTCTATGGACCGTATCTCTAAAATCATCACTAATTCACTTTATTCATAGAGCAACACTATTTATTCACTAATTACTACATTTTTTCATATTGTGTTCATGACTAAATACAGATTTTTATGATAAAAATGATTTAGTGTACTTATACTGTACTACTGTATCTGTTCAGCTCATTCTGGGGTGGGCCCCAGAATGAGCAAAAGAGGTTTACGATTCTCTCTCTCTCTCTCTCTTTAAGGGTAATGTAAGATATATTTGAAATGATATTATTGTAAAGTGTTTTTGGATGATAGAGCATACTGTACAATATCTAAAATATTCGCTAATTATTTTAATTTTATTTTTCAGTCTGCTTTTACTGGAAAATAAAACTAAAATAATTAGCGAATATTTTAGAACACAATATGAAAAAATACAGCAATTAGTGATTAAAAAGTGTTGCTCTACAAAAACAAGCGAATTAGTGATAATTCCAATTGTTTTTACCAATGTAAAAGGAAAACGGGACAACTTCAATACTATGATAGAAATGACTATGCTTACGTATAAAGGGGGAACTTGATTAGTTCTGTAAGACAGATTTATTTAATTTGTATTAAACATTTTATAGATTTTTTGCTGTGTTTACATTAATTTTAATATTCTAAAATTAGTAAATCATCGTTATATGCATTTTAGGCGCATATATACTTCAAAGTAACAGTTGTAAGAGGGTACTAATCTAAGATGAATTAGGGTGTTCTGAGAAGATGGTTTGGGGTGTATTTTTGTTTGACCTGATATTGTTTTAGTATGATAATTTAAGGCAAATCTTTGTTTGAACTATTAAACTAGGCAGTGAACTTTGTATTACACAGTTATAAGCATTTTAGTTTAAGGGGTACAGGGTATTTGGCAGTTATATGCAGTTATTCGCATTTTTAGAGGGAATTTTGCATTTCTGCGGATTTTGCATTTTCGCGGTGGGTTCTGGAACCTATCCCTGTGGAAAAGTGGCCGGGCACTTACAAGTTGTTGTATAGTGGAGCAAATGCACAAGGAGTTGGTACAGTTCTCGCAGGGGAACTGAAAAATGCGGTGCCAGAGGTGCATAGGAAGAATGACTGAATCATGAGACTGAAGATATTCTGTGCAGTGATGAATATTGTTAGTACATATACACCACAAGTGGCCTGCACAGAAATGGATGGAGTGATGAAGTAGCTGGAAGAGCATGAGCGGCTTGTGGTGGAGGCACATATGAATGGCCACGTGGGAGGTGAAAATGACATAACTGAATGTGTGCGTGGAGGTCATGGGCTAGGCAAGGGAAAACTAGGAGAGAGTATAGTAACTTTTGTCATGGCAACTGAAATGGCAATAGTAAACACATTTTTCAAAAAAAAAGGGAACACCTAATTACTTACAGAAGTGCTGGGAGATGCATTACTTTCTTTACAAATAGCGAAGGCTACTAGGAGTCATACACTGCAAAGTTATCCCAAGCAACCACATAGCCCGCCAACAAAGACTTTTTATATGGACTTGAAGCTGGAAAGTGAAAGGAAAACCAAAAGACAAGAAGTAAGGAAAATCAAGAGATACAAATTATTAAAGAATGGTGATAAGAGAAGAAAGTTTAGAAGGAAAGTTTTGGAGGAAATTGATCTAGAACCTGAAAATGTTCAGGAATGGTGGACACAATGCAGCAGTAATTAGGAAGTATGGAAATGAAATACTAGTGAAACATCTGGGATGGTATGGGAGGAAAAGGAGAGCTGGTGGTGGTATGAAGACATAGAGAATCTAATGAGAGAGAAGGAGGTAACGAAGAGATGGGAAATATCACAGTCAGGGGAGGACAAGGACAGGCTTAGGGAGAAAAACAAAGATGTAAAGAAGCTGGTACCTCAAGCTAAGGCAAGAGGCATATAATGACAAATATACAGAACTGGGATCAAGGGAAGGGCTGAAGAAAATGCTGAAAATATCAAAGGCCAGAAAAAAAAAAGCATCAAAGATATCACACATATCAAGCAAATAAAGATCAAAATGGTAATGTACTTAGAAAGGAAGAAGACATCTTGAAAAAATGAAAAGAGTACTTTGAACAACTGATAAATGAAGAAAATGAAAGAATAATAAGAGAGGATTGACAAGTGATCATGGGAATGGTAATAAGTTTCTCTAAGCAAAAGGTGCTCAACACCTTTAAGAAGATGAAGCATGGGAAGGCGATAGGACTGGACTTGATCCCAGTTGAAGTTTGGAAAGCATTAGGAGATGAAGGAGTGGAAATCCTCTACATTCTGATGGAAAAGATTTTAGATCAAGAGAGGATACCAGAGGAGTGGAGGGAAAGTATACTGATACCAATTTTCAAAGGCAAGTGGGATGTTCAAGGAGGAGGTTATTCACAGAGGGTATTAAACTGATGTCCCACACCTTGAAGATACTGTATTAGAAAGAATGATAGATACCAGACTAAGAGAGGAAGTGGAAATAGGGAGAGATCAGCTGGGATCTATGAAAGGAACTGGAACAACAGATGGTATGTTCTGTCTGAGACAGTTAATGGAGAAATTTAGAGAAGCAAAGGGACTTGCATATGGTGCTCACAGACCCTGAAAAGGTTTATGACAGAGTCCTGAGACAGGAAATTTGGAGGAGTTTGAGGGAGAAGATTGTGCCAGAGAAGTATGTACAGATGATTCAGATGTGTCAAAATATGTATACCAGAGTGAGGAGTAGTGTTGGAAAGACTGAAGGATCTGAAGTAACTGATGGATTACATCAGGGATCAACCTTTAGCCCATTTATTTTAAATGTGATGGACAGCATGACGTGAGAGTTATAGGAGACAGTGCCATGGAGCACATTATATGCAGATGACATTGTGTTGTGTGCAGGGAGGAAGGGGGTTCTGAAGGGGAAGTTGGAGAGGTGGGAGTAGAATGAGGATAAGTAGGTCAAAGACAGAATATGTGTACCATCACTGAGGGGGAAGGAAGGGAAAGTATAATGTTGGACGGAGAAGATATAAAGATAGTAGACGGGTACAAATACTTAGGATCTATGGAAGAATGGATGAGAAAGTACTTTCTCATCGAAAGTAAAACATCGGATACAAGCAGGCTGGAACAACTGGAGAGCTGCCTTTGGAGTCCTTGGTGACAAAAGAGTGCCATTAAGACTAAATAGAAAGTTCCATAAGGCAGTGTTAAGACTAGCTATGCTGTAGGGTACAGAAACGGCAAGTAGACAAAGACAGAAAAGAAAATGGACATAGCAGAGGTGAGTGTTAAGATGGATGTCTGATGTAACAAGGGAAGATAGGATTAGTAATAAGTATATATGAGGGTCAACAAAGGTGGTTGAAATATCAAAGAAAGTGCTGGTGGGGAGACTGACACAGATACCTAAGAGATGGGAGGAAAACCATATTGGAAGGCATGCAATGGAGATGAAAGTGCAGAGTAGAAGAAGACGAGGATGGCCAAGATACAGAATCACACCACAGAGGTAGATGGAAGCAGCTCATCCAAAACGGTGACCCTGTATACAAACGGGACCAAGTTGAGGAGGATAGCAAAACCAGATATAAAACTTTAGAATATCTTATCAATGTTTATAAACTAGACAGAGTTACTCTGCCTACAACTTTGGTGTTTACTGTGGACAGATGTACACCTAAGACAATATTTGGACTGTACAATTTTTACAATTTTTCTTTAATGAAAAATGTTGTGATATGAAATATTTATTAAACGAGCAGTGAAAATAATACAAAATGTGTACAACATCTTTTGATGGTTACAAGAGTTGGAAGGAGGTGGTAAGCTGAATTGTTATGAGTATGCAATCTATCCATAAACCAATGTTCTACTTCATTCATTTTTATGATAATTTATTTTCTATTTAGGTACCAAAATGACAGTATTTGTCTTGCAAGCTGTTATATGTAGCAATGACTCACCAATACATAAAGGCATAATAAAAACAAAAAAAGATACACGGACATCAACCTATCAGATTTCCTTATTCTATTGGAGGTTCCCAAGTCCACAAAAATTTCAAATACTTCATATTTAACATAATAATCAGTAAACACGCTAGATTTACTGGCCTGGCCTGAAACAAATGCGACCAATGGTTTGTACTTGATGGGAGTACAGTACAGTAGTCTGGTAAGCACTTTTGATTTATTGCACAATAAAATGAACACAACCAAAACTTTCCTGCTTAAACCTGTGAGCGACTTTAGGTGGAGATGTGGCGTTCAAGATGGGCCCTAACAAGAAGACGCTTGGCAAAGCTTGGATGCTTCCAAGGAGGGAAGAGAAGAATTCTGCCAGACGTTGCAAAACTGAAGAAAATAAAGCATTATTTTGTGGTAAATATGCAACGCAGACAAACCTGGTCTTTTCAATTGCTCTTTACTTACTAACACCTTGGCTGATGAGAGGGAAAAGAATTTACCCCATCAAAAACTTTCCAAGCAATGTGTGTCTGCTTTGTTACATGCAAATGCTTCCGGTAACCATTATTGGAAACCAGTGGTAGTTGGACATGCAAAGCAACCACATGCCCTGTGTGGGTTCATGGATAGGCTAACAGTGGTTTAGCATCATTTAGCAAAGGTTTGGTTCACCTCCAAGATCATAACCAATTTCATAATCATTTTTGTAAGGAGGTTGTTCATCATCAGACACAGGATCTTGGCACTGCTAGACATGGGTGAAGGCTTTGCTTCTCATGGACAATGGACCTGTGCATTCTAATTAAACCCAGCTGGTTGGCAACGAAGGTCATATTAGGTTTATTTATTTGCCTTCTAATATAACTGTACTCATTCAGCCAATAGATCAAAGTATCACTGTTGCAATAACACAGCTATACCAGAGGAAGTTAGGAAGTTCCTAAAGGAGGTGACGGTGGTGTTCGAGGACAAGGCAGAGAAGCAAGGCTTGGGTAGTCACAGGGGGGAATGAACACTGGAGAATCTTTGAAGATATTCACTGAAGTCTGCCACTTAGGAAGACTAGTAAACCTCTTCATAAGTTTTTAAAAGTCCTGCCATCATATGCACTTCATGCAGTGCACATAGGTACATGACAGAAAATTTTTTTTTTCTTATGTTAAGAACGATTGCTTGTACTTGTGCAGGAAGAAAAAGACATTTGTTTTTTTTTTTGTGTACAATGTATTTTCAAGTGTTATAATGTTTTACTGTGTTTAGGCAAAATAGGAAAAAGAAAGCAACACCCATATTCTACGGTAATGTATTGTATGTACCACACACCTACCATTTGTGAGTTGCCCACGAGAAAGGCTCTTTTTTGTATTCAATGTTTTTTGAGTGTTATACAGCATTTTTGCATGTGTTTAGGTAAAACAGGAAAAACACAGTGATACCTGTGTGATTTGGTAGTGTACTGTTCGTACAGTACACCTACCATATTGCTTGTTGCATTTGAGAGAAAAATAGAGGTTTGCTTTTTTGTTTTTATAAAGTATTTAAACAGTATATTTTTTGTCACAAAGATGGGAAAATAAGCTAGCTACTTGCCTTGTGTATCAAGTTTTCAGTTTAATGTGTGGTGGTTGTTGTTTGCAAGCATATTTAGCGTTTACGGATATGCGGCAATGACAAGGTAGTGGGTACAAGGGTACAGAGTAGCTGATTGACATCCGTATTTTTATTTGACGTTATGTGGACTCTGACCATATCTGGCAGGGCCTTGGCTCTATCATTGCGGATAACTGAAGGTTTATGATATCAAGGCATTTACAAGGTTATTTACTCCCAGACAGCTGCACCTTAAAAGCCAAAAATCCAAAAAAATGGCAATAATGATGATCAATCAGTACTTGCTAAATGTAGAATTCACTCTTCCCAGTTAGTGAGAGCATTTCTGTTTTGAAAGGAATACTAATGAAATAAGGGGACATGTGACATGATTAGTAATAAGCAGTACTGCTGCAAAGTAAACACCCAAGGAACAATGAACAGGGCTTTTAACAGCACTGCAGTTTTACAAAAATTCAGGAAAGTGATTTGTGCATACCTGTGGCTCCAGGTGAGCAGAGTCAGACTAAGGACTGCCAAACTTAGGGAACATTAGGTCACAAACATAAGCATTTATATGACCGATGGAATAGTGATGAACAAAAAAGTACCTGAATAAACCCAACAACAACATACATCAGACCATGCATTTACAAAAATGACAACTTTTAAAGGTAATTTGTATTTTTCCTAACTATACAAACCTGAGGTTCTTTACATAAGAAATTATTTTCAGTGAAGCTGAAACAGCCGTTAAACTTTCAAACAAGGTGGTTAGGCAGTAAACTACCGTCCAGCCCAAGTATCAGACTGAAGGGTGGCATGAGATGGGCAGAAAACTGTAAAGGACCTTAGGTTTGTATAGTCAGGAAAAATACATATTATTTTTAAAATTTGTCATTTGTTCCTACACAATATACAAACCCTCGGTCCTTTACATAAGGAAGACTCACTTATTGATGGGAGGAATCTGAGTGAGTCTCTGAACTGACTGGAGTTTGCCACACCTGGGTTCCTCTTCCTGGTTGATACAGCAAGGAAGAGTACCATGCCTCTGACATATTGAACAGAGTGTAAGAACTGCAAGATCAATTGTCAGACTTCTGGGCCTTTTCGAATGAGTGAGAGAATCATAATCTCATACAAAAATAGGCTAGGATGAATCTAAGAGTCAGTGACAGTACGGCAATTACAGGTAGTGTATTGGGTTTGGGTGTCTTATTGTCAGGATCCCCTTCCTCCCCTTGCTAGAGGAAGGGGTGGGATTGCTTCTATGAATCTAATGAAAGAAAATTGAACGGATGCTCGATAAGACACTTGCCTGCATCGGCTGCCAGTTCCAGCATGTGATGGTTCAAATCCCACTCTCTGCCCAAAGGAGGAGAATGAAGGATGGTGAGGAAGGAGGAGGAAGAGGGGGCCAGCCACTCACACAATCACTCACTTCCAGAACCATAAACCTTAGGTGAGATGCTACCTGTCTTCTTACAAGAGCCAGGTAAGCTGCACATCTTGTTGAGCAGCCATCACAGGTCCCATGGAAAAAGCATCCAAGGACTTGTGGGCAGTGTCCCGAAGGTAGAAGGACGTAAACGTGGCCTGTCAAGACCATACCCCAGCCTGAACCAACAGATTCTTCTGGAATGCGGGGGATGGACCAAGGCCCGACTTCGTGAGCCCTTGGGTGGAATGTACGGTGTCGTCATCGCCAGCTGCAGAGTACGCTCTCCTGATCATCTCATGAAGCCAGAAAGAAATCATGTTCTTGGACACTTCTTTCTTGGACGAGCCAGTACTAACGAAGGTCATTGACACTTAGGCCAGAGATGTCACGTCCTCTAAGATAGCACCACAGCACTCTAACAGGGCATAGAAGCATCTCGTCTGGATCATTACCAACAAAGTCCTCTAGGGAGGGGATCATAAAGGACTCGAACCTGGTGTCAGGGACCGACGGGTTCTAAATTTTTGCTACGAAATCCGGGATGAAGTCGAGTGTTACTGATCCCCATCCCCTCGAGTGTTTAGCATCAAAGGAAAGTCAATGAAGTCCACCTACTCATTTTGCCAATGCCAGGGCTAGCAGGAAAACAGTCTTGAGTGTCAGATCCCTGTCTGACGACTCTCATAAAGGCTCGTACGGTGCATGAGTCAGGCTCCTTAAAACGAGAGTCACATCCCACTCAGGGGGCCTGAGGTCCTGAGAGGGCTAGACCTTTCGAAGCTTCTCATCAATAGCAAAATCTCCAGCGAAGAGGAGATACAGTAAAGCTCCGTATTTGCGGTCTCACAATTTGCAGACTCACCTATTCACGGATTTCTCTATGGGACATATATACGCATTATTCGCTGAAAATTCACCCATTGGCAGTATTTTTCACAGAGAAAGTCACTAATTATTGTATTTTCATCTCATTTTCATGACTAAATGCACTTTTTGTGATAAAACTATTAAAATACTAAGGTACCGAGGTAGCGCTCAAGTTACGATAATTCGCCTTACGATAATTCGATGGGGTAAGCAATTAATACCAATACAACAATATTTATAAAACGTTTTTAAATTTCCCTCAGGCGCAGGCAGCGGTGTACAATCAGGCAGCGAGAGAGACCAAATTACAATAGACCACCTTCTTTTCCTCCATCTCTTTATCCCATCTTCTAGCTAAAAAGGTAAAAGAGAATGATAAAAGTATTGGTAGTAACGTTATACTCTTGCGTAAATGCGTACAGCCATAAACAACCGAATGAGAAACTGTTGTTTTGCTTATCACCGAATCAGATAACAACACCCGTTTTGCTTGTATTTCAACCATCGTACGTTAATAAGCAATTACCGTAGTTATAGTACAAATGAAGTTAAGTAGAATAGGACTCATATATTTTTACATTATACCCTTATTCGCTATGGATAAAAGATCGGCAAGGAAATACACTGTTAAATTTAAGCTGCAAGTTGTAGCTGAAGCTGAGAAAACAATGTTCAAGCTGCTAATGACTATAAATTATCGTGCATCAGCAACATGGATGAAACTTGACCGTAATTAAAATTGGAGAGAAAGTATTGTAATCAAAACTACTGGGCATGAAAGAACGCATATTACTGCTATTTTTATGCTGATAAACGATAAATATGTAAAAGCTCTTGTTATGATGAAATCAAGTGAAAATAGCAAACAGAATTTTGATTTTTTTTTACACAAAACAAACTTGGCCCCAAACGGCCAACGTCATCTATTAACGGAAGCAATAGCTAAATTAATTTAACAACGAAACGTATTTAAGTTATGTTTTGACATAAAAACACTTCGTATAGTGAAAAATAACCTTGCCCCATACAAATAAAGTATCTAGAGATTCATTTACGCTACCTAGAAGCAAGAAAAGCACTCTGAACTGTGTTAAACACAGCGAAATGAACTTAGAGCGTAATCAATTTCCAAACCAAAACATTGATTGCCATGATTGCAATTTATAATACAAAACCAGTATAATATATGTACAATGTTATTGGATACAGTGAATTAAAGCATAATATTTTAAAAGAGCCAGGGAAAAGATGCATATTCGTTAAGTTGAAGTTCGTATAATACGACATTATGTAAATATAGAGTACAGTATAATGTAGGCTAGGCTACCGTGTATGTTTATGATATACCATAGTGTAGGCTGCGCTAATTCTTGTTTGTTATTCAATTCCTCTTTGTATTAAATTATCATAAGTCAGTCCGCATGAACCTCCAGAATTAGCTGATATTAATAATTACTATACTGTGTATGTATAGAGTATACTTTATAGTGAAGGCTAGGTTACCATATTTGTATATATGGTACTAAATACCCTATATATAGGCTAGGCTATATTCAAGATACGTTTCTTCTAACAAACGATGGGTTTTTTGGAACCTAACCCCATCGTAAGTAGGATAATACCTGTATAAGCAGTTTTAGAGTTTTTTTTTTTTTGAACTATCAAAATAGGCAGCTCTGAGTATTTTTAGAAGAGTTCTAAGTATTTGCGGATTTTAGCTATTCGCAGGGGGTGAGGTACGCATCCCCTGTGAATACGGGGGGTTTACTGTATCTACATCCTTCAGGTGCAAGACTAGGCTGAGTGTGGTCCTACAGCCTTTTAAAGCTGAAATGGAGAGCAGCTTCTCTCAGCAAAGAAAGACGAAGTCCACAACCTGCTGAACAGTGGCTCCGACCGGAGAGAGACCCCATCTATGACACCAACCACAGAAGACAGCCCATTTTCCCTGGTATACTGCTGCAGAGGATTGTCTGAGGTATCCAGACAACTCTGTTGCTGTGCGGCAAGAAAAGCCTCTCACTTGCAAGAGATGCTGGATAGTCTCCAGCCATGAAGACAGGAACTGCATTACCTGATGGTGCTGCTCCATGTGTGGTTGACACAGAAGGTTGTGGCAGGGGGGAATCTGTCTTGGTGCCTCGGATAGCAGAGCTATCAGGTCAGGATACCAAATGGCATGTGGCCATTTGGGAACCACCAGAATCATCCTGAGATTTGGGGTGATCAACACCTTGTTGATCACCTTGTGAATTAGGCAAAATGGAGGCAAGGCGTAGATGTCAAGGTTGTCCCAAGGATGTTGGAATGCGTCCTCTGCAGCGGCCCATGGGTCTGGCATGATGGAGGAGAAGACTTGCAGTTTTCTGTTGTGCCGGGTGGCGAACAGATCGACGGCCGGAAGTCCCCACAGCTTGAACACCTCTCCTCAATGTGTGCGTGAAGGGACCATGCTGTCCTTATCACTTGATTCTGGTGGCTGAGCTTGTCTGCCACTACATTCCTCTTGCCTGGAATGTATCTGGCTGACAGCTCTATTGAGCGAGCTACTGCTCACTCGTGCACCTGCATTGCCAACTGATGCAGCAGGAGGGATGCAAGACCCCCCTGCTTGTTGACATATGCCACTACTGTGGTGTTGTCACTCATCACCACCACCAAGTGTCCCATCACTCAATCCTGAAACTCTTGGAGGGCCAAGAAGGCCACCTTGAGTTCCAGGATGTTGATGTGAAGGTGCTTGACATCTCTGTTCCACACCCCCGAAATCAGCAACCCCTCCAAGTGTGCAGCCCATCCCTCGGTCGATGCATATGAGAATAGCATATCAGGAGTATGCAGGGATACTCCTATTACGAGGTTCCTGTCGTCCATCCACCAGTCTAAGTCCTGTCTCACTTCATCCGATAGAGGAATGATAAAGGACTGACGATCACAAGACTGGGACCAAAACTCCTTCATTCTCCATTGGAGAGAACAAAGATGAAGGCGCCCATGAGGGACCAGCTTCTCCAAGGACGACAGGTGACTGAGAACGACTTGCCACTGCTGAATTGGCTGCTCCGGTTAAGACAGGAACAGACGTGCTGCCTTCCTGAACCTGCCAATACGAGAGTCCAAGAGAAAGACTCTTGCTGCTACCATGTCTATCAGCATGCCCAGGTACTTTATCCTCTGCTTGGGGATGAGATCATACTTCTCGAGATTTATTACATTCCTTAGACTGTAGCAAAACTCGAGAATTCGATCCCTATCCAGGAGCAATAATGAGCGGGAGCTCACCAGGGCAAGCCAATCGTCAAGATACCTCAAAAGACGTATCCCATGCAAATGGGCCCCAAACTGACACAAGGGTGAACACTTGCGTAAACACCTGGGCAGCAGTCGAGAGCCCAAAGTAGAGTACCCTGAACTGGAATACCGCTTTCCCGAGGACAAAGCCTAGGTATTTGTGGGAGGACAGATGGATGGGTATTTAAAAATACGCATCCTTCAAGTCCACCGTAAGCATGAAGTCACTCCCCCTGATGGAAGCGAGCACTGAGAGCGCAGTTTCCATCGTGAACCGAGTCTGGTGAACAAATCGGTTCGAGGGAGAGAGGTCTATGACCAGTCTCCAACCCCACGAGGCTTTCTCTATGAGAAAGATGCGGGGGTAAAAGCCTGGGGACCAATCCAACACGACTTCTATACCAGTCTTCTTCAGCATCGCTTGCACCTCTTACTTGAATGTGAGATCCTTCGACGAGCCGTGAATGTAGGTAAGGAGACGGACCAGGTTGTTGGTAAGAGGTGGCCGAGACTCGAAGGGAAGTAGATGGCCCTCCCGAAGGACATCTACTACTCAGGTCTTGGTTCCATGTCGCTGCCATGTTGCCCAATGACTTGACAGGCACCCCCCAACCAATGGCAGCAGCTGGAGGGGAACACTGCCCCTAGCATCTTCCCTTCTTATTACCTTTGCCCCCTTTTCCCAACTGGAAAGAGGGTTGAAAGGGGCACTGTTGTGTACCCTTTTTGGCAGAGGTAGAAGTAGGCTGGGTGTTTTCGCTAGTGCCCTTCGAAGCCCGAGTCTTCTTAGGGGCTGAGGAAGTGCTAGCCTGACCCAAGGGTCGGGCCGCAGTGGCAAGCGAAGACCCAGAGGTCTTGGCCACTGCCTGGTGGACAAGGCGGCCATTGTCTTCAGCACATCTCTTGTCCACTGCAGCATCTACCAACTCCCTTGGGAAGAGAAAGGCAGAACCCAGCAACAGTCCATTCCAGAGGGTCAATGTCGACTCGGGACCTACAGACCTGGAGATCCGATTCAGGACAGCATCCTTCCTCTTCAGGTTTGCCATGTGGTGGGTCATGTAGGTGATGGCCCTACCTCCATACTGGCACAGTCTCACGAACATGGAGTCTTCTCCAGGGATTATCAGACCCAAGGAGGCGGCAACCTTGGATATTGTGAACGACCACAAATCTAGCCAGGAGACTGCCTGGAGAGTTGCCATAGCAGTGGCCTCTAGGTTCACTGCTTCTTGCTGCAAGAGGGAGACCCCTTCTGCAGCAAGCTGCTGCAGCGAGAGACCCGGGCCTAGACGAACAAGGTCCAGGTCAACCTGTTTAGTCAGCAGAGACCCTTCCGAGGGCATATAGAGGCGCTTCTGTCGAGGCATAGGAGGAAGAAGCTTCTCCAAGCAGTCTGGATGAAGCGAATTCTCCTGCCCAGAGAGCAGGTTATTCACTTGATTGCATACCCCCTAGGCAAGTGCGGACCATGGCAGCCCCACTGAAGCTTTTGGTTCCTTTTTTGAACGCAAAGAAGATTCAAAGAGCGAAGGTCGACCCACAGAAGAGACCATGGTCCCTTTCCCAAGATCACTGTGTTGACAAGTCAATGTAATGACCTCTACAAAAGTCCTCTTTATCTCGGGGGTGTCCACATTTTGGGGAAGAGGACCCTTGAGTCCTTCCAGGGTGTGCTCCTCCCAATCTAATCTCCCCGCAGGAGGGAGAACCTCGCCAGATCCCTGGGATCCCTCCTCGACTACTTGGGCATACAACCAAGTTGGTACAAGAACTCCAAATAAGAAGAAGTGATCTCATCAGAGTCTCTCCTGTCCAACTCACGCCTCCCGGTGAAGTCCCAGGGGGTTCAGGGGAATGGTGAGGGGGATTGGGCACTCCTACCTGTCCTACCAGAACAACCAACAGGAGTGCAGTCTGTGGGCGGTCGCCAACCCACAGTGGTGATGGTACCATGGGTCTAGGAGAGCTGAGAGGTTCACGCGAGCATACCCGTGCAGTCTCATCCAGCGAGTGGAGCCGATCACGTGAACGTGAGCGAGGGCTGGTTGAAGGTGAGTGCTTGAGCATCATCTGATGTGAACTTGCGCAGTCTTCCTAATGTGCCCCGGTCTTCTTCGAGGTTGAAACCTCCTGACAAGAGGAACCTGTACAGGGGACCTCCTCACTGCGCCTCCGAGTGCTTGGACCCTCGAATCCGAAGCAGTGGGTTGGGAACCTGTTCAAGCACTCAAAGCGGTGCTGGCAGGAAGTTCAAAACACCTACATGTTTCAGCACTTTCTCTCGCTCTGTGCCTAAACCAGACTGGAGAGGGGACTCACCAGTGCTGGTTTGGGGTACTCGAGATTCAGTGGAATCTCGAGCACTCGGAGTGACTCGACTCTGTCGAGCACCCGGCACTCACAAATCTTGTACAGAACAATGAACAGGAGTGATCTCCTCTCAAGTGTCTGGAGAAACTCGAGAAGAGACAGGCACAGTACCAGTCTTAGAAGTGGACTTCTTCGAACTGGTTTCGAGTACACTGGCCTTGGGAGCTCACGCACTCGAGGATTCCGTGACGCAGGACACCAGTGGGGTACACGAAATGGTTCCTGAACCCAGACCGGGGAGAGCCAATGAGAGATCCCACTGCTTTCCCTGTGGAGGGAGGCAGCCTTCTTCAGCCGGCGAGCCTCGGAAGAAGTGGAAGAGACAGCAGACAAAGTCAAAGATGAAGAAGACAACGATGACAACACTTTACAACCCCTCTTCTTCGATCTCTTCTTTGACATCTTCAAGATGGCGGTCAGGTCTCCCATCCAGAAGGGAGTGGCAGAAACCACAGCAGCAGCCAGAGTAGCTGCAGCAGCAGGAGCAACCTGGGCAGCAGGAACAGCACGAGCAGCCGGGGCAACCACAGCAGCAGGAACAGCTGGGACAGCAGGCACAGCAGGAGCCACCGGAACCACGAAAGCAGAAGGTGGTAGGGACACCGCATACTGAGGAGCAGGAGCATGGGTGGCAGTCTGGTCCACCACAGATGGGGTCATGAAAGTTGGGAAGTGAGTCGACAACGACGTGGGGACCTTAGTAAACGCTGTCATGGTTACCATAGTTGTGGTGACAGTAGGAGCAGCATGGGTGACTACTGGAACCTGCGATGCCTTCAGGTGTGCCAGGATACCCTGCACCGATGGACCGCCTGAGAACCCCAAGGAGCCCCCTGAAGAAAAAAGCATAGTCGGGTTAGTGGAAGGAGACCCCTCTTACTTTGAGAGGAAAATTTCCCTCCCTTGGAGCAAGCGGAGGCCCCGAGAAGAAACCGTCTTGATTCCCCCACCCCCCCGCCTTCTTCACCTGGTGATGTGAGTGAAGATGAAGAGGGAGAGATAGCCAAGCAGGGAAGTTCTGAAAGAGGGAGAAACGAGGAAGAAGGGTTAGCAACCAAGGGCATAGTTGGAGGCGTATAACCTTGGCAGCTTTCCTCCTGTATTATTTCCCTCCTGTGAACTTCACCCATTGCGCAGGAGACCAAGAACGACACTCAGCATACAGAGATTTGGGATTACAGTCATGCCACCCTGCAACTAGTGCAGAGGACATGAGGGTCAATGTCAACAGATGATCAGAAGTGGGTGCAACCCCTGCCGTCAACGCCAGAGCACACGTGCTGGTTTGACAGCCTGCCTTGCAAGATTAGATGATTCATGGGTTTGCATATTAATAAAGTAATACCAAACACACAAGCAGATATAAACAGCAAAGCAAAGAAAAAGAAAGATCCCACCGGGAAAACGGCAAAATGGCGATCAATGCAGAGAGCAAGTACATGTCTGCATAGCATGACAGCTGAAAGCAAATTGGGATGTTTATGTCTGGACAGGCGGGACTTCCGCCTACCAGGCTGTAGTTAACTGTCTAACCACCTTGTTCAAAAGTTTAACAGCCATTCCAGCTTCGCTGAGAGTAATTCCATATGTAAAGGACAGAGGGTTTGTATACAGTATTGTGTAGGAACAACCTAGCTTTAAGAGTATTCAATATGTATCTAGTTTTTTAAAAAAATGGTAAAAAAGCATTGTATCTAATGTTATTTAGATAAAAAAAATAGAAAACCTGAAATTTTTTAGTGGGTAAAGAACCAAATAGGACCCTGACATTCCAACTAATATCCATCAAATGTAGAAAATATTTAGAACATAGTAACCCATCATCAGCCTGCCACAAACCTTTAATGATGCCATTTTCTTGCTTACACTCAATGCCTTATCACACGAAGCACAGCGACACCAAGTACTGTATTAAAAATCCAATTCCTAGGATTTATTGGTTATGCCATTACAGTATATGAGTAAACTGTAAACATCCCGACACTGTGTATGAATACAAACCAAGTGGGTAAAAAAAGTACAAACAGACGACCTTTCAGTGCCAGCACAAATATTTCAACACAAAGACACCTAACAAAGTTAGAGTCCTATACTGACAACAATGCTGAAAATTTATCTTCATTTTCTCTCAGCCAACTCTGCTAAATCCATTAAGAGTTAACACATGATATTCTCCAATATGACTGGAATAAAGTACACAATGTCCTATGTTGATTTCTTGCAGTAGATTTATTGGAGATTCACAGGTTTGTGGAACATATAACTACAAAGTAATATCCATGCACATGTGTGTGGAGAGAGAGAGAGAGAGAGAGAGAGAGAGAGAGAGAGAGAGAGAGAGAGAGAGAGAGAGAGAGCACCAAGTTATGTTTCTTTTATTTGGGAGACTTCTAGGCACAGCAGACAGCACTGAAGCCTTGAAAACCCGACCAAATATAAATTATTAAACTCTGTGTTCATAGCCTGAATTCCACCATTCACCATATGCTAGGGTTAAAATAAAATATTCATGATAAACAAAATTATATACAGTACATGACACTATTAATATACAGATCATTGTAACTGGGAAAGGTTCTCTTATCGTTACCCAAAAATATCACAACTCTCCAAAAGGAGACTCTTAGGTTTTAAGGCAATTATACAGGTGACGTTCTGTGCCTATTAATGTTAGAAAATTTTCTTGATAACTAAGCATAGCAGTTTAGAAATACCTGAACATAAAGTAGTAACAGCAAAAGCAGTGTATGGTCATAGTTTTGTGTCAGCATTACACTTAACTGAAACACAAAGCCAGTAAGAGTGTCTATTGTGTTAAAACAGTATCAAAAGACTGAATTTTATTTTTTTCTTTAAATCTTCAATTTTTAAAAACGGAAATATTTCAAAAACATTTTATAAATAATAAGGATCAAGTGTTGTATAAACCTTCAAAGTCAATGGGTAATGCAGTTCAAAATATCTAACTGCACTGTACAGTAAAACTAAATCTGGCTGAAATCCCACATCAGTAGTTACCAGAAAGTGAGGATGTTTCTTTGGGTTTACAAACATTGTCAAGATTTTACACACCCAATTTAAAGCAGAGACTCGTTCTTTTTTAAACAGGTTGTCATGAAGGGAATACATCACTTAAATTGTCTTGCGATACTGATGAGGGAGAGAGAGGAGGCACTGATGATGTTACACTTGACCGTGTGCTGCTATGCTGTGAGCCCAGTGTGATGCTTGTCACATCTTTAATGATCATCTCAGCAACTTTGTAGGCCATATCCTCCTTAACCTTTGAAATACAATATAAATGAATGCCATCTCTATTCCATTTCTTATTCAAAATAACTAGAAATATTTGCAAATCCATAAGACTGAATACTCATAAAAATATATTTTAAAAAAGAGGGTTACTCAAAGGAATACTCACTTTATTCTCATCCATATTTACAAACTTTTTAAGCGTCCGGGAAATCTTTGACTCGGTCTTGCGATCTGGTTCTGGCTGGAGATCGGATTCAAATCGCCCAAGCTCATTGATGAAACCACAGCTCATTTTGCTAGTGATCAAGATATAAACAAAACTTTAAGCATTCTAATATGTATTATGCATGAATGCAAAAAATTAACATTTATAAATCTACAGTCATACAGCCATTTGTTTGTCAGTGACCATCTTTCAATAAACAACCTAAAAGTAGGTAACCAATACTATCACATTACCTTTATAATAATTGGCAATTCAACCAGACCACTGAGTCAAAACTCTCAACTCTTACAAGTTGACTAAAATTGTTTTATTTTAGAAAGAAAATTTAGGTAACATCACAGTTTTTAAAAGTAAATTGAATTTGTCCTAACTATACAAACCTGAGGTCCTTTACATAAGGAATTACTTACTGCAAAGCTGGATATGGCCGTCAAACTCTTGAACAAGGTGGTTAGGCAGTAACTACCGTCAGGTAGGTGGACATAACCCCCTGCCCGGATGTAAACATTCTAGTTTGCCTTTCAGTCCAGGTTCACATTGAGGGGGTGGCATGAGGTGGGCATAAAAATGTACTGTAAAGGACCTCAGGTTTGTATAGTTAGGAAAAATACAATTTACTTTTAAAAATTGTGATTTATTCTGACACTGTATACAAACCATCGGTCCTTTACATTAGGAAGACTCACTGGTTGGAGGGAGGAATCTGAGTGAGTCTCTTGAACTGACTGGAGTTCTGCACACCTGGACTACTCCTCCTGGTTGAAAGAGCGAGGAGGAGTACCATGCCTTTGACACATTGATCGGAGTGTAGGAACTGCAAGATCAAATGTAAGATACCTGGACCTTTTCGCATGAGTGAGGAAACATAACTCATATGAAATAGGCTAGGAAGAATCTATGAGTCGGAGGCAGTAAGGAAAACCCGAAATAGGGTTTTCCTTATTGCCAGTCTCCTTCCTCCCCTTGCTAGAGGAAGGAGCGGAATTGCTTCTATGATTCTAGAAGGAAAACAGAACGGGTGCTCGATGTGTAGTCTTACTGCATCAGATGCCAGATCCAGCAAGTGTTGGTTTGAATCCCATTCTCATCCCAAAGGAGGAGAAGTAGGAGGATGATGAGAGGCCAGTCACTCCTGGGATCCTTCTCACTTCCAGACCAACACCTTAGGCAAGATGCTACCTGTCCTCTTGAGTGAGCTGGGTAAGAAAACACAATTTGTTGAGCAGCCACCACAGGACCAAGGAAAAATGGCTACAAGGGCCTGTGGGCAAGACCAACGGTAGAAGACAAAAGTGTGGTCTGTGAGACCACACCTTGCTTCCAGACCAACAGAAACTTCCAGAATGCGAGGGATGGACCAAGCCATTGACTTCGTGAGCCCTCAGGTGGATTGTACAGGTATCATCATTGTCAGCTGCCTAGTACATCCTTTGATCGCTTCACGAAGCTAGGAGAAACATGTGTCCTTAGACACTTCTTCCTTGAGAGAGATAGCACTAGCAAAAATGTTGACTGCTTCCAGGTTAATAATGTCGAGCCTTTTCGGAAAGTACCACAACTCCCTAATAGGACAAAGTAACGATTGATGTGGGTCATCGATACAAAGTCCAAGGGGGAGGGGAACAAGAAGGACTCGAACCTGACAACAGATGCTGATGGATTCGCAGTCTGTTACAACATCCGGGAAGGAGTTGAGGTACTGATCCTCTTCACCTGTTCTTCCATCTTCTATGCCAAGGCTGGAGTGAGATGAGAGATGGTCCTAAGAGAGCACATCTCTGTCTGACAACTCTTGTAAGGGCATGTGCAGAGCACGGGGCAGGAACCTTAAACGAGAGTCGCATACCACCCAGGGATCAGTTCCCTGGGACAGCAAGACCGAAGAAGCTTCTCAAATCTCAACTGAGGAGAAAAGGGCTACTTCAGATAGAAGACTAGGTCACAAGGGCCTACGTTCTTCACAACTGAAATGGAGAGAAGCAACCCTCGGTGGAGAAAACGTGGAAGTCCAGGCTTGAAGAGCGACTCGGACCCGAGAAGAAGTTCCGTCAACAACACCAACCAGCGAGGACAGATCCAGTCCCTGGAACAGTGTTGGAGAGGACTTCAAGAGATATCCAGCTATATCTGTTGGCGCTCGGCGAGAAAGCCTATGCTTGCAAGTGAAGTTAGAAAGTCTCCCAGTCCTGAACACGCAGGGATGTACTGCCTGAAGAACCGCTTCTTGTGTAGCTGCCACAGGAGGTTGGGTCAAGGAGAACTCTTCTCGATGCCTTGGAAGCAGAGCTATCAGGGGTGAGCAATGCTTGTTGAATCCATAGCGAAACAGACAAATACTGTACAGTGGGAAAAATGTAGACGATGTTTCCCACAAAGACAGCATGCCTCACCGTAGCTGCCCAGGGGTCAGGTATGAAGGAGCGAGAAAACTACAGACTTTTGTTGTGCTGGGAGGCAAACAGAGACACGGTAGGAATTTCTCATTTCAGCAGTCTCTTTGTGAACCTTCATGAGGAAAAGAGTGAAGAGCATACTCCATCCCGATCACTCAAACCCGAGGCCAAACTCACCTACCAATACATCCCCAACGGGAATGTATCTGGCTAACTGAACTAATGAGTGCTCTATAGAACACTCGAGTACCTGCAAATGTCAACAGATGAAACAAGAGGAAAAAACAATTCCCTCTTGTTTGTTGACATATGCCACTACTGTGGTGTTGTTGTTCAACGAAACCACTAAGGGTTGTAAAACCCATCCTGAAATTCTCGGAAGGCCAAAAAGCTGCCTTGAGTTCAGGATGTTGATGAGAAGGTATTTACTGTCTCGGTCACACACCTTCAAGACAAAGTCTTATAGGTGTGTGCCTATTCCTCGATCAGTGTATCCATGAGTAGACACATGAAGAGAGGAGAATATGCAAGCATATTAGAAGGTTCCTTTTCAATCAAGCATTGGCCTAACTCTTTCCTCATACTTCGAAGAGGAAAGGATGGAGGACTGAACGCAGTCCTCCTTCATTCTCCACCAAGGGGAAGCTTCTGTAAGATCACAAGATACCAAAACAATTAGCTCTAGCCGAGCTGGCATTTCCCAAATCAGGAGGACAGGAGTTCCCAAGGGAAATAGATACTTCTCCTGAAGGAATCCATTCCCAGGTCTCGGCAATGTCGCTGTCAGGTACAGAGACTCGACAAGTATCACCCCATCCAGGCATCTGCAGTAGGAGAAATTCCGTCTGGTTGATACTTTTTCCCCTCTTCCCTTCTGCCCACCTTCCAAATGGAGAAGAGGGTGGAAAGAGACACAATTATGTGCACTTTCCCAGAATGGAAGAAGAGGGCTGTGTGTTTCAGCGAACTCCTTCCAAAGCCTGGGATTTCTTAGGAGTCGAGGGGGGCTGTATTGAACTTAAGGTCGAGTCGAGATGACGAAGACCCAAGGGTCCTAGCCATTGTCCAAAGGACATGGCAGTGCCCTGGCACGTACCTTGATTACTGTGGTATCTGGCAAATCTCTGAAAGAGAAAGGCAGAACTGAACAAAGGTTCATTCCTAGGGGTCGAGCCAACTCGGGACTTACGAAACCAGAGATCCAAATTAGGACAAAACCCTTCTTCTTAGCACCAGAATTGCCCACAGATTGCCACCTGGTGTAGGAAGACCCATCCCCGGACAGGACCAGTCTCCAGAAGGCAGGGTTCTTTCCAGGAATGGTCGCATCTGAGGAGAGAAATCCTAAAAGTGAAGGATCATGGATCTATCAGGAGACTGCCTGGAGGAAACCAAGAGGTGTCCTCCAGGATAGCCACCTCTCGTTACATAAGAGAATACCCTTCATGGCAAGGAGAAGCAGAGAGAGAGCCCAGTCCAGATGAACCAGAGTCAGAACAACCTGCATTTGGCAAGACCCTTCCGAGATAAGAAGGATTCGTACTTTGTCAAGGTGGGGAAGGAGCTTGGTGTCTCGACCTGGATGAACTCCTTGTCCGAAGAAAAGTATTCATCTGTTCGAGAATGCTCTTGCAAGCAAGGACCACGGCAGTCCCCAAAACTTGCAGCCCCTCCAGGAACTGCAAGAGTTGACCGTGATGAAGATTATTCATTGGGGGAGCTGCGGTCCTGTTCCTGAGATCCTCGCGCTGACGAATTGGTACAAAGTTCTCCAAGAAACGAGGGTGATCACAACTTGAAGAGGAAGACCCTCGCTGCTCCGAAGCATGAAACTCCTGTACCTCTCTCCCTGGAAGGAGACCTTGACAGATTACAAGAAGCCCTCCTCGGCTACCTTGTACTACAAGACAATCGGGGGACCGATGCCGAAAGCACGCCAGGCAGCCAACCTCCGAAGAAAGACAAATTCATCAGAGTTCTCTCTGTCTGCCTTGCGCCTCTTGGAACAACCCAAAGGAAAAGAGAACAGATGAGGAGAAAGAACACCCCTACCTGTCCTGCCAGGAAGACCAGCAGGAGAGGCAGACTGTGAGTGATAATCAACCGAAGGAGATGATTGCCACACAGGAGAAGAGTGCTTGTGCCATGGCAAAGCGCTTTCTTGGGAAGAGCAGAAAGTTCACTCAACAGTGCCGAGCCATGCCAAACTGAGCTGATCACATGAACATGATCCAGACAAGGCGGTAAGCAGTGGACTAGGAGGCAAGCAGGGCAAGCCAAGCCAGTCTCGCAAACGCAACCAGGGGCTGGGAGGGGCAAGCAAGACGAGAGCTGAGCCGAGCTGAGCGGATCACATGAATGCAATCGGAAAAATGGACAGGGCAGAACTCATCTGCTATGAACTAGCGGTAATTTCCAGAACTCTAAACTCCTTCAAGGCCAAGGCCCCTTGAGAAGAAGGTTTAAAGGGGAATTCTGTGTCTGCTATCCTGCATGCGTGAACTAGGTTCAAGACACGAGGATGAAACCCGACCAAGCAACCGAAGCAGTTGGCAGGCAGCAGGTGTCTCAGCACCCAGGCACCTGGGTGTCTTGGCACTTTCTCTCGTCCTGTGCCTCTCACCAGGAGAGTACTCGTGATTTGTAGAACTTGAGCGACCCATGAGACTCCCAAAAATCAAGAGCGGCTGCTTTCGGTTTCCTAAGAAATCAAAAAGAGCCAGGCACAGAGCCAGTCTTAGATGTAGACTTCTAGGACAGGCAATGAGGGCACGGCCTCTTGAGGCCGCGCTCTTGCGGACCCTGAAACGCCAGACCCCAGAGGAGAACACGGATCAGTTCCCGCCTGAGGGCGGGAAGAGCCAACTAGAGAAAAAATGCCTCCCAGAAAAGAGGCAGTCCCTTACAACTCCCAAAGGACTCCCGAAGGGAATCTCTTCCCTGCTCCTTCTGGTGTTCAAATGGATAGGATCAAGACACCAGGTTGGGAACCTGACAGAGCACTGGTAAGCACTCGGGGAACACTTGCAGTGCTGACAGAAAGAGCCGAGACACCTGAGTGCCTTGGCCCTTCTCTTGTGCTGCCCCCAAACTGGGCCAGGGAGAGTACTCTCCAGAACCAGATCGGGATACTTGATGTTCTACTGAACTCGAGTACTCGGAGCGGCTCACAAATGAGAGCCTGAAGCAGCACCTGTCTTAGAGGCGGAACCTCTAGGACTGGTAAAGGGAGCACAAACCAAGGTCTGAGCGCCCATGGCTCCCGAAACACAAAACCCAGGGGTATGCGAATTGGTTCCTGAACCCAAAGATCGGGAAGAGCCGATGAGAGACCCACTGCATCCTCGGAAGGACAGTCCTTAGATGCCCAAAGGACTTCAAGGGTAAAGATGCAGCCTTCCTCTCCTTTGGCTGACAGAGGCCTATCTGTTTTCCTGGGACCCCCGAACCTTGGGAGAGGAAGGGAAGAGGCAGCAGAAGACAAAATCGAAGATAACCCGAAGAAGACAGCGGCTGCTTCCCACAAGGCAACTTCTTTCACTCTCACTCTGACATCTTCTGCAAGATGGTGGACACGAAACATCATAATCTTCAGGGCAGCTAGGCAGGATCACAACAAAAGCAGTCCAGGGCACAAACACCAGGAGAAGCAGCAGGAGCGATCAGGGCAGCCGATACAGGAGCTACGGAAGCAGTTCGGAAGGCAAGAGCTACAGCAACGGCCAGGAACATCCCAGGAAAGTCACCAGCAGCGACAGGAGCGATTAAGGCAGCTGCAACAGGAGACCAGGAGACGCCCAGAGACTTGTCGGCGAGTTAACAGGAGCAATAACAAAGGAAGAGCAGCAGGAGCAGACAGGACCACAGATATGCCAGAGGCAGTGCCACAGCATACATGAAGGCCAGCAACGACAGCGAGTGATCCACATCGACAGGATACATAGTAGGAATGACCCTGACGTGGACCTATGCCACTCCAAGTAGTTGCTGTGGTCGATCCTGAAGCAAACACTGTATGAATGTCGGGACTCCTTCAGGCAAAGATATCCCAAACTGAGATGTTCAGCCAACTACTGCTGCACCTACAATACTCACTGTCAACCTGAAAGAAAAAGCAAAGATGATTAGTAGAGGGAGACTCCTCTCGCTCTGAGGGAAACTGCCTTATAAAGCGAGAGGAGGCCGCTGAGAAGAGGTCGCCCAACCCCCCAACCACATCCCCAGCACCCCTGTGGTCTTTGCCCGACAAGCGAGCGAAGAGGGTGAAGGATAGAGATCTCTCCTTAAGGAGAGAAAGAAGAACCTACAGGGAGAGAGAAGGAAGAAGGGGAATCTACCAAGGGCGCCGTGGAAGCGAAACTTAACGACGACACCCACAAACTTCCCCCAAAACTCTCCTCCCCCCCACCCTGCAACTCCTACACAGCACAGGCAGCAAAGACCAACACTCAACACAAGTAGAAAGGGAGTAGTCATAGCCTTGTACACGGAGGGCGCGAGCCCCAGAAGGGGAGCGAACTTGTTACGTCCCGATCTAATACAGTAAACCCCCTGTATTCCTGGTCTCACTATTCGCGGACTCCCCTATTCGCGGATTTCTCTGTGGAACGTATCTACCCATTATTCGTAGAAAATTCGCCCATTCGCAGTATTTTTCACCAAGAAATATTCACTAATTACTGTATTTTCATATCATTTTCATGACGAAATACACTTTTTGTATAACCATTTTCACTGGGCTTTTTGTGTTTAAACTATCAAAATGGGCAGTTCTAAGTGTTTTTAGAGGGGGTTTTAAGTATTCACGGATTTTAGCTATTCACAGGGGATGCATACCGCAGCCCCCGCGAATATGGAGGGTTTACTTATATCCGAATGTATGGGGGAACGCCTTCAGTATCCTATTAAAGAGAAGCATCACCACTCAGTTATGCATCTCTAAAAAACGCCTTTGGCTGTTAAACCCAAGACACAAACACAGGGGACGACGGCCTATGCAAGGCTATCACAAATAGTGGGTTTGTATATTAATAAATATCAAACAAGCACAATATAGACACAAAATTACAGAAAGATCCCACCAGGATAAATAAAGAGCTCAAAGACAGTCAGGAAAAAAGATCCGAAAACACGTCTGCTACGCATGACAGCCGAAAGCAAACTGGAATGTTTACATCTGGGCAGGCAGGTATTTCTGCCTACCTGACGGTAGTTACTGCCTAACCACCTTGCTTAAGAGTGTCCAGCTTCACTGTAAGTAATTCCTAATGTAAAGGACCGATGGTTTGTATATCGTGTTGGAACAAATATAATCTAAGTAGCAAATCATTAACAAATCAATTACGGGTATACTGATGGATGAAGATTATGTCAAAGTTTTCTGGTTGACATTTGCTATTGGTAGAAATTTGGATATTACACGAAGCAGATAAATTTTTAACAAAACCTAGCTATACAGAGGGAACTTGTCCATCCTTAGATTCTTTGACTGACTAACACCCCTTGGGAGGGGAAAGGGGAACCAGGTGCCGATGGGATGCTGGAACACAAATTGGTTATCTCATAATTCTATTTATTGTAACATAGCACATATGTCACATAAAATCTTTGGGAGCCGACACATACGAAATGTTTCTTATTTATTAAATATACAAAATACTCAATTATTTATCTGCAATTTTCTGAGCCATATATGCCACTGAAAACATGTGGAAAAATACTGTTATTCAAATGCCTCAGAGTGACGATCCACTTAGAAAGATGACTCTTGCAGCTCTGGACATGAAAAACACATGCTGCATTTGCTGGCATATAAGACCACCTTTTTCAAAAAAATAAAAAAATAGTCCAAAATATTAACCCGGATTTTATATGTGAACTTGTGGTAACTGTTAGGCTAATATTTACCCTGTAGCCATAGTTCACCTGTACTTGTACCTAGCCAAACTCCACAATACTGTAATATTACGACAAATTGACTACTCATTATTATTTATTTACTAAAATCCCTCATAACCAGTACCCTTGGGACCTAGGGCTGAAGATTATTTGAATATGCCAGTTGCACGGCAGAAATCTGTCTAAAATGCCATGTGTATATCCTGAAATGTTTCTCATTATTCATTATCAGCAAACAAGGCCTATTTTTCAGTTTCATTATTAAATCATTCCTTATACTGTAGTAATAATTATAACAAACTCATTCCAGGTTGGGCCCCAGAATGTGCATGACAGGTGTATGCTCTCTCTCTCTCTCTCTCTCTCTCTCTCTCTCTCTCTCTCTCTCTCTCTCTCTCTCTCTCTCTCTCTCTCTATATATATATATATATATATATATATATATATATATATATATATATATATATAATGTTACAGTCAACATGCGTAATCAGTCATTACGGCGTAAAGACTGAAATTTCAGTCATCACGCAATAATGCACTTAGGGGACATTTGATCCCCAGGAGCTAGTACTAAACACGGCGAAACAGTGAGTCACCTACACTTTTCGCCGGGTTTAGTACTAGTCCCTGGGGGGTCAAATGTATTTTGCCATGTTTAGTGCTAGCTCCTGGTGGGATCAAATGTCCCTACGTGCATTATGCGTGATGACTGAAATTTCAGTCATTATGCGTAATGACTGATTACACATGTTGACTGTAACATATATATATATATCTATATATGATTATTATTATATATATATATATATATATATATATATATATATATATATATATATATATATACTCTCTCTCCCTCTCTCTATATATATATATATTATATATATATATATATATATATATATATATATATATATATATATATATATATATATATATGAATATATATATATATATATATATATATATATATATATATATATATATATATATATATATATATATATATATATATATATATATATATATATATATATGTATGTATATATATATATATATATATATATATATATATATATATATGTATATATATATGCATATATACAGGGTGTTTCAAAATTAAAGCCCCCTCTACAACATACACTAAAATTGATACGGACAAAAACAAAAGTAAGTAAGAACAGGTATTTATTTAAGTTTCTCTCTGAGTATTTAATATTTTGTGTGGCCTTCATCTGCCTGTACCACAGCCTGCATTCTTGAGGGGTATAATTTCAGCAAATCGCAACAAAGCTGAGACTCAAACTCCATTTCCCTGAGCACTTCGGTCACCTCTCTTCGCAGGTCGTCGAGGCTTGGTATACCATCGTAGTTCACTGTGCGTGCTTCAACATGATACTTTAACCCTTAAACACCGAGTCCCTATTTACAAAAGTGTCTGCCGTATGCCGGCGGCGTAAGGGAGTTAGCGCCGAAGCGGAAAAACAGTTTTTTCAAAAAATCACAGCACGCTTAGTTTTTAAGATTAAGAGTTCATTTTTTGTTCCTTTTTTTCTCATTGCCTGAATTTTAGTATGCAACCATCAGAAATGAAAAAAAATATCACTGTCATATATAAATATTGGAATATATGACAGCATGAAAAGAAAATTTCATATATAATTGTATACAAATCGTGCTGTGAGCAAAACGGTTAAAGCTAATGAGTTATTTTTTTTCACTGTATTGTACACTAAATTGTGATGATTATGGTATATAACAAATTGTAAAACGATCAAAACAACACAGAGAAAATATTATCACAAAATGATGCATGAATTCATAACTCACGGACGTAAAAAAAAAGTTTTTTTCAAAAATTCACCATAAATCGAAATATTGTGCTAGACTCTAGAGACTTCCTGTTTGTTGCAAAATGAAGGTAATTGATTGAATATTACTAGACTGTAAGTGTTTAGCTTACAATTGCAGTTTTCGACCATTTCGGTCAAGTTAAAGTTAACCAAATTCGAATTTTTTCTATTTATCGTGATTTATATGAAAATATTTAAAAACTGATACAAGCTACAACCATGAGTTATTTTTTGTTGTATTCTACATGAAATTGCGCACATTCTCATGTATAACACTTTGTGTAACGCCTAATAGAAAACGGTGCGAAAATTACGACAAGGGGACAAAAGAAATTCTGAGATTTTCAGCCGAGTTACCGCGCGTGGAGGGAAGGAAAAAGTTTTTTCAAAAATTCACCATAAGTTGAAATATTGTGCTATAAACTTCCAGTTTGTTGCAAAATGAAGGTAAATAATTGAATGTTACTAGAATGTAAGAGTTTTAGCTTACAATTGCATTTTACGACCATTTCGGTCGAGTCAAAGTTGACCGTAGGTTTAAATTTTGGCACTTATCGTGATTTATATGAAAATATTTCAAAACTGATAAAAGCTACAACCATGAGTTATTTTTTGTTGTTGTATTCTACATGAAATTGCGCACATTTTCATATATAAAACTTTATATAACTGCTAATAGAAAACAGTGCAAAAATTACGACAAAGTGACTAAAGAATTTCTGAGATGTTCAGCAGAGTTAGGGCGGACATAAGGAAAAAGTTTTTTCAAAAATTCACCATAAATCGAAATATTGTGCTAGAGACTTCTCGTTTGTTGCAAAGTGAAGGTAAATGATTGATTATTACGAGAATGTAAGAGTTTTAGCTTACAATTGCATTTTTCGACCATTTCGGTCGAGTCAAAGTCGACCGAAGGTTAAAATTTTGGCACTTATCGTGATTTATATGAAAATATGTCAAAATTGATAAAAGCTACAACCATGAGTTACTTTTTGTTGTATTCTACATGAAATTGCGCACATTTCCATATAAAAAACTTTATGTAAAGGCTAATAGAAAATGGTGCAAAAATTACGACAAAGTGACTAAAGAATTTCTGGGATTTTCAGCAGAGTTAGCTGATGCTTGCTTTTGGGATAAGAAAGAAATTCGCGCATGCGCAGCTGGATCACCCTTGTAAACAAAACAACAGCATGATCCGTGAACTCCCAGCATCCCTCAAGGCACCTGATTTAAAAATTTTTGCAAACGAGGCCTATAAGTATTTTTCCGCAAATATTTAAAAAAACTTTTTGTAGTCGACGTATTTTACGTCCACTTGGCACCCGACAGACAATTTTTGTTGACGTAAAATACGTCCAGTCGGCGTTTAACGGTTAAGATACTACCAATGTTTTCACTCACATTAAGGTCAGGGGAGCTACCTGGAAATTCACTTGGCGAGAAGAAATCGATACAACTGTTTCCAAGCAGTTCCTGTGTCTGAAGAGCCTTGAAACATGGTGCCTTATCATGCAAAAAATGTGACTTCTTCAACAGATAACACATTTTCAGGATCTTTGAGGAAAGGAAATACTCCACCAGTAAGCAGTTTCTCTGAAGTATTCACCATTCCATGGCTGTCCTTTTTCTTTGATGATCCACATTAACCGATTGGCTGTGAAACAGAGAAAAATCCCAAACATTCAGGAAATTTCACAACATGGCGATAGCGCACATCATCGCTGATATCATCCATCTTTGCAGCCCAAATGATGTCATTTTTATGATTTGGCTTCCCGACTGTGTAAAGAAGAATTCATCTGATGCAGCAACATGGAGAAAGTCAGCTTCATCCCAATCTTTAAGAAATGAACCAACAAACCATGCACGGTCTTCTCTCTGTTGCTGAGTGATGTTGGGCTTGCTGATAACATGGAATGGTTTGATACCAGATTTTTTCAACTCATAATATACAGCACTATAACTTCTCTTCTTTCCCCTTTTTGTTTCTAGTTCAAGCGCCAATTTACATAAAGACTTTCTTGGTCTACCCACTGCCTCAGCAATGATGTCTTTTGACTCCTGAGAAAGGACTTCAGGCCTTCCAAGATCCTCACTCTTTTCACGATGACAGTCATATGGATTTTTGTTCCAGTTTCTTTTAACAAAGGATTCATCTCTTTTAATGTATTCAGCTATCCAGGAACATGAAATGAAGGATGCGCCAGCATCCCTGGCCTCTCTGTAGGTTATAGCCCGGATTCGGTCAATCCATCTGATGTCCTCCGAGTCATTAGCCATGGGTGTATCTAACTCCATCACTCAGTCTGAAAATACAAGAAATGTAAAATGAAAAATAGCTTAATAGAAACTCAAAATAATGTACTTGGAGATAAACTTAAAATAATGTACTTGGAGATAAACTTAAAATAATATACTTGGAGATGGGCTATAGCAGAAAACTTCGTAACTTTCCATTTGTTCTGTGGAGTGGGGGCTCTAATTTCGAGACACCAGTATATATATATATGTATGTATATATTATATATATATATATATATTATATATATATATATATATATATATATATATATATATATATATATATATATATATATATATATATATATATATATATATATATATATATATATATATATATAATATATATATATATATATATATATATATATATATATATATATGTATATGTATGTATATATGATATATATATATATATATATATATACATATATGTATATATATATATATATATATATATATATATATATACATATATATATATATATATATATATATATATATATATATATATATATATATATATATAATATATATAACTGAATTTAAGAGAACAGACAAAATGTATTTTTTCAAAGTGGAAATATCCTATTTCCATTTGGGTCAGTAGAATGGACCATAACTTCAAGAACACACAAGTGATAACGAGGTGCTAAGAGAAATTGCATCCGGCCGTGCCTTCGAAATCCATGTGGGTCCTGCAAAGGAAACACCTGGGAACATATGGATAGCTAAGGCGTGGGAAAACACCCTCACCCCCTTTGCCTTGGAAGGAGAGCCCAAGGAGATAAGCCACTCCCACAGGTCAGGCCTAGTTGATTTGGCCAATCAAATGCCATCAATGCCACAGACCTAAGGACGTCCTACAAGGAGCAAAATACCCAATGATCAATGGGAATTCCTTAAAACACACCTACAAAAGTTGGAATGAAACAAATGGAGGAGGTGCCTCATGAAAAGCAGTATCTGCTCAGAATATGACGTCATGGTTGACAGAAGGGAAAATGGGAGATATAAGGACAGACAAAGAGGACAAAGAGGAAAAGAGGAGAGTCAAACAGGAGTCTAAGAGTTGGTAAGAGTGGAAAAGAGAGTGTGCCAAAGTGAGGGGAAGCAGAAAAGAAACCGAAGGACAGAAAGAGAAGAAGTTGTTCGTGCATGATTGATTCTCAGAACAAGAGTCCCCTTAATCAAATTTGTTAAGTCTCTCGAAACCATTATTTCAAAGTCTCGAACCAGTTAAGAAACTATAGGTTGATCTGTAAGAATAAAAATGCAAAATAAAAGAAGAAACGGGAACAATTAATCATTTTCCCCCTAACCATAAGTCCTTTGGATTTCAGTTAATTGTTTTAATGAATCACTTGTTCCTATGTACAATAAACTTCCATGCCACTACCCTGGTTGCGCTACGTTAGGTGTTAGGCCCTTTGAAGGAAAAGAACGGGGCCCGACAACAGCTGATGGCGAGCGGTGGGATTACAACAGCTAAGTGGGATCGCAAGGGGGGCTGGTAGCAGGGAAGTGAGATAACAACAGCGGGTGTACAGGTAGTGATCACAAACAGTTGGTGAAACACTGAAGTGAGATAGACTACTGAAAGTGGAATGAAAGTGGAATAAACAAGTGATCGAAGAAAAACACAAAGACAAGAATATCGCCGCTCTACAACGAAGAAAATATATCATGCCAAACACACACAGCACTACAACAAAGCAGAAGACTACACCGCAGAAAGAGAGAGATGCCCTTTTCCTCTCGCCGCCACCGACAATTCCCAGCGATCGAGTGAGAGCAAGATCCCCAGCTAAGGTGCAGTGACGGAAGGACGCTGAAGAAGAAGGTGAAGAAGAAGACAAACGAACAACCCAACCCCTGGACGAAAGCCTATGAATAACAAAATCAAGCTGCCGAGAGAATACCCACAGAAAGACGAGAGAAAAAACGCCATATTCACAGTAAGAATGATGACCTTACATTCACACACACACACACGTAGAAAATTTTTTTCTTTGAGTTACAAACACAAAAATTAAGTTGACTACGAACACTTGTATTGATATTCATTTGAAAACACAAAACTCAGACGTAAATTAAATAGACTTGGCAACAATTTTTTTCCTTTTTCTCTTTCTTTAACTAAGCACCTACCGATCTTTTTACAAAATTTTATCCAACGTTTGGTATTACTAAACTTTATTTAACGTTTGGCATGACTAACCAATAATTTCTGTATTTTGTGTCATTCTACGGTTCTTTTAAGCATTTAATTTCTTATTTAACATTCATTACCTGAAAGTTATATATTTTTTGATCGAGTAATCTCATAACTTGTTTTTTTTTGGTTCACTTAAAGGTGTTCAGAATCATAAGTGTTTATTTTTCTGAAGATTATTTTTTCTTTCTTTATTTTTTTTTTTTTTGAACCGAGTGATAATTTATTTATTTGTTCTACCAGCACTGTCAAGGATAATTAGAAGTTAAGGGATTTTTTTGTTTTGTTTACCACCGCTACTCGGTAATTTAGATTTTTGGGGGGAAATTTTATTGATTGATTAACTTTACTTTAAGTAAGATAGAAGTGTTTATGATCTTTTTGACTTTATTTTTTTTATTACTGCCATAACTTAAACACTGTACCGTTATACTCAGTGCTTAAGAAAGTGTTTGTCATTAATGAATAAATTCCCAAAAGGAGATCAGCACACACTAAAAGGGCAAGAACTCCTGTTTACACAAGAAGTCAAACCAATATATACTGTAATTTAACCATGGATAGTATAGGGGAACACAGTCAACTAGCCCAGTCCCAGCAGCTGTAGGTACACATAAAAGACATGCAATCAACCATAGAGCCCAATTTTATGGAAGGAAAGAAGGTCAGAGTGCCTGTAACTTAGAAAACTGGATAGAGCAGGTAGGCATACATCTTAATAACATAACAGGGACAGATAGTGAAAAACTCAGTGAAGCAAAGAGTTATCTTGATCTGAAAGCAGGGGGAGACTTAGAACGATATGTCCATTCCGAGACACACCAAAGACTTAAGAATTGGGAAGAACTGAAACAGTTCATTAGGAAGAAGAATTGGGAAGAACTGAAACAGTTCTTTAGGAAGTTATATTCCACAGTAGGCAAAAGAGATCCTGTTATCAGCCTTGCAAGGATAGCTCACTATTATAAGGCAGATAAAAGAAGTTACCAAGGAATGAGTTTCCAGCTATATATAACAATATGAATGAATGGGGTCACTTAGTTTCATCCACTAAATGGGCAGAGACAGATAAAATGTCAGTAGTTGATCTCAAAACTATTATTAGGTTAGCATTCATGATTGGAAGTTTGCCAGCCAAAGCTATTGGAAGGATGACCCGAAAATGGGAGACGTCAGATGACAGCTGAGATCGAGGAGGCAGTAGCAAGAATCTTAGGTAGAAATCAAGAAGGGAACCCCACATACAGACATAGCGCTCGAGATTGCAGAAATAGACCTGCTTCAGCGCCTAGATATAGATCTCAGCCAAGAAGGAATAGGGGTTGAAACCCAAATAGGTATCAAGATACCAACCAAACTGCGAGTATATCAGATGACACAATGGTAAATTTTCATTCCAGTGGTATAATGGGTCTTCCTTCATAACAGATGGAAAGACCGGATTCCCAAACCTAAGCCAAACTAAACAGGGTAGCAAAGTTAATTTATGGAATGTATATAATTATAGACCAGTATTTCCCGCACATTCTTTGATACAAGAAGTCCTAAGAATATTATGTCAGAAAAGGTGCTTCAGATGTATTTTTCTCACTTAAGTTTGAACCCAGCAGTAGACTGTAGAATCACAGACGTTCAGGGTAATCATATCAAAATAGTAGGACAAATAGATTTTCCTTTTAAGCTAGGAAGAATTTCACTAAAGGAGAAGGCTCTAGTGGTAAGAGATATACAGTTAGGGTTTGCACATTTGCTAATTGGTTACCCAACTATGGCTAGAGAAGGGATCAGCATTAATGCACCTAAAGAGCAATTAGTGGTTAAAAGGGGTCATGAAATTTCTAGAATACCTCTATGTAAATTTTCAGGAAGAACCCCGACTCGAGGGCACTCGTCATTGAGAAGTATTCTGAAGAATGACACGAAGAGGGAAGATATTCAGTATACAGCATGAGCTCTCAACAGATAAATACTCACTTAGAATCCAACCAAGAAACTTACTTGAAATTAGAAGGGGAGTTAAGACTTAAACCTGGAGAGAGCGCAAGGATAGAATGTAAAGTAAATCCAATTTTTGAAGGGAAGGAAATTCTCACGCTTACTGAAGGAGCGCAGGAAAAGGAGGTACATTACTCTTCTAGGCTACATGAAGTCAGGCAGGGTAAAATAGCTTTGCAGGTTATAAATAACAAAGGAGGAAAGGTTAGGCTAACACAGGGCACAAAATTAGGTTTAGCAGAGGTATACACCATTCCCATTCAAGTTGTAAAGAAGGAAACTGTAGCTGCAATCAATAAAGAAATTGAAAATTCAGCCCAGGACATAAAATTGAGAAGAGCTAAGATAGGGTCTCACTTGAAAGATGTTAAGGAAGATTGTGCTAGAGAGAAACTCATAGATTTGCTAAGTGAATACAGACACACAGTCGCCATGGATGGCGATACACTCGGTAATACAGGTGAAATAATGCATAGAATAGACATTCCACCAAACACAAAGCCAATCAACAGACCAGCCTAAAGAGTAGCCCATTCCCAGAAGGGGATCGTTGAAAGAGAAGTACAAAAATGGATAGGCAAGGAATAATAGAACCATCAAAATCTCCATGGTCTTTCCCACTTTTGCTAGTTCCAAAAAAAAGGATAAAACCTACAGAGTAGTGGTAGATTTCAGAGGGTTAAACAAGATAACCGAAACTGATCCTTATCCAATGCCGTCTATGAGAGATCTTATCATAACGATCGGACCTAAGAAATACTTTACCACAATAGATTTGTTGCAAGGAGTTTTACAAATTCCTTTGGACGAGGAGAGTAAACCATTAACTGCCTTTAGTAACAGCAATGGTAGATTATCAATATGTGAGAATGCCTTTTGGTCTGAAGTCAAGCCCAGTAACCTTTGTGAGATTAATGGATAAGATTTTAGGTGATTTGTTAGGCAAGGATGTACATTGCTATATAGACGATTTGATAATAGCAACAGATACAACTGAAGAACACATAAAACTGGTAAGAGAAGTACTAAAGACACTGAGGAAGGCGAATCTTAAATTGAAGTTAAAGAAGTGCAATTTCCTCAGAAGGAAAATAGACTACCTGGGACACACACTAAGTGAAAAAGGTGTGGAAGTAAACGACTTAAAGATTAAGTCAGTCAAAGAGTATCCTACACCCCAATGTAAGAAGGATGTGAAGTCATTTTTAGGATTAGCGGGTTTTTACCGCAAGTACATACAGAATTTTGCAACAATATCCACTCCACTGACGGAGTTATTAAAGGAACACGCATCATTCGTATGGAAAACAAGGCAACAAGAAGCATTTGATGAACTAAAGAAAAGGTTAACTCATTCTCCTGTACTTAGTTTCCCAGATTTCAGTAAAGAATTCTTTTTAGCTACAGATGCAAGTCGCACTGGTCTAGGAGCCTGCTTAATGCAAAGACATGATAACAAATATCATGCTATAACTTATTACAGTAGAAAACTAAAGCCCACAGAAGTAAACTACTCAGTAACAGACCTAGAGTCTTTAACCATAATAGATGCTTTAAAGCACTTCAAGTATATCATATTTGGGTGTAGGATATCTGTATTCACCGATCATTCAGCTGCAGTAGAAATGCTTAAGAATCCGAATTTTTCCGGGCGTAGAGCTCACTGGTTTGTGACAGCCAAAGACTATGACATAGAGTTGAAATATGTTCCAGGGAAGGCCAATAAAGTGGCAGACGCCTTATCAAGGCATAGTACACAAGGTGATAGTATGAGCAAGATAGGTCACGAAGCAGAACAGGCCAAGACTATGACACAGAGTTGAAATATGTTCCAGGGAAGGCCAATAAAGTGGCAGACGCCTTATCAAGGCATAGTACACAAGGTGATAGTATGAAGAAGATAGGTCACTAAGCAGAACAGGCCAAGACTATGACACAGAGTTGAAATATGTTCCAGGGAATGCCAATAAAGTGGCAGACACCTTATCAAGGCATAGTACACAAGGTGATAGTATGAACAAGATAGGTCACGAAGCAGAACAGGCCGAATTCATAAGCAATGTACTGTAGTTGCCATGCATTACACAAAAGAACTTTCTCGACAAAATTTCATAAGTGAACAAAAAATGTGATGAAGATTTAAAGGAGATCTTCAATTTTGTATAGAATAAAAGAGAATTTAGTCAAAAGAAACGAGCAGAATTAAGTAACAGAACTGGATGCCCCACAGACACGGTAAACGTCATAGACGACATATTAGTTTGGATGTGTCACGAGTGTGACCCATTTGATCAATTACTAGGAGTGCTCCATAAAAGAATAGTACCAAAGAGCCTAAGAAATAAAGTCACTGAGTTAATGCATGACGATGACATGAGAGCTCACCCAGGAAGGGATGAGACAGTTAGACTACTTAAGAGATGTTTTCATTGGAAAGGAATTTACAAGGATGTTAGTGATTACGTGAGAAGCTGCAGTACTTGCAACAGTTACAAGGGAAGAACAGATAAGGAAGTACCTCTAGGGAAATATCCCATCCCGCAGACTCCATTTGAAAGAGTAGTCATAGATCTAATCACTAACCTTCACACCACGAGCAAGGTAAATAGAAATATATTAGTGTGTATTGAAGCACTCACTAGATATACAGAGTTAATACCATTAACTAGTAAAGGAGCTAAAGAGTGTGCAACCGCTCTCTTTGATAAGATATTTTGTAGGTATTCTGCCCCACAGCTCATTAAATCTGATAATGGCAATGAGTTCAATAACTCATTAGTTCAAGAAATTTGTGATGCATTCAAGGTAGAAAAGGTAATGATACAACATTATCATCCAGCAAGTAATGGCTTAGCAGAAAGAAATAACAGAAGGGTTCTAGATGCATTAAGACATACACCAGGACAGGATCCTGATTGGGAAGTCAATTTACCTTTAGTCCAATTATCACTAAATGCTAAGTATCATACAAGTACTCAAGCAACAGCAACACCCATAAAGGCTTTAATGGGATATGAACGAAGATTACCATATGCGTGGCTGAATCAGCCACTACAGCCTAATTACTCTGAAGACATTATGAAAATAAGAATTGGGAATTTCAAGGTAATTCATAAGCAATTACACAAGAATTTAGAGGAAGCTCAGAAGAATATGATAGACAAGCATCAAGAAGGATTAAGGCCAGCAGATTACAAGATAGGCGATGAAGTTTACCTCAAGAAGGAAGTAGGAAGTGGAATTAATTATAAGTTAGCCACTAAATTTACAGGGCCATACATGGTCATTGATGTACAAGAAACTAAGGGGAAAGTAAAAAAGGTGAATGAAGTAATACCTAGCACATATGTTGAATCATTAGAAGAAGAAGGATTTTGGATAAATAAAGGTAAGGTCAAGAGAACTAAGGAGGTTAAAGAGGCAGAATTGACTGAAGAATTAGAAGATATTTCAGAAGAAAAAACTACATATAACCTAAAAAATAGAAGAGTCACATTTCAGCAATAATGATAAGAACAAACCCATCAATTCATCCTATTATTTCCTGTATTTGATTTCTTTATTGCTGAGTTTACCTTCATTATTTTGTTGCAATTCTTACTTTAATTAGTTGGTTTTGTAGCAAAAGATTTGGGGTTAATGCGCAGTAACTTCTAATTTAATTTTCTTTAACCAAGGGGAAATACTTAGGAAGCAAGAAAGTAAAGTAAAATTTCTGAAATGCAACGTATTAAAGTCAGAAGGGTTAACAGTCATCTTTAGGGAATTGCAACCCACTACCACTAATAGAAAAGTAAGGCAGAAGTTTAAGACAGGTTTTAAATGATTTCAACAAGAATCTTGTTTTCAAATCACGAACATTTATATCAGTGTACTAATCATAGAAGTAAAAAGTAAAGGAATGAGAAATACAGTTGGTAAGATTTGTGAATACTTTAAGGATTCCTCATCAAGTAGAAGTCTTGGTATAACCCATAACATGTCAACACTGAAAGGAGTGCATGAACTATACTAACACTAGAAGTAGAAACAGCAATTACATATTTTCCCACAGAACTAACACGTCTACGGTATTCATTTCTTGGAGATACTTACTATTTGTTTGTCAGTCACAGAGATATTCATAAGTACTACTCTGGCTTTCCTACTTAAGTTGCCAGTCATACCTTTGAGTTAGACATTAAAAGTGTAGAAGTTTCTTATGCAAAAGGAAGTTTAGTGTAGAAGTTTCTTATGCAAAAGGAAGTTTATACTTACATTGATAAAGTCAAGCAACACGTACACAAGTAAGTAACACATATTAGTTACATAATGTTTGAATACACCCAAGATACAAGTAAGGACATTATCATTAATTTGTAGCAGTGAGCCCAACAAGAAATCCATAAAGAATGGCCAAGAAATGAAGATTGCCGCCGGTTGATTGTACAGTTTGATTACTTTTAAGAATTTAAAATCCACCTGATACACAGCTAGGTATAAGGGCTGAGTAAATCCAAATATAACTTGGATAGATTATTACTAATATTTCTTTGGTCCTTTGTATATCATTTACGATTGTTTTAATATATAAAGCCAAATTCATAGAAGGAATTTGTCATGCAAAATGTGCACACTGTTAGGAGCCCTCATGGTCCATACTGCTTTGTTTATTTAGAAAACTGTCAGGAGACAGTTAGGTAGCATGGTCAAGACTGAATTCGAGAGAACAGACAAAATGTATTTTTTCAAAGTGGAAATATCCTATTTCCATTTGGGTCAGTAGAAAGGACCTTGAACTCATAAATCTCCCCGCCTGTCACAACAAGTCGCGTACCATAACTTCAAGAACACACAAGTGATAACGAGGTGCTAAGAGAAATTGCATCCGGCCGTGCCTTCGAAATCCATGAAGGTCCTGCAAAGGGAACACCTGGGAACATATGGATAGCTAAGGCGTGGGAAAACACCCTCACCCCCTTTGCCTTCGAAGGAGAGCCCAAGGAGATAAGCCACTCCCACAGGTCAGGCATTCGATTTGGCCAATCAAATGCCATCAATGCCACAGACCTAAGGATGTCCTACAAGGAGCAAAATACCCAATGATCAATGGGAATTCCTTAAAACACACCTACAAAAGTTGGAATGAAACAAATGGAAGAGGTGCCTCAGGAAGAGCAGTATCTGCTCAGAATATGACGTCATGGTTGACACAAGGGAAAATGGGAGATATACCGATAGACAAACACGAAAAGAGGAGAGTCAAACAGGAGTCTGAGAGAGAGAGAGAGAGAGAGAGAGAGAGAGAGAGAGAGAGAGAGAGAGAGAGAGAGAGAGAGAGAGAGAGAGAGGGGAAGCAGAAAAGAAACCGCCGAAGGACAGAAAGAGAAGAAGTTGTTCGTGCGTGATTGATTCTCAGAACAAGAGTCCCCTTAATCAAATTTGTTAAGTCTCTCGAAAACATTATTTCAAAGTCTCAAACCAGTTAAGGAACTGTAGGTGGAACTGTAAGAATAAAAGTGCAAAATAAAAGAAGAAACGGGAACAATTAATCATTTCCCCCCCTAACCATAAGTCCTTTGGATTTTAGTTAATTGTTTTAAAGAATCACTTGTTCCTACGCACAATAAACTTCCACGCCGCTACCCGGGTTGCGCTACCTTAGGTGTTAGGCCCTTTGAAGGAAAAGAAATGGGGCCCAACAACATATATATTATATATATATATATATATATATATATATATATATATATATATATATATATATATATGTAATATATATATTATATATATATGTAATATATATATTATATATATATGTATACATATATATATATATATATATATATATATATATATATATATATATATATATATATATATATATATATATATATATATATATATATATATATATATGTATATATATATATATATATATAATATACTATAATATATGTCCTGGTTTTTTTGCCTTGTTTTGATTATTTGATATGCAGGTTATTTCAATCCAAATTCTAAGAAAGTTGTGTGTTAATGTGTGGAGCTAAAAATTATTATTCCATTGATCCTATATGATTCTCTCTTTTATTATTGTTATTAAAAAAAATAAATAAATCAAATCATAGCAATGTGATGCATGGAATTCATAACACTGTGTCTTACGTGTTTTATTTGTACTGGCAGAACCTATAGATGATCGAAAATCAGGTCATATATATATATATATATATATATATATATATATATATATATTATTATAATCAACCAGAAGTCCTGCACAGCGCACGCCCTTCCCCCACCTAATTTACCCTTTGTTTATGATCGTATTTGACCTAGAAATCAGAGCCCGGTTATCAACATTCCGATCTGTCCTTTTTTTTTACCTGGAACAGATATTGAGATGACACAGATAAAAGCAGCCAGGAGGAGACTTAATCCCACTCTCTTAATAAGCTTAGCCCAACTAAGCTTCTTAAACAGACTTTCTAAAGGCAAATTAAACTGCCTGAATTGTCTTACCACTGCAGGAAACCTGGGAAGAGGCTGAACACCTGGTGGATGACACTCCACAGCCCGACGCAGCCGGAGCCCTTATAAGGGAAAGACAGCAGTAGAGGCAGTTAGTTAGTAGCATGAGTAGGAGCCATGCAGTAGCAGTCGTAGGGGGACAGCCATATACGCGGGAGAGCAGTTTGCTGAGAGACCGTTTTTTTTCCCCCGTCCGACTCCAGACTTCAGTCATCCTCGAGGGACAGCCTGCATCGTCGGTGATCGCCCCTCGTCCTTCTTTGACAGAGACCCGCTTCCCCTAAGGTAGAGTGCGAGTGAAGACTTTCAGTCACGACAGTTTGCCCTTTAGAAAGCTTGGAGTACCAGCATTTCACTTCTGTCCTTGTGCCAGTTTATCCAGTGCCATTTCCAATGTAACCCTAATCCTTCGGGCCAGCCCTAGGAGAGCTGTTAATCAGCTCAGTGGTCTGGTAAAACTAAGGTATATTTAATTTCCAATGTCCTGTGTTCGAGTGTAAAGTGGTCATTCATTCCTCAAGTCTTTGGCATCCTCAGTGCAAACTTGAGTCGTATTCGGTGTTATATTGTTCCTTTACTGGCGTGTAATGTGTAAATCTCTCTTGCAGAGGGACCTATCTGCAGTGGACCCATCTTGGGCTGTGCCTTGCCTTTAATCAAGACTCCAGTAGAAGGATCTTCAGGCATTGCAAGCCCTTTATAAAGTTACTTACCCAATTTCCCTTCAAATGCTTGCTTTTGTAAATATAATTCTTTAATTTATCCCAAGTGTTTACATAACGTTTCTTTATTTAGGAGCCTTCAGCTCCTAAATTCTCCCCTTTTTCTCATTTTTTTACAATTTCCCTTTATGCAAGTTAGAACTCCAAGGCCAATTAAATAAGGTTTCCGTTGCCGGCCTGTAAAATACCATAAACCCAGGGAAATACGTAAAAATGGCGACCTGGCCATAGATCTCGTTTTGCAGTTGCATTTCCCTCTAGTGTTGCTTCATTGCATTTGCAACTCGCCAGATCAGCTATTAGCAAAGCTAATCTGGGTGCGAGACAAATTCCGAACCTGTTACCACGAGCACAGACCAAGATAGTTCCACGTAAGTAATGTGTTTATCTTAGCAAAATTTTTTTTGCAATCGTGACTGTTCCTAGGAATTAGGAATAGGGACGCATGTATTCACTGAGAGAAGAGAACCGCCGTATTAGATTCATTAATGCATGTGTTACCCCCCCTTGGAAACAGATAAAAATATTCCGTGTAGGAATACTACGTAACGTTACCGATTTGGTCTGACTTCGGAGGGCAATGGGATTTCGACCCTTACCTTACTCCCTGACACTCACTCCCCCTTAGGTCCCACACCCCTTCTCTTTCAACAGCGAGTCTTTTGCTGTTTCATTTCACGCGTTCTTCCCTCTCTCTCTCTCTCTCTCTCTCTCTCTCTCTCTCTCTCTCTCTCTCTCTCTCTCTCTCTCTCTCTCTCGGCACTTGCTTCGTCTCTCGCATTCCACATTAAAGAAACGAAATGGGTCATCTAAGGAAATGCAATCTTTCCTACAAAAATAGATTTATTATTTAAAGCAACCCAACAAGTAATGAATAAACAAAGCAAAAGTTAAAATGCATCATAAATGAAATCGCCAAGTAAGAAAACATCTAACTCAAGATTTAGTCTCAGTCCAACTAAAAATCTGATTATGGCTAATAGCCTGCAAATTCAAAAACTCTCACATACTCTATCTTAGACATTGTAAAGTCTAGTCTCAAAAAGTCTACCACATAATATAATAGACATTGCAAGGTTTGCATCTGTCTTTATATAATCACACCACCATGATAACTTCATGTCCTCTCACTATATTCTCATCACACCACCACCACCGACATCTTATTCTGCCAATTCTAAAAGCTTGCAACACTCAAAGATAATGTCTTCACGATCTCGCTTTAGCTCCGCTAATGAACGATCGAACTAATTTTTGGGCAGAATTAGACACAAAATCTAGATTTCTAACGTTCGAACTCATGTACGCACATACCAACTCGGTCATACGACAGAGCCAATATCGTGTGTTCATCAAATTAACTGCAGATGTAACGAAGTATTTGCTGAATACAACGATTCTGCAAGTGACGGCTTGCCCCAGTTCCATCTCACAGCTAACTCCCTTTCATCACATCTATATAACACAGTGATGTTAAAGCTGCCGTATTTTCTGAAATACATGCCTTTCAGGATAGGTAGTTAGGAAATAACCAGTGCTAACCATTCTTTGCTCGAGGAATAGTGAGAAATTCCTCTGTGTTAAAATCTTTACCATATTTTTTGCTTTGAGGAATAGTGCGAAATTCCTGTGTTAAAATCTTTGCCATATTTCTTGCTTCGAGGAATAGTACAAAATTCCTCCATGATAAATTTTACTTCGCATGTCGGATTAGCGAATTATTTAGGAGCGAATAAATTCCCACGTGGGACAAGACGAGATCAGCTTGCATTGCTGAAATACTTCTCTCAGGTTAATTAAAACTCGAATTAGGTGTTAGGAAAGCGAAATTTGAACTCCGCTTCTAGGGAAAATTACTAGGTCATTTTTACTGTTATCCTCCCATCCCGGGAAATTCCCCGGAGTCACAGACGGTCTATAAATAAACGGGTCCATTCACACAGAATCTAAAAATAACTCCAGTGACTATCAGACGACCTTCACCCACCCCGCCCTCTGCCCGCGTGTGTACCCTCCTTTTTTTCATTCATTTCTCAGCAAAAATTTTTTAGGGTTTTTTTCCCATTAGTAATTTTTAAGTCCTTAGGGACGAATCGTATTTCCAGGTCCTACGGGCAAACCAAATAAAGTTCTACGTTGCAAGAGGCGAGAATTTCTCAACCAAATTCCAAGTCCTACGAGACTCCTAATAAAATTTTACGTTGCGAGAGGCGAGAATTTCTAATTCCTGTGGGAAACCCAAAATCAAGTCCTTTGGAGACATTATATTAGTGTATTTCACACACATCTAAGCCCTTACGGGACAGATCATTCTAGTTCGTTAGAACAACTCCTTAATTTCACGCTACAGCCGGCCGAGTCCGAGCATGACATAAAATCCAGCTACGTCTCCCGAGACGCATATTAAAATTCGTTCACCACGAACAGCCACATCTTACTCAGACATATTAAACTTTAACAGTCTCCTCAGAACTTACTGATCAATTGTCTTATTCAGACAGATCCATTCTCCTGCAGTCTGAACAATTGAGTGTTTCAGATTCCTGCAATTGAGTCTTTTCAGACATATTTGATTTGCTAGAGAGTCCAGTCCATATAACCATTATTTCAAGATGGCTAATACCAGAGCCCAACAAAATGAGGACTTCAAATTCTACATGTCTGCTGGAAAGGACATGGGACTATCAGGGCAAGCTCTGAGAGACTGGGTTCAAGAGCGAGTGAACGATGCCAAGGCGGAGAGAGAGAGAGAAAGAATTGCCCAAGAGGCAGAGAGGGAGAAAGAACGTGAAGAGAGAGAGAGAGAGAAAGAATTGCCTAAGAGGCAGAGAGGGAGGAAGAACGTGAAGAGAGAGAGAGAGAGGGAAAGAATTGCCCGAGAGAGACGAGAAGACTTAGAACGTCAAGAACGGGAGAAAGAGCGGCAGGAGAGAGAGAGAGAGAGAGAGAGAGAGAGAGAGAGAGAGAGAGAGAGAGAGAGAGAGAGAGAGAGAGAGAGAGAGAGAGAGAGAACAAGAAGATCGAGAGCGACAGCACGCCCATGAGCTCCAGATGTTAGAATGACAGAACGCCACTCCCCCTCCTGCGGCGGGAATGAGTGCCCTCAGCCAAGCTCACTCGTTCATGCCAAAATGGACAGAGTCTGAACCTGAAGTACGTCTTGAAAGGGCCGAACGAGTCCTGGAGTGCTGCAGCCTCTCCACCACGGAACTCTCCCTTGTTCTCACTAAATTCCTGGGAGGGAAGGCACTCGTTGCCTACTACGCCCTTTCGGCAGAGGATAGGGGAAACTGGGAAGCCGTATGCCAAGCAGTTACTAAGGCGTACGAGATTACCCCCGAGCGGTGGAGGAGACATTGGAGAAAGTAGCCAAGAGAAGCTGGCCAGACTTGGCCCGATTGGGCGTACCATTCGGAGCGGGCGTCAGCCAAATGGCTCGAGTCCGAAGGAGCCACTAGCGCCGCCGAAGTACTCGAGCGATTTAAATTTGAGCATTTCCTGCACTACGCCCCTCCTGCCCTCGCAACTCATGTAGTGGAAAAAGCCTCAGCAACACTCACCGAGTGTTGCCGGATAGCAGACATGTGGGAGACTCACCACCCTCAGGAAGGATCCATGGAGCAGAAGATAAATCCCCTGCCCCTCCTCGGAGGATCAAATTCCCACAAAAATGGAAACTCAGGCAAGCCCATAACTTGCCATTATTGCAAGAACAGTGCCAAAACAAGAAAACGGCGCCTCTCTCTCCCGGAAAACCACCCAATAACTCACCTGCACCCTCCGCAGGGGCAGCGCGGAAAGACTTTAGCCAAATCTTCTGCACGGCGTGCAAGGTTTACATTGGATGCCTTCTGGCTGAAAGGATCTCGCCTCTTCGATGCTGCTTGTCAGATCATCACACCAAAATTCCAAGTACTGAGCAGGATGGTGTACAACTCGAGTACTCGTATCTTCATGTGTCACCTTCGTGGGGGAACACAGGGTTATCCTGTCCCTTCTCCTGGCCGGGGATAACTACAATTCTTCCACTTCCCCACTGCCTGGAGATGACTTCTTTGTTCCACAGCACTGCATTCTCTCATCGATTTTCCTTTTGGTGGCGGTCTTAGTTGTCATGCTGTGTGTAGTGTTGGGAGGTCAAATGTGCAGAGAAACTATGTGCAAAGAACCATTCCACCCAAGAGCCAGCCAGCCCCATGTGTTACTCTTCAGCTGGTGCATGAGTCAGGGGAATAGAACTTGTTGCTTCTCTCGTGACAAGGTTGGCACGACGGTGG